>NW_025091217.1:3628880-3639743 GCF_018404265.1 Aspergillus viridinutans
TTAAGTATCCTAGTATAGCTATCATCCTTTTTATAAATTTATTAGTAACTAATATAATAGAATTAAAATATCCTATATTAGGTAAACTAATAATAATATTAATTATTATAGTATAGAAAGGAATTAGTAGAGTAACTAATAGTTATAATACCCTATATAATAAATACTATCTTATTTATTTCTTCTAATAGTTAGAGCAGAATTAGATATATTACTTTACCTAATATTTAATATAATAAAAGACTAAGCTATTAAGTAACTTAAGTATTCTATTAATATCTAGGTAGCTATTTATATTATAAGTATTTTATAATATTTCTTAGAGTAATAAGTATAGTATATATAAAAGTCTATTATTTATATAAAGTAATTAATTATAGATATAATATAGTAAGATAACTAGCACCTATAAGATTATATTTTATTAAAGTATTTATAAGATCTTAGACTATCTATAATTAATATAATATCCTTTAACTATATACTATTTAAATTTATTAGATAGTATAACCCTAATTATTATTAGTTTTTCTATAGCCTGACTATAGAAGGCATGACTATAGAGAATTTCTAATAGATTATTAAGAATAACTAGCTTTAATTTATCCTTTATAAATAATAATAAGTAGGATAATATATCTAGTATAATATATATCTTACTAGGCTTATAATATAATATTAAATTTAGAAATAGCTAGATATACTAAGATGCCTACCTAAACTAAGCATAAGTTAAGTTTATCTATAGATAATATTAATAGACTTTTCTATCTAGTAATATCTACTATTATAGAATAATTAGTATATAAAAATACTCTAGCTTTAGATATATTAATTATATAATAAATCTTATATAATACCTATATAATACTAGATACTTCTAATTTAGTTAGTTAGTAATTATTTTCTATAGCTATTAAGGCTCTACTTAAGAATATAATTAGTAAAATTATATTTTATTAAGAAGCCTTTAAACAGTCCTAATTAAGGATAAATATAGAGTTATTAGGTATATCTAGCCTAATATAAAAGATTATTATACTATAGCCTCACTATTTAGAAGAATTAATATCTATATATAGTAGTAAATTAATATCTTAGTAGATAAGTATTAATAAGTTCTTAAAATAACTTTATAGAGAATTAAAACTCTCTTTTTCTTTATTAGTAATATCATCTAAGGGTATCTACTTARTATAGTATTTCTAGGCTTTATCTTTTATAGGACTATAACTTAGTAACTATATCTTATAATCCTATAAGGGTTAAATAATTATAGTATAATATAAGATATAGTTTCTTAACTAGCCTATAAGCCTAATATATATATTAAGATCTATAAGCATAACTAGAAATTTAAGTATTAGAATTACTATAAGTTTATCCTCTATTACTATTATACTAAGGGATAAGACATTCTGTCTAAGTAATTAAATTAATAGAAATCTAATAAATATTTTTTATAGTAATAATATTATTCCTATCTCATTATATTTAGATAGAAATTTAGATAAATATTATATATAATTATTAAGGCTTCTACTACATAGTATAAAGTTATTAATATAGATCTATAAAAAGGCTTTTATTATTTTAAAAATTAAATCTACTTAGTATTAAATATAGGGCATACTATTAATAAAGCCTATAGAATATATATAGTAGTATATATAAGATAATAGTATATATTCTATAATTTAGAGTAGCTATATAGCTTCTTATAGATAATATTAATAGGAAATATTAAGTCTTTATCCTTATTAAATTTTAGGATAGCTAGTAATACTAATAGTAATAAAAATTAGCTAAAGTTAATACTAGTATACTATTTTATTAGTATAAAGATAAATAAATTATAATCTTTATCCTAGGTAGCTTTCTATATATCTTTAATATATTTTTCTAGGGCTATTTATATAGTTATATCTTTCTTAACTACTTTAGTAGTAGCTATAGTACTAGACCTAGCCTTAGCCTTAATTAGAGTATTTTTAGTACTAGTTATCTTATCTAGCTTAGGTATATACTTAGTGCCTATTTATTTATTAAATAAAGTTAATAGATAAGGTATTAATTTACTAAATAGGGCTATTTTAATAGCTATAAAGAAAGCTTTCTAGTAGTTCTTAATTTTCTAATATTTTAGTTTAAGGTTACTTTAGGGCTATTAGATAGTAGGTAATAATTAAGTTATAGAATTTAAAGATAAAGATATATAACTAGGGAAGAGCTTAAAGAATATATAAGAGATATACTTAAAGAATAATAAGAGATATTAGTAGGAAATATAATAAATAAGTATAGGAGAGAGAGTAAGAAAATTAAAAGAAGTAATATATATAATAATATTTATCTATTATTAGATAATTAATAATATTTATAAATAGTAATAAAGGGAATGTAGTATTTTTAAATATAGTAGTAAATAAATAATAAAATAAGATAGTGAATTTATGAAATAAAGAATAGAAATATACTAAATATAATATATAGAAAAGTATTTATAACTAAGGAATATATAATTATATAATAATTTATTAATTATCTTACTAAAGCTTAAATTCTTTAAGTAGGTCTTATATATAATTAAGGTCTTTATTATCTAGCTATATATTTTTATAGTTATTATATCCTAGCTATTTAACTAGATATTATATCTTTATCTTACTACCCTTTATCTTATATATATATTTAGTAATAATATATTTAATTTTATATTCTTCTTAGTCTTTAACTTATATTAGACTAGGGTAGTTTAGTAAGGGCCTCTTAAATAGATTATTATCTATAAGATATAGTTTAAGATAGATAATAAAAATAATAGAGTAGATTTTTAATACTTCTAGTAATTCTAGCTTATAGGCTAATAATCTAATATATTATATAACTTTAAAGGGGCCTATATATTAGTTACTATACTTTAGTAATATTACTCTAGGAATATTATATCTTTTATATAGATATAATAATATTTTATCTCTAGGGTAAAAAATAAGGGGTGTATATCTCTTATTATATTATTATTTTATAATTAAAATAGTAATTTTTAGTACTTCTACTACTTTAATATAGACTTTAAAGCTTTATGTTTTACCTGCTCTATATAGGCTAAGGGTATTTAGTAAGAGTAATATAATATTATATATTAGTTAGTATAGGGAAAAACTAGTTAAGGTATTTTAGATATTATTAAGTATAGTTTATAATTATAAGAGGATATTAGGCTATTTTTTATAGTTCTATAAAGTACTAATTATTATTTATAGATAGAGTTTAATTATTTAGTTAGACTATTCTAATTAACTATCTACCTAGGGGTGATAAGTAGTAATATATCTTAGTTTAGTATTCTATTATTTAAAGATATTTTTTTATATTTAAGTAATAAATTTTAGATTATAATCTAATATAATATATCTAAGTAAACCCTAGTCCCCTTCTATAAGATATATAAGTAAAATATTAGTCTATTAGACTATTATTTAGGTATCTCTACCTAGGATAGCTATATTTCTCTTAGTAAATTTATCTATTATAGATAATATAGTATTATAGGTTCCTGTATCTAGAAGTCTAATAATAAAATTAATTATAATTATATAAAATAGGACTAGTAGTTCTAGTATTACTTATATAGCTCTATATAGCTTATAGTGCCTAGTTTAATATTTTATATATATTATATAGTATTATATATATTCTATAACTATTTTAGTTATTTATAGTATTACTAGACCTTAGAGGTTTTCTATAGTTTATATAAAATCTAGATATCTTATATTATTATATATAGTTTATAATACCTCTTAAAGGTATATAATAAGGATATAAAGCTTTTCTATATTACTTTCTATAATATATAAAGAGTATAGAATACTATTATACTCTATATATAGTACTTTAGTTAGATAAGGTAATATTATATTAGCTTATATTATTTATAGTACTTTAGACTATTTTAGATTCTTAGTATAACTATCCTTTAGTCTGTCTTTCTATTTATTAGATATTTTAATAGTAGTAATATTAGTATAGTATACTATAGATATAATACCTTATAGATAGGTATTAAGATATTAAATAGTTTTTAGTAAGTTCTTTAGTTAATCTTTTATATAGTTAGGCAACCTTGATAAGGTATCTAGTACTAGGTATATATAGCTAGGCTTATATTATAATTCTATATTAAATATTTATATAAATTAGCTTACTTATATTAATTATAGATTTAACTTATTAATATTAGTTATTATAGTTAATAATATTTACTTTATAATTAATATAATAGTTATATAATCTATATATATAATAATAGCTTTTATATAGGATTAGATAATATAGTATAGCTTATATAGTCCCTAAACTATATCTAAAATTTCTAATTTTATTAGCTAGTAATTTTTCTTAGCTTTTCTAAGTAATCTACTTAAGAAGAGTATTAGTTCTATTATTATAGATACTAGTATAGCCTTTATATCCTAGTTTAGATTATAATATAGTAATTTATTATTATCTTACTTTATATAGAATAATATAAGACTATGGCCTTACTTTTTAGATAAATTAATATCTATAAAGGTAAAATACTTTAGGTTATAGTAGACTAATATTATTATAAGAGATTTAAAATAGCTTTAGATAACTATAAAAGCCTCTTTTTTATATTTAGTAGGTTTAGTAAGTATAGCTTTTCCTAAGTATATTTTTTATAGTCTTTCCTTTATAGATCCTAGGTTTACTAGAAAGGTTTTCCTTTCCTAAAGTAGTTATACTTTAGTAGAGTAGAAAGGTATATAGTTTTAAAGAAAACTAGTTATTCTAAGATAGGTGCCTAGATCTACTAGTATTATAAGGAATTTAAGTTTAGCTAAAGCTTCTAATTAGTCTATTAGTATAGATATACCTAGTAATATAATATTCTACCTAAGTAGCTTAACTAATAGGAATCCTATATATATCTTATTTAGGTTAAGTATAATATAATAATTATAATATTATTATAATATCTATTAGAGATAAGATATATATTTATATAATATTAATAACTAAACTACTTTATTATTAATAAAACTATACTAGAATATTTATAGGTTTTAGAAAATATTATCTATCTT
Source organism: Aspergillus viridinutans (assembly GCF_018404265.1). Taxonomy (NCBI): domain Eukaryota; kingdom Fungi; phylum Ascomycota; class Eurotiomycetes; order Eurotiales; family Aspergillaceae; genus Aspergillus; species Aspergillus viridinutans. The sequence continues at coordinate 3,633,995 of NW_025091217.1, forward strand.
CTACTAAATATATATTCTACTATTATAGAAGCCTATTAGGCATACCTTAAAGTATTTTTAGCTATAGTATAAAATAATAATAATATACTAATAGATAGATAGGTGTAATCTCTACTAGTAAAAAAATTATATAATATTAATAATAGTAATATATTTAGCACCTAAGATTAATAATAATATTTTATCCTAAGATAGTAGTAGATATATATCTAGTATAGCCTCTTAATTAAGATCCTAATTATCTATTACTACTTATAATTTTAGCTTTTCTTTACTATTTTCTATAGTAACTTTCTATATAATAAAAACTAGATACCTTAATAATATATAATTTTAAGGAAAAGCTATATAGCCTTCCTTATATAATATATTAAATACTTTATCTATAATATCTTAGTCTCTTTAGCTTACTAGGTAGTATTTTAAACTCTTATAGAGCTAGTCCTCCTATCTATCTTTTATAGGGATCTTTATCTATTTATCTTTAGGGATATCTATAAAGTTAGTATTAGTCTATATATCTAGGAATTCTATAAGGACTAGTTATAGTACTATAACTACTATTTTATTACTATAAATAGTAATACTATTAGGCAGCTTAGTCTGTATCTTTAGATTAATATTAATAAGGATAATTTACTAATATTAGTTATTACTATTATTATTATATACTATTATATATAGGTCTAGTTTAGCTAAGTTTATTACTTTATATTCTTTAATAACTTTTAGTATAATAATTATACTATCTATTTCTTTAGGCCTTATGTGCCATATATTAATAATATTTATTTCTAAGAGTGTGTTAATTCTTACTCTACTATCTAGTATAATAGATATATTAGTAGGGTTAACTATTACTATATATAAGAAATTTATATTAACTGCTAGCATAAAGAAAGTAAGACTATAGTATTATAATAATTTAAAGAGATAGTCCTAATCTAATAGTAAATCCTTTAATACTTTATATTAAATTAGAATATGGACCTTTTACTAAGGTTAGACTATAATTTTCTTATCTAAATAGACTAGTCTTAGGGAGACTTAGTGGTCCTACTTTAATATAACTATAATTAGGATTATTATATTCTAATATAATACTATTCTAGCTATATAAAATATAAAATTAATTAAAAAGCCTGCTAGTATAAGTATATCTATACTAATAAGTATATTTACCTTAAGACCCTATATAATATATGCTTTGCAAGATATATATATAATTATATATTTTTTATTAACTATTATAGGAAAGGATAATTAGATAATAGTAAAATATATATTAATAAATTTATTTAATATACCTTTGACTAGTATTAGTATTAGATAATCTATAATCTATATTATAGGGATGTATTATAGTAGAAAATATTTATCTATAATAATTATTATATAATCTATATTAAGGTATATAGAAGCTACTAATATAGAATTTCCTAGATAAGCTTATATACTAGTATATTTCTAGGTCTAAAAATTTAGTCTAGGGATATCTATACTCTGTTTAGTATTAGATTAAATAATAGATATTACTAGATCTAGATAGTAGAACTTAGCTTCTAGTGCTTTATATACTAGTATATAGATATATAAGGTATTTCTAGAGGGGAAGGTGGAGCTATATCTATTATAGTTAATATTAGATACTTCTAGTTCTGCTAAGTAGGTGTCTATTAAATTTAGATTATATTCTATTTCTATTAGATTATTAGTATATTATTATTTATTAGTATAGTAATTATTATACTTAGGGCCTGGCTTATAGTAAAAATCTAGGTTATTAAATTTATAATTAGTAGCCTAGTTATAATCTTAATCTACTATATTATTACTATAGTTTATATATCCTTATTAGTATCTATAAGTATAGATAAAATTAGACTTCCCTTTTTTGCCTTAGGTTATTATAAGATATTATAGAGGGGTAGGAGGCATAAGGGGTAGAGCTAGTAGTATCTTTTAAAGTTAAAAATTAGCCTAATTCTAGTTTTAGCCTTACTTCTACTATATTTATCTATTCTACTATAGTTAGTAAGGGGGCCATCTAGGCTTTTCTTATATATATAGATTTTAGGACTATAGGGTTCTACCTTATTACTAGTTTTACTAGATTATATTTTACTACTAGTTCTACTATCTTCTATAAGGTTAAGGTGTAGGGACCTACTATATAAGAAGTATTTAAAAATAATTAAACTAATTTATTTACTTATAATTTAGAATATTAATAAATTTAGCTATAGTAGTTCCTTTATAGGGCTTATTAATTTCTAATTATAATATAATATCTATATTTCTCTAGGTATAAAGGATAAGAAGATATTTAGTCTCTATCTTATCTATCTATTTTATAAGGGTAATAACTATTAATATATATACTAAAGGGCTCTTCTAATACTAGATATTAAGRATAGTATATTTTATATTAGAAAGTTATTCTATTACCTAGCTAGRTAGTATTCTAAAATATTTTTCTAGCTACTTATACTAGTTATTTATATTTAGTGAGTGGATTAGCCTAGTTTATATTATAAAATCTAATTTATTATTCTACTATTTTACTACTTCTCTATAAAGATATATATCTAGATTTTATAATATCTTTACTATATCTCTTAACTATACTACTACTTAGAGTCTGTTTATAAAGGTGTAGGTAGAATAATAATATATTTTATTATCTTAATTAATAGTATCTTTATATCTCTATGAATATAGTATATCTAGGAAGAAGTAACTAATATCTATAGGTCTTTAGTAATTATTATTAGATATTATACTTATTAAAGAGGTTAGTATAGTATATTCCTCTAGTATAACTATAGACTTATATACTTTTATAGGGTTTAATATAGGGAGGGATGCCTAGATTACTTAYTATATAATTTCTTATAATATCTATACTTAGATAGGAGAGAATAGTATTTCTTTAAYCTCTTCTATTTTAATAGTCTAGGTATATTACTTACTAGATTAGCTTTATTCTATTATACTAGCTAGTTTTGCCTGTCCTGGCTATATGATTTTTTATAGATTAAATAGAGAATCTAGTTCTAGTAGTAATTCCTTAGATATATTATTATCTAATTAGGAATGCTAGGTTTTAATAGTAGGTAACTAGTAAGATATAAATAAATTATACTAGATTAGATCTAGGCTTGATAGCTAGGATTCTAGTATTATCTAGGTGCTTGCTAGTGATGTGTAAGATTCTATAAAGAAGGATTATTTACTACTAAAGACTAGGTTAAAGATAGATATAGTATATATTTTACTAATTAGTATAGCTTCCTAAGGTTTTTCCTTAGTAGTTGCCCTAGGTTTTATATCCTTAGGTGTATTATATTTAGTAGTAATAATTCTGTTAGTTTTAGTAAGGAAATATTATACTACTATCTAAAATATTCTTAGAGAATGTAATTAGGTCTTAGGATATTATAATTCTATAGGTTCTAAAGTAGCTCTAGTTCTTCTTATACTAGATAATTACTAAGGCAGGGGGTTAGGATATTAGGAGGTAATATAGTTAAGATAAGTATCTAATTTAGATAATCTTATCTAATTAGAGAAGCTTTAGTAATATACTATAATCTAATATCTAATTTTAATAATTTAATTAGGTAATATAAGTAGTTAATTAGATTATAATAATAATATTAGGATATAAGGGTGGTTAACTATTCTAGCTAGTAAGGAATTCCCTTATAGTGTGATTATATTTTAATAGTATTATTAGTAATGTTGCATGTTAGTGTCACATGCCCTTGCTTCACTGTATCTATCTGTTGATAGCTAGTAGTTTAGGAATAATAACTATCTTCCCTATAATTAGCATTACTATATAAAGGTACTATACTAAATAGTAGTATGTCCTAGGTATTCAGGACTTAATTAGGGAAAACTAATTAATTAACTTTTTATTTATTTTATTAATTTCTAACTATTAATTAATAATTAAAGATGTAGTAGTTTTCCCTATACCTTTTTAATTAATTCTACTACTAAGATATTTTAACATGTTCTACTACTTTCCTAATAAAGAAGTTAGTTAGTTATACTATAGCTTAGACCCTAGTTATTACTACTTAATAACCTTAATCCTCTTCTTTAAATCTTTTAAATAACTATCTTTTAAATACTTTACTTTATTAAAAACTATTAATTCTCACTAATTCCTTTATCTTTTAACTTTCTAAARTTAAATTATCTAARTWTTATCTTTTACTATATTTTTCTAATCTACTTCTACCTTATAATTTACTATATTTATCAACAGCTTCTTATAGCTATTAAAAGTCTAATCTAATTCTATATTCTATTCTATCATTTCTAAACTTTACATTATATAGTTCTGTATTATATTCTATTATTCTAAACTTTATATTATTAGTATTTCCTTAATAACTATTATATCTGTAAGTATAATCAGCATATTACTTATTCTAATTATTAAAGTATTATTTTGAAAATCCTGCTTGTTGCGTTTCCTTAGGTATTATGTCATTTTGCATTCCTAGTTGATCCAGTCACCTATATGGTAGAACCACCAAAGTAATTAAAGTTCCTGTATCTTAGGGGAATTAACTAACTTACCATATTAAAAATATATTAAATTACTATAACTTAGTAGTATATCTAGTTTATCTAAAGTGTTTCCTCTTAGGTTGCTTTTATCTTTTAAACTATATTAATTCTTAATCTTTACTAACTATTATTAAACCTTAGGATCCTAAGATTTCTGACACTATTCTTCCCCTCTGCTACTTTACTAGTTTTCTAACTAGCACTTACTGCCTAGGGCTTGACCCTAGTTATATACTATATAAGACTATTTTAGGGACCTCCTATACATCTAACTCCTCTATTAACTATTATCTTATCTTTCTTATACTATACTCCACCTTTATACTGCTAATCTAATAGCTTAACTAATAACTAGTTAGAACTTATGCCTTGTAGAGCTTAGTTATTAAATCTGCTAGTATTACTGATAGTCTAAAAGCTTATTTATTTATTAGTTTAATAGTGAGATACTCTACCTAGTATAATATATATAGTCTACTAAATCTTCCCCTACTTTATTAAACCTCCACCTGTACCTGCCTAATTAGGATATTAACTATTCTACACTAAATAAGGCTACCTAAGAGTTCTTATATTTAGTATACTGGTTAGACCTAGCTAATTCTAAAGATTACTATTACTAGGTTAATGGTATGGTACTTTAGTATGGCTATGCCAATCATGGGGAAGATAGTTGTTATTCCTTAAACTACTAGCTATGGATAGATAGATATAGCAAAGCAAGGTCACATAATACTGATATATAATAGTATCCCTCTAAATAAAAAGAAAAAATAAGAAAAAAGAAAAGCTATTAGCAGTAAACCAGCTATATAATACCTAAGTATTAGCTCTTTAGGTCCATAAATACTTTTCTTTAAGTATTGATACTTAGGCTTATAAAAAATTAATTAGAAAAGCTGATAGAATCTCTAGGAGATAAGAAAAACTATTATCTAATAAATATAGGGTGTATTATAGCTATAGCTTCTATACTAATAAGGACCCTGGTAAGGTATTTATTTATATCTAGAGAGATTAGCTAGTTATTAAGGCTTTTAGGTAATAGCTTCATCTAATTAGCTATGCTAAAATAAGTCTATTTAATATACTATAAAGCCTTTATAGCATCTTCTATATATATTATATCTATAGTATAACTAGTAGCTTTAGCTAGGGTCTA
>NW_025091217.1:3641026-3643730 GCF_018404265.1 Aspergillus viridinutans
TATATCTAGTAAATTAGGAATTAGTTAAGTTTTAAAATCCTAAAGTCTTTCTATTAATTTTCYACTAGTATTAGGGTGCATTCAAGGATGCATAAATATCTATTTAGGGAATACTATAGRTAAGGACTTAATAATTTTATCTAGGGATAAGAAGCTATTAGGTTTAATATATATATCTAATAGTAGATAGATATGCTAGAAGTATATTAAGGATAGGTAAGTTATAGAAAGTAGTATTAGAATAGTAGAGCAGAAATTATAGTATTACTAATATAAGTAGGAAGAAAAAAAGGGTATTATAAAAAGATAGAGAGAAGATAGAGTAAAGTATTAGAGAGGACTAAAATATATAAGATTTACTTAACTAGTAATAATAATAGTAAATAATATATTAAAGAAACTAATTTACTTAACTAGTAATAATAATAGTAAATAATATATTAAAGAAACTAGGTAGTGAATAGTGCAGGTATATATAAATAGAAAATAGAATATATAATAAATATAATATAGAATAATAAATATAGATATAAGAGTATAGTATAAACTACTATATTTTAGTTTTCCTTTTATYCTTTACTTTGTTCTTAAATTCCTRGACTAATTCTTTTATATTATTAAGTTAGTTAAGTAATATCTATTAGTTCTACTTATTATYCTAGYCTTTCTACTTAATAAGATATTATATTAACTTTTTCTTCCTAYCTTTAGCTRGAATTTTATATTTAGTAATAATTCTTTTAAGCTTATAGGACTAATACTTATCTATATYACTATCTATATAAATAGRACTAGATTCTTCTAGTTTATAATTAAAAGGATCCCTATTATTATATTTCTCTAGGTAAGTAATAGAGATTACTAGGTATAGCTACTAGTCTTTTAGAAAGTCTAGTTTATAAGCTAGAGGTCTAACTCTCTCTAAAACTTTAAATAGGCCTATATATTAGTTTCTAAGTTTCYAGCCTAGGGTTAACTATATGGTATAACCTATATAGAGTTTTAAAAGGACCTTATTATCCTTATAAAAGGCTATTAGTATATATTAACTATTATATCTATACTTTATAGATATAGCTATAAATYATAAGGCCTCTACTATAGATATATAGTAGGAAAAAGATTACTTAGTTAGTTTAGTATAACCTATATTAAGGGGAGTTAGTAACTAAAGACTATATATTAACTAATATAGTGTCTCTTTAGTGGAAGTATTTATTATTAAGTTAAAAATCCTTTATATTATTAGTAATACTATTAGCTAGTTAGTAATTTAGTTAAGTAANCCTCTACTATAGATATATAGTAGGAAAAAGATTACTTAGTTAGTTTAGTATAACCTATATTAAGGGGAGTTAGTAACTAAAGACTATATATTAACTAATATAGTATCTCCTTAGTAGAAGTATTTATTATTAAGTTAAAAATCCTTTATATTATTAGTAATACTATTAGCTAGTTAGTAATTTAGTTAAGTAAGGTAATTATATAATATAAGTAGATCTTAATAGTTTAGTTACTCTATTTACTCTATCTATTAGTCTAAGTATAGTATACTATAGAATAATATAATTTAATACCTAAAGATTTAATAAATTCTATCTATATTTCTAAYATAAACTTAGGGTCCCTATCTAAGATAATATATTTAAGAATATCCTAGTCTCTAGTATCTAAAGCTATAAGTAGTATATTTACCTATTATCTAGCTTTCTAAGTTAAGTAGCTAGGTATAGCTATTATTCTCTTTATAAATTTATTAATAACTAATATAATAGAGTTAAAACACCCAGTATTAGGCAGAGTAATGATAATGTCTATTATTATTATATAGAAAGGGATAGGTAGAGTAATTAATAGCTATAATACTTTATATAGTAAATACCTTTATGTCTGCTTTTTCTAATAATTAGGGTAAAATTTAATATATTACTTTACCTAATACTTAGTATAGTGAAATACTAAGCTATAAAGTAATTCCAGCATCCTATTAATACCTAGGTTGGTATGGTACTTTAGTATAGCTATGCTAATTATAAGGAAGATAGTTATTATTCCTTAAACTACTAGCTATAGATAAATAGATACAGTAAAGCAAGGTTATATAATACTAATATATAATAGTATCCCTCCAGACTAAAAGAAAAAATAAGAAAAAAAGAAAAATATAGTAAAGTAAGATTATATAATACTAATATATAATAGTATCCCTCTAGACTAAAAGAAAAAATAAGAAAAAAAGAAAAGCTATTAGTAGTAAACTAGCTATATAATATCTAAGTATTAGCTCTTTAGGTCTATAAATACTTTTCTTTAAGTATTAATACTCAGGCTTATAAAAAATTAATTAGAAAAGCTAATAGAATCTCTAGAAGATAAGAAAAGCTATTATTTAATAAATATAGAGTGTATTATAGCTATAGCTCCTATACTAATAAGGACTCTAGTAAGGTATTTATTTATACCTAGAGAGATTAGCTAGTTATTAAGGCTTTTAGGTAATAGCTTTATCTAATTAACTATACTAAAATAAGTCTATTTAATATACTATAAAGCCTTTATAGCATCTTCTATATATATTATATCTATAGTATAATTAGTAGCTTTAGCTAGGGTCTATTATATAGTATAGGTAGGTTTTCCCTAGGGAAAGTTTATTATATCTTTAGTAATCTTAAGTATTATACTAAGATATCTATAAGAT
>NW_025091217.1:3648740-3656891 GCF_018404265.1 Aspergillus viridinutans
ATATATATAAGGCTTTTAGGTAAAACTATAACTATAGTTTCTATAACTCTAATTCTGAAAACCTCCCTAGGGATGGTATAGGAAATCCTGTGAATTAGGTTATATTAGTGCTAGGGGTAAAACTAATGTTCTCTAAGATAATTTATTAGCTTTATCCTTATAATCCTTATATTTATAATAGAATTCCTGTCTCTAAGGTTACTAATTTATATTTCTTAAATTAGGATTTCTATATAAATTATAYRGATTGGAATTTCCATAGTTATGAGTAGGGGTTAGGCTGTATTCTTAATAGGGGTATATATAACTTATATACTTATTTTAGGAAGTAAAATAGGGATTTCTTATCTATTAGGCCTAAGGATAGTATCTATAAAAACCTCCTTATAGGGTATTCTAAGTGGCCTACTGTATAGGAATATAATATAGGGTTATACTAATGAATTTATTAAACTAGTTAGTTTATTTTTTATTTAAAATTAATATAAAATCTACTATAATAGTCTTTTTATCTAGTTCATTAATATACTCTCATAGAGGCATATCTAAGTTTCTCTATACTCTAAGAACTAATAGAAATTCTAAGTCTCCTTCACTGCATTACTTCACCAGTGATACTATTAATATGATATATAAGGATAGGGGGTGTTTAGTAATAATATCTACTACTATATAAAATATATTATCTAGCTACTACTATGCTTAGCTAGAGGGTAATCTAAATTATTTTTCTAGAGTAGAGCACTAGTCTTTAATATTTATAGTATATATAAGACCTCTCTAAGTAATATTATTAAGCTTAAAATTCCACTATTATACTGCTTCTCTATAGAAGCAGGTGTCTAGGTTTTAGCTTATCTTTATTACTAATCTAGATTATTTAGCTATATATAGTTGATTTGCAAATGCTACTGCTAAATAATAGAAGGTCTTATTATCTTTCTTATATATCTTACCACCACCCCAGGCGAACAGCATATCTAGATAAAAAAATCTAATATTAGTAGGATACYAGCTGCTGTTAGTTTACCTCTTCTAATAGTTAGTATTATAGGAGTTTCTTACAGTGCTATTATAATATTAATATAGAATATCATCATCTTTATCACTACTTAAGCTACTRGGATTATTATTATTATAATTTTACTATCTTATTCTACTTTTAGAGTATTAGTAGCGCCTGCTATAACTACTATTATCTTCTAAAGAATGATGTTAATTATTAGTAGTTTCTTTAGTTTTTCTAGTATTCTTATTAGTTATATTAGCTGCTTGTTTTCCTTTATAGTTATTAAGCTAAGTATTAATAAAAGCCTATATAGAAGCTATAACTGCTTATTATACTATAGTATTAAGCTAATTCTTTTACACCTTAGAGAAAATAAGATTTAGGCTATTTAGACCTGCGTCAGGGCCTGCTATTATTATAGTTAATGAATTAAGTATTAATAGATCTTCTAATAATAGGCTATGGATAGTACTGCGAGCTAACTCTAGGGATTTTAGTAATATTAGTAAGTCTAGGATTACTAAAGATAACTCTAGCTTTTTAGTATTCCCTAATAATTCTGTATTTGACCTGTAATGTATGAAAGAAGATAATTCTAAGTTTAGCTAACTAATTTATGCTTTAAAATCTAGTAATACTAGAAATTCTAATTATTTATCTTCTGGTTTCTCTTTAGTTTTTAGTGTAGAAAAAAGGGTGTCTTTCTTTTGGAAGCCTGGGTATTTTAGTATTAGTATTAGTAGTATAAAGTTTTTAGGTCTTCCTAAGAGGTATTTTACTACTTATTTATTGCTTTTTAAGTGGTTTATGTAGAAAGTAAGAAATTATTAGTTATCCTAAAGGAAATTTAAAAGTTTAAGAAATTATTATACTACTATAGTAAGTATAGCTCTTATATATACTTAATTATCTAGGAATTCAACCCTTTTAGGATCTTCTTAATATTATAGTACAAATATTATTTATGCCATAGTATCTAGATTAAGATCCTTTATAAATCCATACCCTATTTCTTTAAATAACTAAAGCTAAGTAGCAAGGGAAATAAGCTACTTATTAACCTTATTAGTTATAGAAGTAGAATTTTTAACTAATATAGTTATAACCTATTTAATTATGCAGATAAATATATTAATAATTAATAATAAATATAGCAGAATAGCAGAATAATATAGAATATATCTATTAATTAATATAGTTAGTAAAGGCAGAAAATACTTTATAGCATACAGAATAATAGTACTTAAATAAATTAATAGATAAAAGCTTGCAATATAATAAGAACCAGGAAGGTTGATAAAATAGATGAAAGATTAAGGTTAATAATAAAGGTTAGTTAATAGGTAAGTATAAGTTTATTAATTATAGTATAACTAAAATCCTAGTTATAGTATTATTAACTTCCTTTTTAGGAAAGCAGTAAAATATGTTAAAACATCTTAGTAGTAGAATTAGTTAAAAAGATATAGGGAAAACTACTGCAGCTTTAATTATTAATTAATAGTTAGAAATTAATAAAATAAATAAAAAGTTAATTAATTAGTTTTCCCTAATTAAGTCCTGAATGCCTAGGACATACTACCATTTGGTATGGTACTTTAGTATGGCTATGCTAATCATAGGGAAGATAGTTATTATTCCTTAAACTACTAGCTATGGATRGATAGACACAGCAAAGCAAGGTCACATGATACTGACATGCAACATAGGTAGCTATTCTTATTATAAGTATTTTATAATATTTCTTAGAGTAATAAGTATAGTATGCATAAATATCTATTATTTATATAAAGTAATTAATTATAAATATAATATAGTAAGATAACTAGCACCTATGAGGTTNAGAGTAATAAGTATAGTATGCATAAATATCTATTATTTATATAAAGTAATTAATTATAAATATAATATAGTAAGATAACTAGCACCTATGAGGTTATATTTTATTAAAGTATTTATAAGACTTTAGACTATCTATAATTAGTATAATACCCTTTAACTATATACTATTTAAATTCATCAGACAGTGCAACCCTAATTATTATTAGTTTTTCTATTTAACTATAGAAAGCATGACCATAGAGAATTTCTAGTAGATTATTAAGGATAGTTAGGTTTAGTTTATCCTTTATAAATAATAGTAAGTAGGATAATGTATCTAGTATAATATGCACCTTGCTAGGCTTATAATATAATATTAAATTTAGAAATAACTAGATGTACTAAGATGCTTAAACTAAGCATAAGTTAAGCTTATCTATAGATAATATTAATAGACTTTTCTATCTAGTGATGTCTACTATTACAGAATAATTAGTATATAGAAATACTCTAGCTTTAGATATATTAATTATATAATAAATCTTATATAATACCTATATAACACTAGACACTTCTAATTTAGTTAGCTAGTAATTCTTTTCTATAGCTATTAAGGCTCTACTTAAAAATATAATTAGTAAAACTACATCTTATAGAGGAGCCTTTAAATAGTCCTAATTTAGAGTAAATATAGAGTTATTAGGTATATCTAACCTAATATAAAAGATTATTATACCATGGCCTTACTGTTTAGAAGAATTAATATCTATATATAATAGTAAATTAAYATCTTAATAGACAAGTATTAATAAGTTCTTAAAATAACTTTATAGAGAATTAAAACTCTCTTTTTCTTTATCTATAATATTATCTAAGGGTATCTATTTAGTATAGTATTTCTAGGCTCTGCCTTTTATAGGACTATAACTTAGTAACTATATCTTATAATCCTGTAATAGTTAGATAATTATAGTATAATATAGGACATAGTTTCTTAACCAGCCTATAAGCCTAATATATATATCAAGATCTGCAAGTATAACTAGAAACTTAAGTATTAGAATTACTATAAGTTTATCCTCTATTACTATTATGCTAAGGGATGAGACATTCTATCTAAGTAATTAAACTAATAGGAATCTAATAAATATTTTTTATAGAGATAAGGTTATTCCTATCTTATTATATTTAGATAGAAATTTAGATAAATATTATATATAATCATTAAGGCTTTTACTGCATAGTATAAAGTTATTAATATAGATCTATAAGAAGGCTTTTATTATTTTAAAAATTAAATCTACTTAGTATTAAATATAGGGCATGCTATTAATAAAGTCTATAAAATATATATAGAAATATTCTTACCCTCTATATATAATAATACCTATGAACTATTAGGARTCTAGGTATAATAGCTATTAGTAAAATATTACTATTATATCTATAAGGAAGATGTATGGACATCCTATATATTCTATAATAATTTCTATCTATAAAGGTACTAAATATATATTAAGAATAATTACTATATTAATTCTATAGAAATTAATAACTACTTAACTCTTTATTTTCCTATTAATTAGTTAGTTAATGATAAATGCTAGTGAGGGTGGGAAAGGTAGTTTATTAAACTTTAATAGGGAAGGTATAGGTTATAGTAGTAGATCTAAAATATATACTAAAGCTCCTAAAGGAGTGATATTTATTAAAAAACTTATTTATCTAAGCTTATATAGGCTATTAAATATTTTATCTATAACCTATTAGTATTTAGAACTAATATTATAGATTTTTATAGACTTCTTAACTTACTATTCCTATCCTTCTTTAAGATAAATATATATCCACCTCTCTTTAGGTACTCTAACTATATTAGTATTTATCTATATTAATAGATAGGCTATAACCACTTTCTTAAGCTTACTAGCTATTTTTAGTAGACTATATATCTAAATACTATTATTAAGCTTTATTATTATAGAGTTATTTACTATAACTTATAATGCTTTAGTGGAGTCCTTAGGTAGTATAACTACTAGATTATAAACATATAGAGTATTAATATAGTAGATATTTATAGCCTTAAATTCTAATAAGAGACTAAGCTATTCATGATAGTTAAGTATTATTAGTTAATCTATCTAATTAATAGTAATAATATAACTAAAATTTATATCTTATATATAAGAAAAGAGGGCCACCTGCTTATATTAAGATAATTTAAAAATATAATTATAATCTTTAAAAAGACCTTTTATCTATTTTACTAGTATTTAGATAGTTAAATAGGGTGGTATTATAACTTTCTTCTAAGTATATACTAGGGTCAGATCTATGTAATATAGTTTAGATAAAATAGTAAGCAGAAGTTCTATATCTTTATAAGATATAATTATAGCTTTATATCTTATAAAATTAATAATAAAACTATATTTACCTAGTATATTAATACTAATAAGAAGATTAGCTTTAAAACCTTAGGTTAAGTATNAGACATTCTATCTAAGTAATTAAACTAATAGGAATCTAATAAATATTTTTTATAGAGATAAGGTTATTCCTATCTTATTATATTTAGATAGAAATTTAGATAAATATTATATATAATCATTAAGGCTTTTACTGCATAGTATAAAGTTATTAATATAGATCTATAAGAAGGCTTTTATTATTTTAAAAATTAAATCTACTTAGTATTAAATATAGGGCATGCTATTAATAAAGTCTATAAAATATATATAGAAATATTCTTACCCTCTATATATAATAATACCTATGAACTATTAGGARTCTAGGTATAATAGCTATTAGTAAAATATTACTATTATATCTATAAGGAAGATGTATGGACATCCTATATATTCTATAATAATTTCTATCTATAAAGGTACTAAATATATATTAAGAATAATTACTATATTAATTCTATAGAAATTAATAACTACTTAACTCTTTATTTTCCTATTAATTAGTTAGTTAATGATAAATGCTAGTGAGGGTGGGAAAGGTAGTTTATTAAACTTTAATAGGGAAGGTATAGGTTATAGTAGTAGATCTAAAATATATACTAAAGCTCCTAAAGGAGTGATATTTATTAAAAAACTTATTTATCTAAGCTTATATAGGCTATTAAATATTTTATCTATAACCTATTAGTATTTAGAACTAATATTATAGATTTTTATAGACTTCTTAACTTACTATTCCTATCCTTCTTTAAGATAAATATATATCCACCTCTCTTTAGGTACTCTAACTATATTAGTATTTATCTATATTAATAGATAGGCTATAACCACTTTCTTAAGCTTACTAGCTATTTTTAGTAGACTATATATCTAAATACTATTATTAAGCTTTATTATTATAGAGTTATTTACTATAACTTATAATGCTTTAGTGGAGTCCTTAGGTAGTATAACTACTAGATTATAAACATATAGAGTATTAATATAGTAGATATTTATAGCCTTAAATTCTAATAAGAGACTAAGCTATTCATGATAGTTAAGTATTATTAGTTAATCTATCTAATTAATAGTAATAATATAACTAAAATTTATATCTTATATATAAGAAAAGAGGGCCACCTGCTTATATTAAGATAATTTAAAAATATAATTATAATCTTTAAAAAGACCTTTTATCTATTTTACTAGTATTTAGATAGTTAAATAGGGTGGTATTATAACTTTCTTCTAAGTATATACTAGGGTCAGATCTATGTAATATAGTTTAGATAAAATAGTAAGCAGAAGTTCTATATCTTTATAAGATATAATTATAGCTTTATATCTTATAAAATTAATAATAAAACTATATTTACCTAGTATATTAATACTAATAAGAAGATTAGCTTTAAAACCTTAGGTTAAGTATGCCTCTATCTATATTTCTATAAGGTAATATCTAGTACTATACTTTACTAGGATAAATAATAAAATAGAGATAAACTAAGTACTAGTAAAGCTATTAGTAATACTATATACTAGTATAGGTACTAGATAATTATAGATAGTAATATTAGATAGAAACTTAAGCAGGAATTTATAATTAATAATTATTATAATATAATCTAAGTCTAAATAAATTATTATTATTAGTTACTCAGTGTAAAGGTATACTTTAATTATAGTATATTTCTAGAATTAAAATCCTATACTATTATATAAGGGAATTTCTATTAGCTTTACCTTAAGAATTAGTAAATCTATAATATCTATATAAAATCTACTAATATTATTATAATCTAGAGCATAAGCATGAAGGGTATTATTAGAGGGAAATTCCTATTTATAATTATTATATTATACTAGTCTTATAAAGTATACTTTAGTATTATATTCTTAGTTATATTCCTTATTTAGCTACTTATTATATTCTTAATTATTATAATACTCCAGAGGTAACTTATCTTTAGGGTATTCTATTCTACTATTAGGGAATTTATTAAAGTTATTCTTATTATATCTATATTAGTATACTTTATTACTATGATATACATAAGGCTTTTAGGTAAAACTATAATTATAGTTTCTATAATTCTAATTCTGAAAACCTCCCCAGGGACAGTATAGGAAATCCTATAGATTAGATTATATTAGTATTAGAGGTAAAACTAATATTCTCTAAGATAGTTTATTAGCTTTATTCTTATAGTCCTTATATTTATAATAGAATTCCTATCTTTAAGGTTGCTAATTTATGTTTCTTAGACTATATAGATTAGGATTTCTATATAAATTATATAGATTAGAATTTCTATAGTTATAAGTAGGGGTTAGGCTGTATACTTAATAGGGGTATATATAGCTAGTATACTTATTTTAGGAAGTAAAATAGGGATTTCTTATCTATTAGGCCTAAGAATAGTATCTATAAAAACCTCCTTATAGGGTATTCTAAGTAGCCTACTATATAGGAATATAATATAGAGTTATACTAGTAAATTTATTAAACTAGTTAGTTTATTTCTTATTTAAAATTAATATAAAATCTACTATAGTAATCTTTTTATCTAGTTTATTAATATACTCTTATAGAGGTATATCTAAGTTTCTCTATACTTTAAGAACTAATAGAAATTCTAAATCTTCTTTACTATATTATTTTACTAGTAATACTATTGATGTGATATATAAGGATAGAGAGTATTTAGTAATAATATTTACTATTATATAAAATATATTATCTAGCTACTACCATGCTTAGCTAGAGGGTAATCTAAACTATTTTTCTAGAGTAGAGTACTAGTCTTTAATATTTATAGTATATATAAGACCTCTCTAAGTAATATTATTAAGCTTAGAATTCTACTA
>NW_025091217.1:3658426-3678466 GCF_018404265.1 Aspergillus viridinutans
TTTGATAGCTATAAGAAGCTGTTGATAAACATAGTAAATCATAAGGTAGAAGTAGATTAGAAAAATATAGTAAAAGATAAAACTTAGATAATTTAACTTTAGAAGGTCAAAAGATAAAGGAATTAGTAAGAATTAATAGTTTTTAATAAAGTAAAGTATTTAAAAGATAGTTATTTAAAAGATTTAAAGAAGAGGATTAAGGTTATTAAGTAGTAATAACTAGGGTCCTAAGCTATAGTATAACTAACTAACTTCTTTATTAGAAAAGCAGTAGAACATATTAAAATATCTTAGTAGTAGAATTAATTAAAAAGGTATAGGGAAAACTACTGCTGCTTTAATTATTAATTAATAGTTAGAAATTAATAAAATAAATAAAAAGTTAATTAATTAGTTTTCCCTAATCAAATCCTAAATGCCCAGGACATGCTACTATTTAGTATGGTACTTTAGTATGGCTATGCTGATCATGGGGAAGATAGTTGTTATTCCTTAAACTACTGGCTATGGATGGATAGATACAGCAAAGCAAGGTCACATGATACTGACATGCAACAGTTAATGAATATAATGCTAGTACTACCACTACTAATAAAATAGATAAGCCTAAATAGCTATTAGGCTAGACATAGTCCCATTCCTATTTAGTGTTAATATTATCTAATAATTAGTCTGAGCTATCTGACTAGGTAATTCTAGTTTAATCTTCTATTAAACCTACTATATCAACCCCTCAAGGACCCTCTATTAAATAAGCTAATCTAATTATAGTTTAACCTATATATTATACCTGCTTGTAATCTACTTCACTAGGATAAATAGCTAAATAGCTATTTCCCTATAAAGAGAGACCTTCAGTGCTTAAATAAGTCTTATTACTGTAGATTAACTGAACTACTAATTAGCTATTTAATATAAATAACTAACCACCTAATAATAGACACCCTCAGGGACCTCCTATAGATACTAAACTATTAATGTAAGACCTCATAAATATAATTTAGTTAAACTAACAGATGTTAAATTAACAGCTAGATGCTAACTAAATTACCATAGATTAGTAATTTAAATAGTTTTAAGCAATAGTGGATAAATGATTTAATACTATAGATTAGGTATAACCCTAATAGAATCTAGTAGAATACTAATAGAATCTAGTAGAACTGCTGCATCCTCTGAATAACCCCCCATTAGTCATCCCTGTAATGAATGGTAATTAGAAAACTAAAGAGCTCAGCTACTTCTAGCCTAATATGCTAGATAACTCATCTATTAAGTAATATAATAGTAGCTTATTCTATAAAGATATCTATGTGTTCACTAATCAGGTTAGGGATGTTATTAACTATAAGGGTGAAGCTATAGTTAAGGTAAACCTATAGGTAATACTATAAGGATCTATACTAGATTAGTTTACTACTAAACTTACTAACCTAGAAAAGCAATCCCTACATGCCTTACCCTTAGACTAAGGATAATTACTAGAGCTAATTAAATATTTTAAACCACATGCTACTAATACTTTAGTTAAGTTATAGTCTCTTTCCTATAGGTATAATAATATTTAGAATAACTAAATACCCTATATATTTGCCTAGGAAGTTATCTACCATGCCTGAGCTGCCTAGATTACAGATATATTTAACTAAATTACCATAGTATAGATGTGCCTTAAACCATATCTCTAATAGGATATCCCTAAGCCTACTTAGAGTACTACCTTAACCTAATTCCTTAAGTAGCTTGAGTCCTATACTAGCATATAGAAAGACATTGCTAATAGCTATCAGAGAGATTGTAACAGAGGCAATAGTAAACCTAACTATTAACCCTAGAATAGGACCTAAGGTAGTTCCTAGCCTTAAGAATATCTAACTAACTAGAATAGAACTAACTAATTGTATATTCCCTAGTATAGATATGGTTAACCCTACTATCTATAATCTGCTCTATAATACTAATACTAATTATAGCTATAAGTGTTCCTATTCTACTAGTAAATATAGTAGTACTAGTATCCTTAGTAACTATTAGGTCTACTATACTAATATCTACTATAAATATCTATCTAACCATAGATGACTGCTCAGCCGCAGGGAAATTAGTAAGCTAATCCACCTTTAAATAAGGCTACTATAAATTATAACTATCCTACTTAGAATTAGAATAGTAGATAGTCATAGAACCAGCCCTGTGTTAACCCCCTAAGATAATAAGCTTATGTTGCTGAGATAAATAATAAATTAACTATTAAATATCTAGCTTATAATAAACTAGGACACCTACTATATACTCTAGTTGACCTAAATAAGCTATATAACTATAATAATAAAGATCCAGGCTATTAAGCATTTCTTAGTCACCTAGTGTTCAAGCCTAAAGACTTCCCTAAATATAAACCTAAAGATAAACTATATATATATATAGTTAATATTAAACCACCTATTATTATAACCTATAATAACTATAGAACTATCTTTCTATTAAAGAACTGCTTACATACCTATCTTACTAAATACTTATAAACTTATAAGCTAGTACCTATTACTCCTACTACTAATAACCTAATAGTTATCCATATTATTAAATCCACCACCTATAAACTAACTAGACTTATTAGAATCTATTCCTGGCGTTGTGCTACTATGAAAATCAGAATTAATAGTATATTAGAATACTATAAGATATACCTTAATACTGGTTACTCCTCTACTATTAGGAATACTAAATTTATTAAAGCATTACCTAGTATAACTATTACTAACCTTATAGATAGCATTATAGTGTCTAGTATTAGATCTTATTATTAGTTAAACTAATTAGCCATACTAATATTGTGGTTCCCAGGGCTAATAGATAATAGTAGTTCTATAAATATATTTACTAAGATTACTATCTACTATTACTTAGTTAATAGTCTAAAACCTAAACTGCTTATTAGGACTAATATTATATATGGTAAAGGATTTACACTTAATTTTAAATAAGGTATTATAATAATTAGCTCTTATAATTAGCTAACCTTCCTGATCACCGCGCAGGCTAAACTATATTAGATAACTTATGCCATGGTATATATAAAGCAGCAGTCTATTATACCTATATACTCTGTTAGTAAGCTACCTATATATCTAAAGGCTGACTTACTAACTAACTATAATTTTATCTTTAACCTACTAGATAATCTATATAGAGCCACCATATACGCGTATATAGTTAACCATAAGTTTTCTTTTATTAAAATTTATAATAAGACACCTGCTCTAATTATCATTGCCTATCATACTTATATAGGGACCATCTTAGATGCTAATTTCATTATAGCTTACTAAGTTAATAATAATACTATTCTACTAGCTCAACTATTAGGACCTAGACTAAAGTTTAGGCCTAAACTAGTTCACCCTTCCACTAGATACTATAAACACATTAAATACTAATTCAAACACACTTACTAGCTGACGGCTAAGCCTAAATCTATTATTCTATCTAACCAAGATAATCAAACTACCTTACCAAATAGTATTACCATCTACAGTAAGGGTCCTGAAGCTAATCAGCTTGCCAAAGTGCTTATAGAGTATAATATCTAGAGTAATAATAGTTCCACCATCTATATACCTAAAGAAGAATAGATAGAGATACCTATAAAGAAAGGCTAGGAGAATTAGCTTCCTAAACTATATATTTACTATATTAGTCCTAAAGATTATAAATATATTAATTATATACTTAACCCTCTCTATAAAGTAGGTAAGCTTAAGCCTACTACTAGCTACACCCCTTCAGCATACCTAGTGTTTATTATATAGAAAACCATTACTAACTAGAATAGTAAGACTAAAGAGAAAGGATGTATAGTTATTAACCTATAAGGTATTAATAAGGAGGTTATATCAGACCTATACCCTATTCTATAATAGAAAGATATTATTAATATAGTCTATAGCTATTACTATATCATAGTTATTAACACCTATTAGTTCTTCTATTAGTGGCCTATAAAGCAATTACATTAGAACTATCTTGCTATTATTAGTTATTATAGCTAAGAGATATTTAATATTATAATTATAGGCTTTATTAATTCTATTCTATATATCTAATAATAGATAGATTAAATTCTGAAGAACCTCCTATTTATTAAGACCTATATTAATAATAACATTATTATATCTAAGCTATTTAATAAGTATTTAGAATACCTTAAGGTTATTCTGCAACACCTATAAGATGTCTATATCTAATTAGAGCTAACTAAGGCTTTTATCAGATTTCTAAGTATTTAGCTACTAGGATAATATATTAATGTGTTAGGCCTGTCCACCCCTAATAAAAAGCTAGCTACTATCTACGCCCTAGAGTTTCTATATAATCTTAAAGAACTGGAGCATTATCTAGCCCTTACTAGATAGTTCTACTATTATATTAACAGATATGCCTGCATTACTAAACCTTTATAAGAATATAAGATATAGATGCTTAAAGGTAGCCCTTTAAAGGGACCTGAATATAAGGTATTTATTACTAGTAAAGTAGTTAATACACCTACTAACCAGGAAGCTAAGGTATTCTACTAATTATAGTCTATATTTAATAGTCTGCTTTTCTATATCTATTTTAACTCTGTAAAGTATCTATATACTAACCTAGATATATTATATAATAGCTTCAGGGTTATAGTATACTATATCTAGGATAATAATAAATATACTAATCTTTTAATTCCACCTATATATATAGTTATTTAACCTATTCTATTTCTTAGTTAAATACTTACTAGTGCTAAATCATAATATTAGCTAACTAAATTAGAAGTAGCTTATCTTATATAGGCCCTTTAAAAGCTTCACTATATGATTAAGTCCTCCCACTAACTAACTATTATTTATACAGACCATGCTTCCACTATTAGTATCTCTATGCAGACCTCTATAAATACTATTATACTTAAATAATTAAATTTATAGTTAATCTATGCTTCCCAGTATATCTAATAATTCTGACTACAGGTCTTTTATTAGCCTAGCAAGTTAAACATAGTTACAGATGTGCTATCTTATCTACTAATAAAGCAGAATATTAAGTATAATAAATCTAATCTTAACTCTATTAATGCTTATCTTACTAACTATAGATACACTGTGTTATCTATCCAGCTATCTAATAAATTTAAGAAATATATAACAGAAGGGTACTGTAATAATCCATAAGCTACCTATATTATTAAGGTCCTCTATAGTAACTAGATATCTAATCTACTAACTATTTTACCCTACTAATTAGATAATAGACTGCTTTACATGATAAAGCACTGCCTAATTAGTAATAAGATTATTAAAGAACTATAGATCTATATCCTATATTCCCTTGTAAAGGACCTATTCTAACTAATCTATAATAAATAGAACTACTAAGGAATTAATAAGTGCCTAGCCTCACTTAATAGATTTACATTATACTAGGGCTGTTATCTATTATATTAGTATATTAAATATTACCTAATCTACTTATAAAACAAAGTCCACTATTATAAACTATATAGAAGCCTCTAACCTCTGCAGGTTCCACCTGCTCTATTTAAAATCATTACTATGGATTTTATTATGGCATTACCAGATAATAATGATTATAATAAACTACTAGTTATTATTAATAAGTTCAGTAAACATGTCAGCCTTATTCCTAGTAAGATAATATTAACTACAGAAGAATAGGGATCTAGTATTCTATAGTATTTCTAAGAATATAATTAGGGAATGCCCTATTTCTTTATCTCTAACTATAATTCTATCTTTATAAGTAAGTTCTAAAAGGGATATTTCACTATACTAAAAGCACACTAGTTATATTTAACTATATTCCACCCACAGACTAATAGATAAACTAAATAGGTCATTTAGGTTATTAAAATTATGCTATATCATTCCTATACCACTACTAAATAACCTAATCTTTTCTAATAGATAATAGATTTACTAAGCATAATCTCTACTATTAATAGATTACTAAATAAATCTATAAAAGTAACTCTATATTATCTACTTTTTAGTATTAATCTCTGCTAACTATAGTAGCTCCTAAAGCAACTTATTAAGCCTAAGCAGGACTTTTTAGTATAACTTAATACTAAAGAAGCCATGAAATATACATCTATATAGATAAAAGAAATCTATAATTAGAATTATAAGCTAATTAAATTCTATATTAGTAACTAGGTCTATATCTAACTACACCGTGGCTATGTTTTACCAACTAAGCAAGCTAATCAGAAATTCTAATTATAGAATATAGGTCTATTCTATATACTAGAACATATTAGAAGACTTACCTACTATATTAAACTACTATTAATATAGAAGATCTACCTAGTCTTATTAGTCACCCATCTTAAACCTACACTAGGTCCTGACCTATTTAACCATAAATTATCAAAACCCCCTGCGGTTGTCAACACTGAAGTCTATAGTAATAAAGATAATATATATAAAGTTAAATACTTACTAAATAAGTATACTATTTAATATAGATAGTATTATACTCCTTTTATAGAATACCTTGTCTATTAGAAAGGATATAGACTGAAGGATAATTAATAAGTCTATAAAGATGACCTCTAAGGCTTCCTAGATCTTATTATAATATTTAACCAAGACTAAGACCATCTTACCTGAACTGTCTAGTATAGTTTAGTAACACAGACATTACTTTTTGTTAAACCCCCATAATATTATATTTCCTTAGGTATTATGTTATTTTACATTCCTGGTTGATCTAGTCACCCGTATGGTAGAACCACCAAAGTAATTGAAGTTCCTGTATCTTAGGGGAATCAACTAACTTACCATATCAAAAATGTATCGAATTGCTACACTGCTTCTATAATTAATAAGGTTAATAAGTAGCTTATTTCCCTTACTATATAACTTTAGTCTTTTAAGGAAATAGGGTATAGCTTTATAAAAGATTTTAATYCTAATATAATTACTTAAGTRATTTTCCTTCTTTGATATTAGGAATACCCTAAAGATATRGAATTTCTAAATAACTAAATATATATATAAGTAACTATAGGAGCTACTATAAAATAATTCCTAAAGATTTTAGATTTTCTCTAGGATAATTAATAGTACCTTATCTTTTATATAAACCACCTAAAAAATAGTAACTAAGTAAAAAACCCTTTAGGTAGACTAAGGAACTTTATTCTACTAATACTAAAATATCCTATATTCTAGAAGAAGGATATTCTATTTACTATACCTAAGCTAGAAAAATAAGAAGATAGGGAGATTAATAATAAAGTAGAAGATTAGTCTAATTTTATTATATCTCTAGACTTTAAGGTATAAGTAAGTTAGCTAATTTTAAGCTTATTATTTACTTATTATAGATTAAATATTAAATTATTACTATCTAAAAAACTAGATAACTTATTTATTCTTAACTCCCTATCTTCTCTAAGATCTCTAGAATTTCTATATAGTATAGCCCTAAGCTTATCTTTATCTAAGGACCTACTAATAGTTAAATCTCTAATAGTAATAATAGTAGGTCCTAATAATAGTTAAAATAGAYTAAATCTTATTTTCTTAGAAGTATAGAAGGATTAACTTAATACTATAGTCTAATAAGTAGTTATAGTATCTATATAAGTATTTATTAATGCCTAGCTAAATAACTAGATAGGATAATAAGTAGCTAATAGAACTAATAAGAATATTAAAAAAACTAGAGAAACTACTAATAATTAATATTATTTAGAAGATAATAATAGTTATAGTAAGCACTACTAATACTCTAAAAGTAGAATAAGATAGTAAAACTATAATAATAATAATTCTAGTARCTTAAGTAGTRATAAGGGTRATAATATTCTATATTAATATTAKAATAGTAYWRTAAGAAACTCCTATAATACTAACTATTAGGAGAGGYAGACTAATAGTAGCTAGTATCCTACTAATATTAGATTCTTTTATCTAGATATACTGTTTATATAGGGTGGTAGTAAGATATATAAGAAAGATAATAAGACCTTCTATTATTTAGTAATAGTATTTATAAATTAACTATATATAGCTAAATAATCTAGATTAGTAATAAAGATAAGCTAAAACCTAGATACCTACTTCTATAGAGAAGTAGTATAATAATAGAATTCTAAGCTTAATAATATTACTTAGAGAGATCTTATATATACTATAAATATTAAAGACTAGTACTCTACTCTAGAAAAATAGTTTAGGTTACCCCTTAGCTAAGTATAGTAGTAGCTAAATAATATATTTTATATAGTAATAAATATTATTACTAAACACCCCCTATCCTTATATATTATATTAATAGTATTACTAGTGAAATAATATAGTAAAGAAGACTTAGAATTTCTATTAATTCTTAGAGTATAGAGAAACTTAGATATACCTCTATAAGAGTATATTAATAAACTAGATAAAAAGACTACTATAGTAGATTTTATATTAATTTTAAATAAGAAATAAACTAACTAATTTAATAAATTTACTAGTATAACCCTATATTATATTCCTATATAGTAGGCTACTTAGAATATCCTATAAGAAGGTTTTTATAGATACTATCCTTAGGTTTAATAGATAAGAAATCCCTATTTTACTTCCTAAAATAAGTATATTAACTATATATACCTCTATTAAGTATACAGCCTAACCCCTACTTATAGCTATAGAAATTCTAATCTATATAATTCTTATAGAAATCCTAATCTATATAGTCTAAGAAATATGAATTAGCAATCTTAAAGATAGGAATTCTATTATAAATATAAGGACTATAAGGATAAAGCTAATAAATTATCTTAGAAAATATTAGTTCTACCCCTAATACTAGTATAACCTAATCTATAGGATTTCCTATACCATCCCTAGGGAGGTTTTTAGAATTAGAATTATAGAAACTATAGTTATAGTTTTACCTAAAAGCCTTATATATATCATAGTAATAAAGTATACTAATATAAATATAATAAGAATAACTTTAATAAATTCCTTAATAGTAGGATAGAATACCCTAAAGGTATGCTATCTCTAAAGTATTATAATAATTAAGAGTATAATAAGTAGCTAAATAAGGAATATAATTAAGAATATAATATTAAAGTATACTTTATAAGACTAGTATAATATAATAATTATAAATAGGAATTTCTCTTTAATAATACCCTTCACGCTCATGCTCTAGATTATAATAATATTAGTAAATTTTATATAGATATTATAGATTTACTAATTCTTAAAGTAAAACTAATAAAACTTCTCTTATATAATAGTATAGGATTTTAATCCTAGAAATATACTATAATTAAAGTATACCTTCATATAGAGTAATTAATAATAATAATTTATTTAGACTTAGATTATACTATAATAATTATTAATTATAAATTCCTGCTTAAGTTTCTATCTAATATTATTATTTATAATTATCTAGTGCCTATACTAATATATAGTATTACTAATAGCTTTATAAATACTTAGTTTATCTCTATTTTATTATTTATCCTAGTAAAATATAGCACTAGGTATTACCTTATAGAAATATAAATAGAGATATACTTAACCTAAGATCTTAAAGCTAATCTTTTTATTAGTACTAATATACTAGATAAATATAGTTTTATTATTAATTTTATAAGATATAAAGCTATAATTATATCTTATAAAGATATAGAACTTCTACTTACTATTTTACCTAAACTATATTATATAGATCTAACTTTAGTATATACTTAGAAGAAGGTTATAATACCACCCTATTTAATAGCCTAGATTCTAGTAAAATAGATAAAAGGCCTTTTTAAAGATTATAACTATATTTTTAAACTATCTTAGTATAAGCAGGTGGCCCTCTTTTTTTATATATAAGATATAAATTTTAGCTATATTATTACTATTAATTAGATAGATTAATTAATAATACTAAACTATTATAAATAACTTAATCTTTTATTAGAATTTAAGACTATAAATATCTACTATATTAATACTTTATATATCTATAATCTAGTAGTTATACTACTTAAGGACTCTATTAAAGTATTATAAGTTATAGTTAATAACTCTATAATAATAAAGCTTAATAATAATATTTAGATATATAGTCTACTAAAAATAATATCTAAGCTTAAGAAAGTGGTTATAGCCTATCTATTAATATAAATAAATACTAACATAGTTAGAG
Source organism: Aspergillus viridinutans (assembly GCF_018404265.1). Lineage (NCBI taxonomy): Eukaryota > Fungi > Ascomycota > Eurotiomycetes > Eurotiales > Aspergillaceae > Aspergillus > Aspergillus viridinutans. The sequence goes on from NW_025091217.1 coordinate 3,668,648, forward strand.
TACCTAAAGAGAGGTGGATATATATTTATCTTAAAGAAGGATAGAAATAATAAGTTAAGAAGTCTATAAAAATCTATAATATTAGTTCTAAATATTAATAGATTATAGATAAAATATTTAATAGCTTATATAAGCTTAGATAAATAAGTTTTTTAATAAATATTACTCCTTTAGGAGCTCTAGTATATATTTTAGATTTATTACTATAATCTATACCTCCCCTACTAAAGTTTAATAAACCACCCTTCCTACCCTTACTAGCATTTATTATTAACCAACTAGTTAATAGGAAAATAAAGAGTTAAGTAGTTATTAATTTCTATAGAATTAATATAGTAGTTATTTCTAATATATATCTAGTACCTTTATAGATAGAAATTATTATAGAATGTATAGGATATCTATATATATCTCTTATAGATATAATAGTAATATTTTACTAATAGCTATTATACCTAGATTCCTAATAGTTTATARATATTATTATATATAGAGGGTAAGAATACTACTACCTAACTATATACTAAAACCTATTCCCTATAATATAAAATTATAGTAATATCTAGTAAAACCCTTATAAGAGATAAATATAATCTATTACTATTTTACTAAGATAAGGTAGAATACCTTAAGCTAGTAAAAAAATTATTCTAAGAATAGATTAACTAGCTCTAGATAGTATATACCTAATATAGTTTAAAAATAGTTAAATATTATACTAACTAGTAGAACTAGGAGGTTAAACTACTAGAAGCTATATATAAATTAAATCTATTTATAGTATATAATAAATTAACTATAGAGAAAATTTACACCTAGGCTAAATAGGAAAACTAGAAGGATAATAATAGTAAATATAATATATTTTTCTTTAGTAAACTACTAAAACTAAATAGTTAATCTATTTATCTAGGCTAGTAGAATTATAGCAGAGGTACTACTTTACTAATATAGATACTATAAAGACTTTATAATCTAAAGATATTAATTAAGATAATAGATATACTTATTATAAAYCTATTAAAACTATAGATAAGATAAATAATAAAGGGTAAAGRTAAAAWATATATATATTATAAGAYTTATAGTAACTCTAAAGATAAACTARAAGATTAAATTATCCTAYYCTTAGAGCTATTAGATTATATTATATARRTTATAAATTAGTATATAGTATATAATATATTAACCCTAGATAATAATAATAAYCTTATTAAGAAATATAAGCTACTAGAGAAGATTAAGCYTAATTAAGCTAAGTAGYTACTAGCTCTTAAAARATTARATATTACTATATTATATATAACTAAAGATCTTATAAAATATCTATARAGAAAGCCTAYCTTTATACTATACTATACTYTAATAAGAGGYCTAGGTTATACTAAAGATACTATATTTTCTAATATAGTAAAGAAGATAATCTATTAAYTARAGTAATARTATTTTTATTAAAGTAATATARATAGAAAAGCCTTATCTTTATAAGGTATTAACTAATAGCCTATAATAACTAAGGGATAGTAGGCTATAGTAAATATCTTAGTAAAAGTAAAGATTACTAAGAATATTTATCTAGGCTTTCTTACTTAGCTTAAACCTTACMTTATATTTTATCTATAATATACTAATTATTTTATAAATATATTTTTCCTTCCTATTATTACTTTCTTATTTTTACTATTATATTYTTTARTAAGATTACTAAATTATATAGCCCCCTCTATACTATAGTAGTTTATATAAGCTTCTTATTATACTAGRGAGACCTATATARATAGCTTTAGRAAGAATTATTAATTAAATACTATATCTATTAATATATAAACTACTATAGTTAATATCTTATACTAGTTCCTAAAAGATAATATTATAGAAGATATATGATTGATTGATTGATTGATTGATTGATTGATTCCTTACTCTGTTTCGGCACCGGGCTGGGCCATGCCGGAGGCTCCTAGTGAGCAGCAACTATCTAACTAACAGCTGTCCTTCTGGACTGATGCCGCCAGCATACATGAATATATATATATATGCCAGGCACCTAGGCTAGGCTAAACCCCCTGTAGATTCCCTCATAGATACCCCCATTTTGGCCCTAGCCAAAATCATTAAGTGCTGCTACCCTGACTCCCTATCAATCCATCTATTCTGGCCAGGGCTAAAATTAGTAAGTGCTACTACCCTTCCCTATTATTCCATCTTAGCTAGGGCTGAAATTACTAGCTTCCTTACTTCCCTATATATGCCCTTACACCTGCCTAGGTGCCTGTATAGGCCCACTTTCCCCTAAGATAGTTGCCAACCCATTCAGAATACTGCAGATTCCCAAGCCTGTAAGGATTCTGGGGGCGTTGTCACTGAATAGAGCTGTCCTGGGCCCTAGGGGCCCTGGTCTAGCATACTAATACTGTGTGAATATATAGGTTAGGGCTATAGGTAGTAGTGCTATACTAATAAGAGTAACTAGTAGTATATAATAGTATATAATTATAGTCTGTTAGTTATTATCTACTAGGGCTGTTAGAAGCTAGGCGCTGCTAGGGGTGCTTAGCTTAAGCTATGCTAGCTAGGTAGCTTTAGCTAGATATATTAGCTAGCTAGTACTCAGCATAAGCCACACAGTCTACTAAATATACTATTTCTCTATTAAGGCCTCTATAAGATTTTAGGGGGTCCCTTCCATGCTGGTCTATATTACCTACTAAAGGTTATTATATCAGGTGTAGCTGAATAGCACATAGTGAATTATCTCTAGGGCCTGCCTGCATAGGCAGAGAGGGTCATCAGCCTGGTTAATACTTAAGAGGTAGTGATTCAGCCTGATCTTCCTAGTGTATATCTAGGTCAGAATACTATATTCCATGGGGGTGAGGTTATTATAGATAGTGAGTAAATATCTAGAGACCTTAGGAAGGAAGTACTAGAGGTATCTACTATACTTAGACTACTACTAGGCCTCCTTCTATTACTCCTTAGTGTGCTGTTTAATCTAGGTATCTAGGGGGCCCTATATAGGGTGATCTAGGAGTATAACTAGTAGTAGGGGCCTATACTACCCCTCTATAATACCCTATTACTATCTAGCTACCTCCTTTACCTTCTAGTCTGCTAGCTTATTACTAGTAACCCTATGGTGCGCTGCTAGTTAGTGGAATAATATATTAAGTACTAGATCTAGCTAGTTAAGTAGGTCTACCATCTCCTAAATTAGATACTAGCTAGAGCCCTGCTTAGGGGTGAGTAGTATATATAGCATGCCCTAGTTATTAGAATAAATCTTAGCCTACTTCTATTAGCTATAGGAAGCCAGCAGTGCCTACTAGAGATTATATAGTACTAGATCTTACTTAATAAGCTACAGGGCCAGCACTAACCCTATAATCTCTATAACTAGTACTGTATACTTAACATCTGTCCCTAGATAATGTTATTAGTAGATAGGGGGGTCTAGGCACACTATAATAGTGCCCACCTATCTGCAGATACTAGAACCATTAGTATAGATCTAAATAGCCTCTAGGTAGGTAATATAGTAAATATTATAGTAGATTATTAACTACTTCTTTATCTCCTTAATTACTACCTCTAGCAGCTCCTACTAGGGGGGTACTATCTATAGTAAGTATATCTCTAGCTCCCTAGGATTAATACTAGTTATTAATTTAACCTCCTCCTCTATAGCTTCTAGCAGCAAGTGTAATAGTGCATTCTAGTAGTATTAGTAGTAATCTAGAATGTGTATTTAATAGGCTAGAGTAGTAGTAATTTAGATAAGGGTCTAGATATAATACTATTAGAGAAGTAATAGTATTAGGGTAAGATATAGTTTAGTATTAAATATAGCCCTACTAACTATTTAGAAGGCCCCTATAATCAGCTTCCTAGCCTAATACTAGATTTAGTTTAGTACCTTTATCTATTAACTATAGATATACTTCTAGCCCCAGACTAGCAGTACATACTATACTAAGGTAGTATATAGCATGACTAGGGTGATATAGATGGTATATATATATTAAAGCTCCTAGAGCTATAGACCCTATTTAGAGCTGCCTAGCATGCTAATAGCCTAGAGGCACTAGGTAGCTGTGCTATTAATATGCTAGAGGTATATCTTAAAGGTAAGGTTCTAGTTAAGAATAACTCTAAGGAGCTAGACTATTATACTAGCTTTAATAATCTACCTATTACCTAGGTCTAGTAGCTCCCCTAGCCTACTATCTTAGCTAGATAGTTTAGCATCACCCTGGGCCTGCTGGCCTAGGGGGTAGAAGTAAATAAGCTAGAACTTTAATAGCTTAAATTAGGAGGTATAAGTAGTAGCCTAGTAGAGGTACCTATATTAGTAGTACTTCTATAGCTATTAATAGTTAGTATACTTACTATTACTAGTAGTAAGCATTATTATATTATTAATATATCTAATATTATTAGTACCCTATTCAGGGTCCCCCCGCCCCATTAGGCCCGCGTTATAGAAGATATAGAGAATTAGGGAGAGGGGGGAGCCCTATAAGATGCTAGTCTCTATCTATTAGGTTAATATAGTGTACTTAGGCAGAACTAGTAAGGTAGATTAGCCTTAGAGGAAGCTGCTAAGCTAGGTAATATAGGGCTCTAGGACCCTTCTAGTACAGAGGTTATATAAGAGTTATTTATATAAGATATTATTAAAGGCCCTATAGATATTAAGTAGAAGAGTAGAGATAACCTTACTATTCTTCTAGCCTAAGTAGATGGCTTCTAGGGCTATATAGAGGGCATTCTCTATGCCCTAGCCCTTATGCCCCCTAAAATAGTTATCTAGAAGTAACCTATAGGCCTTAGCTAGATAGCTTAATTAGRTAGTAATTAGGGCCTTAAGCAGCTTACTTAGTATATTTAGTAGGGTAATTAATTAGTATACCTTTAACACTAAGTAGTTTAGCTTGCCTAGCTTATAGAGGGTGATAGTAGTAGCATTATAGAAGTGCTCTAGGCAGTAGCTAAGCTAAATATATTAATTATATAGGCCTGTTAGGCTTAGGACTAGCATATGACTAATAGCCTGTAGCACCTAGTTAGTAATTCCATCTGGGCTGGGTGCCTTATTAGGCTTGATAGAGTAAAGGGTACAGAGGACCTCATACTCCCTAAATTCTAGTATACTAAGTGGCTTAGGGTAGTTATATCCCTAGAGGTTATCTAGATTAGCCTGTAGGGGTGGTAGGAAGAACTAGTAGGTAAGGAGGTTAGCTTTCTCCTAGGCCCTATAAGCTACTAAGTTAGTGTGGGGGTCCTAAAGTAGAGGGGTATAAGCCTAATAGGGTCCCTGGTTCTTTATCTAGTAGATAGCATGCTAAATATTATCTATATCTGTAATGTTAGTAATTTACTACTAAAAGGTATTATATTAGTACTACTAGACTGCCTGCTTACAGGCCTAAGTGGCCTAAGCTAGCTGTACCTATAGGGGTAAGAGGGCCTTGCAGTAGTGCTTACTTTAATATATAGAGATAGTCTACTATATATACTTCTTGTCCTAGAGAAGAGTGTGGCATTCTGGGTTAAAGCTAGGGTAGGAATACTAAGAGAGATAGAGCCATGGCACTATAGTATTAATTATAGTAGTAAGCATACTAACTAGCTTATCTATAAACTAGTTAATATCTACCTAGGTCACTTTAGCAGGAAGTAACAGGGGCAGATATATAGTAAGGATTATAGCTAGCTTCTAGGGGTCTATAGCAGCCTAGTTTTAGTATTATTAGGGTGGTTTAGGCTTGAAGGTAGCATCTAATTTAGTTTTAATTAGGAGGTGATCTAAATTGCTATCTAGGTTAGCTTTCTAAATATAGTAGATATAGTCTATAAGCCCCTAGGAGATAAAGGTTAGGTTAATTATTAAGCTAGTGGCCTGCTCCTCTATAGAGAGGGTCCCTAGGCCTATATTATTATTTATCTTACCTAGCTTATTAGTGGCCCGCGCGGAGATAGGGGTAGGCTAGATAATAAGGCTAACTAGGATAACTAGCTCTAGTAGCCTTTACTTAATAATTTACTTTAGGGCCTCTATATAGGTGCTATTATACTAGGCCTATAGGAGCTAGTGTGCCTCACTAGCCTAGAGGCTATTATAGATATTAAAATCACTAACTACTATATACTCTGCTAGCTCCCTGGAGGCTTACTACTACTAGTCTATAGCCTCTAGGGCCTAGATAAGGTCTACCATCCCCTTATTTACTGCTGACTATAGTAGGTTATAGATATTATAGACTACTATCTATAGCTTACCTAGTGCTGGCTAGATAGCAGTAGAGATAATATATATAGAGATAAAGATAACCTACTAGCACAGGGCCTTCTATATATATATATAGACCTAGGGGGCCTCTTAGCCTAACCCCTGCCCCTGCCCTATAGCTAGCTAGATAATGTAGAAGTGGTCAGTGGCTTCTTAAGGGAAGTATATTAGGGGGTTATCTCTGTAGGTATTAACCTAGGGCTCCTAGATAGTAATAACTATATAATTATAAAGCTAGGGGTCCTAAAGGAGGGGGGCTATACTGATATTTAGTGAATTCTAAATATTATATTATAGTATCTAGATGGTTTAGTTAGCTTAGGGGTCTGGCATGACTCTAGCTTTAGTTCTAGTGCTAGTTTTAGCCCCTAGACTAGGTTTAGCTTTAGATTTAGCTTTATTTAGTTTAGATTCAGGAGCCCTTAGGGGCATGGATAGGCTACTAGCTATAGCTACTAAGGGCTATATACTAGTAGCCCTCCTCTGGGTAAATACTATTATTATATATACTTAAGCTACCCTAAGTACTTTCTATTTTAGTCTTCTAGTATATATAGTACCCATTATACTTAGCTTCCTCTGAGTTTAGGGGTGGGTTGGGGTCAGATATTAGTGGGAAAGGTGTAGTTTAGTAGGCTAATAGGGTTAGTATTTTAGGGTTAAATAGTAGGAGGGAGATACTACTTACTAAGATAGATACTAAGCTAGCTGTTAAGTTAGAGGCTAGAGTGGATGCTAATCTAGATGCTAATCTAGATATGCTAGATAAGCTAGTGCTGGTGATTAATACTAGAGGCCCTAGTTAAGTGAACTAGGGCTGTGATGGAAGGGGCTTAATAGGGCCCCCTTAGCTTAGTATCTTAGGTGTCTGGGTTAGCTTAGTAGGTAGGCTTAGGCTAGTAAGTAGTATGGGCAGGCCTTATAGGGTAGTAATAGAGGCTTATATAGTTCTATTATCTTTAGTATTATATGTCTTTATGGATATCTTTAGATGTTTTATCCTGGATACTAGGGTATTAAGTAGGTCTGGGCTGCTTATAGTAGGCTAGCAGCCCTGGCTATAGCTATATTTATATTTTAGCCTTGGTAGCTCAGGGACCTCCTAGGTAAGATTACTTAGAAGGGTAGGTGTATATAAGATGACTAAGAGGCTTGATATACTTAATATATATAAGGAGAGTCTGGGGATATGTTAGGCTAGGTTAGAGAGTAGTAATAGGGGTAGGGAGGCTAAATCTACTACTTATCTAGGGGTGCTGGTACCTGTTAACTATAGTAGTGTTAGTACTAGTATATAGAAATTAGTATTATAGGCAGGTAATGGTAGAGGTGCTAACTATATAGGTGCTAAGTCTAGAGCTATAGCTACTTTCTAGGGCTGCCTTAGTAAGGTGCTTTATAAGTGGGTTTATATAGAATAGGTTAGCTAGAGCCACAGAGATAGATGGTGGCTGATGTTAATTATTAGATAAATAGGTGGGTGGGCAGGTGGGTGGATAGGGGCCTTTATAGAAGGGCATGTTATTTTGAATATATTAACTAGTAATAGTAATGATTAGCTAGCCGGCTGATGCGTATCTTCTGAATTTAGTATTGGCTTACTAATTATTTTAGCCCTTTTAGGCCTGGGGGGCTCTATGCTGGCTGTGCTATGTGGTGGCACAGGTGGCTATATTAGGGCTGTTCTGGTATCTAGGGCTAGATTAGCAGGCTAGGACAGGCTAGTAAAGAAAAGGGGTTAGTTCTGTAGTTAATCTTAGGATATTTAGTGTTTATATTAATATATAGGGCACTGCTTGCTATTAGCTTAGTAGGAGCTATAGTAGATAGTATAATAGTACTAGGAAGGGACTTCCTTAACCTTATAGAACTTCTTATTATAGGTGTTAGTGTAGTATAGATATATAACTCTTTTAGCTATATAAATAGGCTAGGCATATCTATAATTTAGGCATTAGGTGCACTGTAGGAGCTGGCAGAGTGGGTTAAATAGTTCTATATATAGTAGGGTGCTATCTAGGAAGATTTAGTACTAGATAGCATGGTTTACTAACTATATATCCTAGAAGGAAACTACTAGGGAAGATTTCTGCTTACTTTATTAGGCTATAGCATTATTCCTGCACTAGCCTATATATAGTATAGGGCTGCAGAGCACTGGGTTATAGTATAATATCTTCTTCTAGAGGTGTTCCACCATGCTCTAGGTACTGGAGGGGAGGAAAGTAATAGGGATATAATAGATAAGGATAGTATACTAGTAATTAGTAATATAGGTATATTTACTCTTAGGGAGCTCCTAGAGCTATGCCTTTTTATTCTAGATTAGGTACTCCTAATCTGATATAGAATAGGTATATATATCTAAATTACTACTATAAAGTACCTAGGCCCCCACTACCTACATGCTAGCCAGGCCAGGGAGGCTACTATAGTAGAGAATCTCCTAGATCTTATCTATAATAGCTATGGTAGTAGTTTACTTATAAGAGCTAGCTCCTAGGCCTAGGCTGTTTCTATACCTATGCTACTAGATCTAGATATAGTTTTCATCATTATAGGGGGGTGCAGCCAGGGGGGAGGAGGTAGGAGAAAGGTAATAATAATAGTTAGAGAGGGAAGAGAGATTACTTAGTACCTACTAGGTCTAGCTAAAGACCCCCTAGGCCCTAGGGGTTATAGATAAGGAAGTAGCTAAGCTATACTTACCTACTCCTATACTATCTATACCTAGGGCCTGTATGCTATAATCACTAGCTACTATATTATAGAATTAGCTATCTAGTAGCTTCCTAACTAGGGTGAGTACTTACTAAGTAAAGCCCTTAATCTAGGGGGCCTTAGTGGACTTACTAGGGTAAGCCTAAGTGAATTTAATAATATCTATATAGTATATTATAAAATAAAAGGAGTGATTAGTAATAGAAGAGTTATTACTAGCTACTAGGGCTAGCTACTAAGCTATAATATTAAAATAATTAGGCCCTAGTGGAAAGTATAGAATAGTATATAATTAAAGTATATAATAGTATGTAATACTAGAGTAAAGTCTATAAGTAGCCTAACCTAGTATAGGGAGGTAGTTTAATAAGAGAGAATAGAGCCCTAATCTAGTTAGATAACTACTCTACCTAAAGGGTTATTATTAGTAGATAGCTAGAGCTAAATCTTAGAGGGAGGTCTGGGGTTCAGTATCTCTAATTAGTAGGGGTGGGCCCTGAAGATCCTAGGTGCTAGGGCCTTTAATTAGTAGTAGAGATTAATATATAGGATCCTAATTAGGAAGCTACTAATTAAAATAATAGGTTAATATATATTTAACTATATGGAGATGACTCTTAGGGGTAAGGGGGTTAGATTTTAGGGTCTAGTAAGGTCCCTATTATTAATTATTATATAGATTAGTATTTAAGGGGCCTAGCTAGCTAGCTAGCTAGCTATTAGTTTAGCTTATAAGGCCTAGGACCCCCTGCGTGTGCTTATCTCTCTTAATAAAGGTAGAATCTAGTAAGAGAGATAAGCTGTAT
>NW_025091217.1:3679309-3683608 GCF_018404265.1 Aspergillus viridinutans
TACTAGTTCCTAAAAGATAATATTATAGAAGATATATATAAATAGTAAATAACTAAGAATATAAAAGATAGTAATAATAAATATTAGATATTCTTCTTAAAGAATATTAAAACTATAAATAATTAACTAGTCTACCCCTTATTTTAAAACTTATCTAGAGATAGTAATTTAACCCTTTAGTTATCTAACTACCTTATAGCTTTATAGGAAGTAATTATAAAGATTAATTAAGCTATTAAAAGTCTTAAGAAACTATAAACCTATAATATAGTTTAAAAATAAACTTTCTATAAGCTTACCCCTAATAAAGAGGATAAGAAGAAATAGAAAATAGATATATCTAATAATCTATCTCTTTATCTTAACTAGGTTATAAAGTAATATATAGAATAGGATATTAATATACCTACTAAGAAAGAAGACTTATTAGACTATTATAATATTTTTATAATAATTATAGTAAATTAGACTATATAGCTAGCATCTTATAGATATCTTAGTATAATACTTAAGATTACTAAAGATATAATAAACTTTCTCTTAAGAAAACCTATCTATGCCTTATAATAGATTCTAGCTAAAGCTAGTAGTTATACTATAGATATAATATATATAGAAGATACTATAAAGGCTTTATAGTATATTAAATAGACTTACTTTAGTATAGCTAATTAGATAAAACTTTTATCTAAAAACCTTAATAACTAGCTAATCTCTCTAGGTATAAATAGATACCTTACTAAAGTTCTTATTAGTCTAGGGGCTATAGCTAAAATATACCCTATATTTATTAAATAAGGGACTTATATATTATAGTTTTTCTTATCTTATAAAGATTCTACCTACTTTTCTAAGGCCTAAGTATTACTTAAAATACTTAAAGAAAAGCATTTATAGACCTAAAGAGTACTAATACTTAGCCTTATTTACTATTTCTTATTTACTATTAATAGCTTTTCTTTTTTTCCTATTTTTTCTTTTAATTCAGAGGGATACTATTATATATTAGTTATTATATACTGCCTTAGTAACTGTATCTTATCTATTAATAGCTAGTACTTTGTAAATAGGAACTATCTTCCCCACAATCGGCATTGCCATAGAAAGGTGCCCTACCAGATAGACTAGTAGAGGACTATTCTATAGAATCTTCTTAATATCTAGGTTCTTTAGATAGAATTTTATTAATATTAGAAGAAATAGATTATATATAATTAATTTAGCTAATTATATTATTTATTATTTTTTCTTCTTTACTTTTCTTTCTTTCTTTTACTTCTTAATTAGCTTTTTAGCTTTTATTTTCTTTATCCTATCTATATCTTCTAGGTTAAGCTAAAAAGATGCTAGTATAGAGAAGCTTAAGAAAGAGTTTAAGATCTTATAATTATTTAATCTAAGAGTCTATAAAAGTTTATTATATTTAATTTTAGATAACTCTTCTTTCTATTACTTATCTAGTATAAGGTATCCTAAGATAAGATTTTCTAGTATTAGATTACTAGGTTCTAGTTAAGTAGCTATATTCTTAATATAATTTTTAGCTATCTACTTTTTTAGGGTATTAATTTATTATTATATAATTATACTTCTATCTATTTTTAAAGCTTATTAAGAACTCTAGTAGATAGATAAAGCTATTCTTTTATATTTAGTAAATTAGGAAGTAGTTAAGTTTTAAAATCTTAAAGTCTTTCTATTAATTTTTTACTAGTATTAGGGTGTATTTAAGGATATATAAATATTTATTTAAGGAATACAATAGATAAGAACTTAATAATCTTATCTAGAGATAAGAAGCTATCTAGTTTAATATATATATTTAGTAGTAGATAAATATACTAGAAGTATATTAAGAATAGATAAGTCTTAGAAAATAATATTAAAATAGTAGAAAATAGTAATCAGAGTATTATAGTAAGTAGAAAGAAAAGGATATTATAGATAGATAAAAAGAGAATAGAATAAAGTATTAGAGAAAGCTAAAATATAAGAGATTTATTTAACTAGTAATAATAATAGTAAATATATTAAAGAAACTAGGTAGTAAATAGTGTAATAATAATAGTAAATAATATATTAAAACTAGGTAGTAAATAGTATAGGTACTATAAATAAAAAATAGAATATAACTATATAGTAATTATAGATAAATATAATATAGTAGAAATATAATAATAAATATAGATATAAGAGTATAGAATAAACTACTATATTTTAGTTTTCTCTTTATTCTTCTCTTTATTTTTAAATTCCTAAACTAACTCTTTTATATTATTAAGCTAGTTAATTAATATTTATTAGTTCTACTTATTACTATATTTTTTTTATTTAATAAGATATTATATTAATTTTTCTTTCTTCTTATCTTTTCCTTTAACTAGAACTTTATATTTGTTGCATGTCGGCCATCACGTGCCTTGCTTCGCGATAACTATCTGTCAATAGCTAGTAGTTTAAGGAATAATAACTATCTTCCCCTGACATATAGCTTCGCCTAGTAAGACCATACTAAATGGTAGCATGTCCTGGGCATTCAGGACTTGATTAGGGAAAACCAATCAATTAACTTTTTATTTATTTTATTAATTTCTAACTATTAATTAATAATTAAAGCTGCAGTAGTTTTCCCTATACCTTTTTAATTAATTCTACTACTAAGATATTTTAATATGTTCTACTGCTTTCCTAAAGAGGAAGTTAGTAATGCTATAACTAGGACTTTAGTTATACTATAATTAATAACCTTATACTTATCTTTTAAATATCTATAAATACTATATATTAACCTTTTAATAAACTAATTAAAGCTCATCAACTCTCTTTCCTTATTATATTTTAAGTTTTCAAGCTCTTATCTATCTAATTATCTAAGTACTATTATTTAGAGTGCTTTAAAAGGGTGCCTTTAGTAATTATATTTATTAATAGCTATATTCTATATTATTTTCTGCTATTCTAGCATCTTTATTATTATGCTCATCATTAATCATTAATATGTTTATCTATATAATTAAATAGATTATTAATATATTATACATTAGTTAAAAATTCTACTTCTATAACTAATAAGGTTAATAAGCAGCTTATTTCCCTTACTGCTTAGCTTTAGTCCTTTAAGGAAACAGGGCATAGTTTTATAAAGGACCTTAATCTAAATATAATTACTTAAGTAATTTTCCTTCTTTAATATTAAGAACACCCTAAGGACATGGAATTTCTAAATAACTAGATATATATATAAGCAACTATAGGAGCTACTATAAAATAATTTCTAAAGCTTTTAGACTTTCTCTAGGATAATTAATAGTACCTTACCTTTTATATAAACCACCTAAAAAATAGCAACTAAGTGAAAAACCCTTTAGATAGACTAAGGAACTTTATTCTACTAATACTAAAATACCCTATATTCTAGAAGAAGGATATTCTATTTACTATACTTAAGCTAGAAAAATAAGAAGATAGGGAGATTAATAATAAAGTAGAAGATTAGTCTAATTTTACTATATCTCTAGACTTTAAAGTATAAGTAAGTCAGCTAATTTTAAGCTTATTATTTACTTATTATAGGTTAAATATTAAATTATTACTATCTAAAAAACTAGATAACTTACCTATTCTTAACTCCCTATCTTCTCTAAGGTCTTTAGAATTTCTATATAGTATAGCCCTAAGCTTATCTTTATCTAAGGATCTACTAATAGTTAAATCTCTAATAGTAATAATAGCAGGTCCTAATAATAGTTAAAATAGACTAAATCTTATTTTCTTAGAAGTGCAGAAGGATTAACTTAATACTATAGTCTAATAAGTAGTTATAGTATCTATATAAGTATTTATTAATGCCCAGCTGAATAACCAGATAGGATGATAAGTAGCTAATATAACTAATAAGAATACTAGAAAAACTAGAAAAACTACTAATAATTAATATTATTTAGAAGATAATAGTAGTTATAGTAGGCGCTACTAATACTCTAAAAGTAGAATAAGATAGTAAAACTATAATAATAATAATTCTAGTAGCTTAAGTAGTGATAAGAGTGATAATATTCTATATTAATATTATAATAGCACTATAAGAAACTCCTATAATACTAACTATTAGGAAAGGCAGACTAATAGTAGCTAGCATCCTATTAATATTAGATTTTTTTATCTAGATATGCTGTTTGCATAGGGTGATAGTAAGATATATAAGAAAGATAATAAGATCTTCTATTATTTAGTAGTAGTATTTATAAATTAACTATATATAGCTAAATAATCTAGGTTAGTAATAAAGATAAGCTAAAA
>NW_025091217.1:3683898-3696835 GCF_018404265.1 Aspergillus viridinutans
ATATTAATAAACTAGATAAAAAGATTACTATAGTAGATTTTATATTAATTTTAAATAAGAAATAAACTAACTAGTTTAATAAATTTACTAGTATAACCCTATATTATATTCCTATATAGCAGGCTGCTTAGAATACCCTATAAAGAGGTTTTTATAGATGCTATCCTTAGACCTAATAGATAAGAAATCCCTATTTTACTTTCTAAAATAAGTATACTAGCTATATATACCCCTATTAAGTATATGGCTCAACCCCTATATATAACTATAGAAATTCTAATCTATATAATTTATATAGAAATCCTAATCTATATAGTCTAAGAAACATGAATTAGTAACCTTAGAGATAGGAATTCTGTTATAAATATAAGGACTATAAGGATAAAGCTAATAAACCACCTTAGAGAATATTAGTTTTACCCCTAATACTAATATAATCTAATCCATAGGATTTCCCATACTATCCCTAGGGAGGTTTTCAGAATCAGAATTATAGAAACTATAATTATAGTTTTATCTAAAAGCCTTATGTATATTATAGTAATAAAGTATACTAATATAGATATAATAAGAATAACTTTAATAAATTCCCTAATAGTAGAATAGAATACCCTAAAGATAAGCTGCCCCTAGAGTATTATAATAATTAAGAGTATGATAAGTAGCTAAATAAGAAATATAATTAAGAATATAATACTAAAGTATACTTTATAAGACTAATATAATATAATAATTATAAATAGGAATTTCCCTCTAATAATGCCCTTTATGCTTATACTCTAGATTATAATAATATTAGTGAATTTTATATAGATATTATAGATTTACTAATTCTTAAAGTAAAACTAATAGAACTTCCCTTATATAATAGTATAGGATTTTAATCCTAGAAATATACTATGATTAAAGCATACCTTTATATAGAGTAATTAGTAATAATAATTTATTTAGACTTAGGTTATACTATAATAATTATTAATTATAAATTCCTGCTTAAGTTTCTGCCTAATATTACTATTTATAATTATCTAGTACCTATACTAGTATATAGTATTACTAATAGCTTTATAAGTACTTAGTTTATCTCTATTTTATTATTTATCCTAGTAAAATACAGTACCAGGTGTTACCTTATAGAAATATAGATAGAGGTATACTTAATCTAAGGTCTTAAAGCTAATCTTCTTATTAGTATTAATATATTAGGTAAATATAGCTTTATTATTAATTTTATAAGATATAAAGCTATAATTATATCTTATAAAGATATAGAACTTCTACTTACTATTTTATCTAAACTATATTATATAGATCTAACTCTAGTATATACTTAGAAGAAGATTATAATACCACCCTATTTAATAGCCTAGATTCTAGTAAAATAGATAAAAGGCCTTTTTAAAGATTATAACTATATTTTTAAACTATCTTAGTATAAGTAAGTGGCCCTCTTTTCTTATATATAAGATATAAATTTTAACTATATTATTATTATTAATTAGATAGATTAACTAATAATACTAAACTATTATGAATAACTTAGTCTCTTATTAGAATTTAAGGCTATAAATATCTACTATATTAATACTCTATATATATATAACCTAGTAGTTATACTACCTAAGGACTCTACTAAAGTATTATAAGTTATGGCTAATAACTCTATAATAATAAAGCTTAATAATAGTATTTAGATATATAGTCTACTAAGAATAGTATCTAAGCTTAAAAAAGTAGTTATAGCCTATCTATTAATATAGATAAATACTAATATAGTTAGAGTACCTAAAGAGAGGTGGATATATATTTATCTTAAAGAAGGATAGGAATAGTAAGTTAAGAAGTCTATAAAAATCTATAATATTAGTCCTAAATATTAATAGGTTATAGATGAAATGTTTAATAGCCTATATAAACTTAGATAAATAAGTTTTTTAATAAATATCACTCCTTCAGGAGCTCTAGTATATATTTTAGATCTACTACTATAATCTATACCTCTCCTGCTAAAGTTTAATAAACTACCTTTCCCACCCTTACTAGTATTTATTATTAACTAACTAATTAATAGGAAAATAAAGAGTTGAGTAGTTATTAATTTCTATAGAATTAATATAATAGTTATTCCTAATATATACCCAGTGCCTTTATAGATAGAAATTATTATAGAATATATAGGATGTCTATATATATCCCTTATAAATATAATAGTAATATTTTACTAATAGCTATTATACCTAGATTCCTAATAGTTCATAGGTATTATTATATATAGAGGGTAAGAATACTTCTATATATATTCTATAGGCTTTATTAATAGTGTGCCCTATATTTAATACTAAGTAGATTTAATTTTTAAAATAATAAAAGCCTTTTTATAGATCTATATTAATAACTTTATACTGCGCAGTAGAAGCCTTAATAATTATATATAATATTTATCTAAATTTCTATCTAAATATAATAAGATAGGAATAATATTATTACTATAAAAAATATTTATTAGATTCCTATTAGTTTAATTACTTAGACAGAATGTCTTATCCCTTAGTATGATAGTAATAGAGGATAAACTTATAGTAATTCTAATACTTAAGTTTCTAGTTATACTTATGGATCTTAATATATATATTAGGCTTATAGGCTGGTTAAGAAATTATATCCTATATTATGCTATAATTATCTAACCCTTATAGGATTATAAAATATAGTTGCTGAGTTGTGGTCCTATAAAAGGCAAAGCCTAGAAATACTATATTAAGTAAATACCCTTAGATAATATTACTAATAAAGAAAAAGAGAGTTTTAATTCTCTATAAAATTATTTTAAGAATCTATTAATACTTATTTACTAAGATATTAATTTACTACTATACATAGATATTAATTCTTCTAAATAGTGAGGCCATGGTATAATAATCTTTTATATTAAGTTAGATATATCTAATAATACTATATTTAGTCTAAATTAGGACTATTCAAAGGCCCCTCTATAAGATATAGTTTTACTAATTATATTCTTAAGCAGAGCCTTAATAGCTATAGAAAAGAATTACTAGCTAACTAAATTAGAAGTATCTAGTGTTATATAGGTATTATATAAGATTTATTATATAATTAATATATCTAAAGCTAGAGCATTTCTATATACTAATTATTCTATAATAGTGGATATTACTAGATAGAAAAGTCTATTAATATTATCTATAGATAAGCTTAACTTATATTTAGTTTAGGTATCTCAGTAYATCTAGCTATTTCTAAATTTAATATTATATTATAAGCCTAGTAAGGTATATATTATGCTAGATATATTATTCTACTTACTATTATTTATAAAGGATGAACTGAACCTAACTACCCTTAATAATCTACTAGAAATTCTCTATAGTCACACCTTCCATAGTCAGACTGTAGAAAAACTAATAATAATTAGGGTTGCACTATCTAATAAATTTAAATAGTATATAATTAAAGGGTATTATGCTAATTACAGATAGTCTAAGGTCTTATAAATACTTTAATAAAATATAATCTTATAGGTGCTAGTTATCTTACTATATTATATCTATAATTAGTTACTTTATATAAATAATAGACTTTTATGCATGCCATACTTATTACTCTAAGAAATATTATAAAATACTTATAATATAAATAGCTACCTAGGTATTAGTAGGATACTTAAGTTACTTAATAGCTTAGTCTTTTATTATATTAAACATTAGGTAAAGTAATATATCTGATTCTGCCCTGACTATCAGAAGAAATAAATAAGATAATATTTACTATATAGGATATTATAACTATTAGTCACTCTACTAATTCCTTTCTATACTATAATAATTAATATTATTATTGGTTTGCCTGACATAGGACATTTTAATTCTATTATATTAGTTACTAATAAATTTACAAAAAGGATGATAGCTATACTAGGATACTTAATCTAGAAAGCTAGAGAATAGGTAAATATACTACTTATAGCTTTAGATACTAGAGACTAGGGTATTCCTAAATATATTATCTTAGATAGGGACCCTAAGTTTATATTAGAAGTATAGATAGAATTTACTAAATCTTTAGGTATTAAATAGTATTATTYTATAGTATACTATRCTTAGACTAATAGAYAGAGTAAATAAAGTAACTAAACTATTAAAATCTACTTATATTATATAATTATCTTACTTAATTAAATTACTAACTAGCTAACTATCTTACTAGTAATATAGAGGACTTTTAACTTAATAATAAATACTTTAACTAAGGAAATACTATATTAATTAATATATAGTCTTTAGTTACTAACTCCCCTTAATATAGGTTATACTAAATTAACTAAGTAATCTTTTTCCTGCTATATATCTATAGCAGAGGCCCTATAATTTATAGCTATGTCTATGAAGTATAGATATGATAGTTAATATATACTAATAGCCTTTTATAAGGATGATAAGGTCCTTTTAAAGCTATATATAGGTTATACTATATAGTCAACCCTGGGCCAGAAAATTAGAAACTAATATATAGGCCTATTTAAAGTTCTAGAGAGAATTAGACCTCTAGCTTATAAACTAGATTTTCTAAAAGACTAGTGCTTATACCTAGTTATCTCTATTACCTACCTAGAGAAATACCATGATGGTGATCCCTTCTATTATAAACTAGAAGAACCTGGCCCTATCTATGTAGATAGTGATATAGATAAGTATTAGTCCTATGAGCTTTAAAGAATTATTACTAAATGTAAAGTTCTAGTCAAAGGAAAAGGTAAGAAGAAAGAAAAATTAATATAATATCTTATTAAATAGAAAGGATATAGTGATAAGTGGAACTAATAGATATTAGTTAACTAGCTTAGTAATATAAAAGAGTTAGTCTAGGAATTTAAGAATAAAGAGAAGGATAAAGAGAAAACTAAAATATAGTAGTTTATTCTATACTCTTATATCTATATTTATTATTATATTTCTATTATATTATATTTATCTATAATTACTATATATATTCTATTTTCTATTTAAATGCACCCCCTGCTATTTACTAATTTTACTATTATTATTACTGGTTATTCACTGTTATTATTGCTTGTTAAGTAATCCTAGTTTCTTTAATATATTATTCACTATTATTATTACTAGCTATTACTAGTTAAGTAAATCTCCTATATTTTAGCTCTCCCTAATACTTTACTCTATTCTCTCTCTATCTTTCTGTAATACCCTCTTTTCTTCCTACTTAACACTCTGCTTATAATTTCTTTCTACTATTCTAACACTATTCTTACTATTTTCTATAACTTACTAATCCTTAATATACTTCTGGCGCATTCATCTACTACTAGATATATATATTAAACCAGATAGATCCTCATCCCTAGATAAGATTATTAAGTCCTTACCTATAGTATTCCCTAAATAGATATTTATACATCCTTAAATGCACCCTAATACTAGTAAAAAATTAATAGAAAGACTTTAGGATTTTAAAACTTAACCACTTCCTAATTTACTAGATATAGAAGAACAGCTTTGCCTACCTACTGGAGTTCTTAATAAGCTTTAAAGATAGATAGAAGTATAGCTATATAAAGATAGATTAATGCCTCTCTAAAAGAAGTAGATAGCTAAAAATCTTATTAAAGATATAGCTACTTAACTAGAACCTAGTAATCCTATACTAGAAAATCTCATCTTAGGACACCTTACACTGGATAAGCAATAGGAAGAAGAGTTATCTAGAATTAAATATAATAACCTCTTATAGACTCTTAGGTTAAATAATTATAAAGTCTTAGATCCTTACTTAAGCTTCTCTGAACCAGTGTCTTTTTAGTTTAATCTAGAAATGGGTAGGACAAAGAAAATAGAAGCTGAAAAGCTAAGTAAGAAGTAGAAGAAAGAAAAAGAAGTAGAGAAGAAGAAATAATAAGTAATATAACTAGCTAAATTAACTATATATAATCTATTTCTCCTAATACTAATAAAATTCCACCTAAAAAACCTGGATATTAAGAAGATTATATAGAATAGTCCCCTACTAATCTATCTAAAATAGTAAGAATTAAAACTAGATATAACACCTGTAGGTATTATTCTTAAATACCTAAATATATATAATATACTATAGGATGTTTTCTACTATCTATTCTATAGTATATTATTTCTTAAAGTAAAGGTCTACTCTCTATTTTATAAGTACTATAATAGTATAGGTTAAATAATTAGAGCTAATGAATATATATAGATTAAGCTATTTAATAAAGAAGAGGAGTATCTATAAGCTATAAAGAAGTTATTTAAGAATTAGCTAAATTACCTAATAGAAACTAAGAAAGAATATTAGAAGTAAATAATTAACTTCTATATTATATAATATAAGTAGGAGGTTAATATCTTATACYAGTTCCTAAAAGATAATATTATAGGAGATATATATAAATAGTAAATAACTAAGGATATAAAAGATAGTAATAGTAAATATTAGATATTCTTCTTAGGAGATATTAAGACTATAGATAATTAACTAGTTCACCCCTTACCTTAGAACTTATCTAGAGATAGTAACTTAATTCTTTAGTTACCTAACTACCTTATAGCTTTACAGGAAGTAATTATAAAGGTTAACTAAGCTATTAAAAGTCTTAAGAAACTATAAACCTATAGTATAGTTTAAAAATAGATATTCTATAAGCTTACCCCTGATGAAGAGGATAAGGAGGAATAGAAAATAGATTTACCTAATAATCTATCCCTTTACCTTAACTAGGTTATGGAGTAATATATAAAATAGGATATTAATATACCTACTAAGGAAGAAGACTTATTAGACTATTATAATATCCTTATAATAATTATAGTAAATTAGAYTATATAGCTAGTATCTTATAGACACCTTAGCATAATACTTAAGATTACTAAAGATATAATAAA
Source organism: Aspergillus viridinutans (assembly GCF_018404265.1). Taxonomy (NCBI): domain Eukaryota; kingdom Fungi; phylum Ascomycota; class Eurotiomycetes; order Eurotiales; family Aspergillaceae; genus Aspergillus; species Aspergillus viridinutans. The sequence continues at coordinate 3,690,834 of NW_025091217.1, forward strand.
CTTTCCCTAGGGAAAACTAGCCTATACTATATAGCAGACCTTAACTAAAGCTAGTAGTTATACCATAGATATAATATATATAGAAGATACTATAAAGGCTTTATAGTATATTAAATAGACTTACTTTAGTATAGCTAATTAGATAAAGCTATTACCTAAAAGCCTTAATAACTAGCTAATCTCTCTAAGTATAAATAAATACCTTACTAGAGTCCTTATTAGTATAGAAGCTATAGCTATAATACACCCTATATTTATTAAATAATAGCTTTTCTCATCTTACAGAGATTCTGTTAGCTTTTCTAATTAATTTTTTATAAGCCTAGTATCAATGCTCAAAGAAAAGTATTCATGGACCTAAAGAGCTAATACTTAGGCATTACATAGCTAATTTACTGCTAAAGCTTTTCTTTTTTTCTTATTTTTTCTTTTAGTTTAGAGGGATACTGTTGTATATTAGCTATTACATGCCTTGCTTTGTGATAACTATCTATCAATAGCTAGTAGTTTAAGGAATAACAACTATCTTCCCCTGACATACAGCTTCGCCTAGTAAGACCATACCAATATTTAGTAATAATTTTTTTAAGCTTATAAGACTAATACTTATCTATATTACTATCTATATAGATAGGGCTAGGTTCTTCTAGTTTATAATAAAAAAGATTATTATTATAATATTTCTCTAGGTAAGTAATAAAGATAACTAGATATAAATACTAGTCTTTTAGAAAATCTAGTTAGTAAGCTAGGGGTCCTACTCTATCTAAAATCTTAAATAGACTTATATATTAATTTCCTAGCTTTTAGCTAAGGGTTAACTATATAGTATAACCTATATAGAGTTTTAAGAGTATTTTATTATCTTTATAAAAGATTATTAGCTTATATTAATTATTATATCTTTATTTTATAGATATAGCTATAAAATATAATACTTTAGCTATAGATATTTAGTAGAAAAATAATTACTCTACTAATAATATTAGATAAACTATAGTAAGAGGAATAGATAACTAAAAGCTATATATTAATTAATATAATATCTTCTTAGTAGAAGTATTTATTATTAAGTTAAAAATTCTTTATATTATTAGTAATACTATTAGCTAGTTAGTAATTTAATTAAGTAAGATAATTATATATTATAAGTAAATCTTAATTATTTAGTTACTCTACTTACTCTAACTATTAATCTAAATATAATAAGTAGTTAAATAATACTACTTAATATCTAGAGATTTAAGAAATTTCTTCTAGAGTTCTAATATAAATTTAGAATCTCTATTTAAGATAATATATTTAGGAATATCCTAGTCCCTAGTATCTAAAGCTATAAGTAGTATATTTATTTATTTTTTAGTTTTCTAAGTTAAGTATCTTAGTATAGCTATTATTCTCTTTATAAATTTATTAGTAACTAATATAATAGAATTAAAATATCTAGTATCTAGTAAAGTAACTATAATATTTATTATTATAGTATAGAAAGAAATTAATAAAGTAATTAATAATTATAATACTTTATATAGTAAATATCTCTATATTTACTTTTTCTAGTAATTAAGGTAAAATTTAATATATTACTTTATTTAATACTTAGTATAATAGAATACTAAGCTATAAAGTAATTCTAGAGTTCTATTAATACCTAGATAACTATTCTAGTATAGTATCTTTTTATAGCTAAGCTAATTATAAGGAAGATAATTCTTATTCTCTAATTACTAACTATTAATAGATAGTTATAGTAAAGTAGATATATAATAGCTAATATATAATAGTATCCCTCTAAAGTAAAAGAAAAAATAAGAAAAAAAGAAAAGCTATTAGTAGTAAATTAGACTAGAGCTATATAATATCTAAGTATTAGCTCTTTAGATTAATAAATACTTTTCTTTAAGTATTAATACTTAGGCTTATAAAAAATTAATTAAAAAAGCTAATAAAATCTCTATAAAATAAGAAAAGTTATAATATATAAGTCCCTTATTTAATAAATATAGAGTATATTATAGCTATAGCTCCTATACTAATAAGGATCCTAGTAAGATATTTATTTATATCTAGAGAGATTAACTAGTTATTAAGGCTTTTAGGTAATAGCTTTATCTAATTAGCTATATTAAAGTAAGTCTATTTAATATACTATAAAGTCTTTATAGTATCTTCTATATATATTATATCTATAGTATAATTATTAGCTTTAGCTAGAGTCTATTATATAGTATAGGCAGGTTTTTCCTAGAGAAAGTTTATTATATCTTTAGTAATCTTAAGTATTATATTAAGATATCTATAAGATACTAGCTATATAGTCTAATTTACTATAATTATTATAAAAATATTATAATAGTCTAATAAGTCTTCTTCCTTAGTAGGTATATTAATATCCTATTCTATATATTACTTTATAATCTAGTTAAGATAAAGAGATAGATTATTAGATAAATCTATTTTCTATTTCTTCTTATTCTCTTTATTAGGGGTAAGCTTATAGAAAGTCTATTTTTAAACTATATGATTGATTGATTGATTGATTGATTGATTCCTTACTCCATTTCAGCACCGGGCTGGGCCATGCTGGAGGCTCCTAGCAAGCAGTGACTATCTAACCAATAGCTATCCTTGCAGACTAACACCGCCAGTATATATGGATATATATATATATTAGGCACCTAGGCTAGGCTATACCCCTATAGATTCCCTTATAGATGCCCCTATTTCAGCCCTAGCTAAAATTAGTAAGTGCTACTACCTTGATTCCCTATTATTCTATCTTAGCTAGGGCTAAAATTAGTAAGTACTACTACCTTAATATACTATAGTTCTACCTTAGCTAGAGCTAAAATTACTAGCTACTAAAGCCTTCATACCTACCTAGGTATCTATATAGGCTTACTTCCCCCTAAGATAGTTGCTAACCTATTCAGAATACTATAGATTCCTAAGCCTATAAGGGTTCCAGGGGCACCACTATTAAATAGTGCTAGATTAGTAAGCTAGTACTATATAGATATATAGGCTAGGGCTATAAGTAGCAGCACTATACTAATAGAAGTAACTAGTAGTATATAATAATATATAATAATAGTTTATTAGCTATTACCTACTAGGGCTATTAGTAGCTACTTATTACTAGGGGTAATTAGCTTAAGCTATACTAGCTTAGTAGCTTCTACTAGATATATTAACTAGCTAGTATTTAGTATAAACTATATAGCCTATTAAATATACTACTTCTCTATTAAGGCCTTTATTAGGTCTTAGGGGGTCTCTTTTATATTAGTCTATATTACCTACTAAAGATTATTATATTAGGTATAGCTAAATAGTATATAGTAAATTATCTCTAGGGCCTATCTATATAGGTAGAGGGGGTCATCAGCCTAGTTAATAGTTAAGAGGTAGTAATTTAGCCTAATCTTCCTAGTATATATCTAGGCTAGAATACTATATTCTACAGGGGTAAGATTATCATAGATAGTAATTAAATAGTAGGAGACCTTAGGGAGGAAGTACTAAAGGTGCCTATTATACTTAGACTACTACTAGACTTCTCTCTATTACTTCTTTATATACTACTTAATCTAGGCATCTAGGGGCCTGCATATAGGGTAATCTAAGAGTATAACTAGTAGTAGGGGCCTACACTGCCCCTCTATAATACCCTATTACTATCTAGCTACCTCCTTTACCTTCTAATCTACTAGCTTATTACTAGTAACCCTATAGTGTGCTGCTAGCTAGTAGAATAATATATTAAGCACTAGATCTAGCTAGTTAAGTAGATCTACTATCTCCTAAACTAGATACTAGCTAGAGCTCTACTTTAGGGTAAGTAGTATGCATAGTATACCCTAATTATTAGAATATATTTTAGCCTACTTCTATTAGTTATAGGAAGCTAGCCCTACTAATACTACCTATACTACTATCTAGATATTACATAATACTAGCTCTTACTTAAGGAGCTACAGGGCTAGCACTAACCCTATAATCTCTATAACTAGTACTATATATTTAACATCTATCTTTAGGTAATATTATTAGTAGATAGGGGGGTCTAAGCATACTATAGCAGTACCTACCTATCTATAGATACTAGAACTATTAGTATAGATCTAAATAGCCTCTAGGTAGATAATATAGTAAATATTATAATAAATTATTAACTACTTCTTTATTACCTTAATCACCACCTCTGGTAGCTCTTACTAGGGGGGTACTACTTATAGTAAGTATATCTTTAGCTCTCTAGGGTTAATACTAGTTACTAATTTAACCTCCTCCTCTACAGCCTCTAGCAGTAAGTGTAATAGTAGATTCTAGTAGTATTAATAATAATTAAGAATATATACTTAATAGGCTAGAGTAGTAGTAATTTAGATAAGGATTTAGATATAGTATTATTAGAGGAGTAGTAGTATTAGGGTAAGGTATAATTTAGTATTAAATATAGCCTTACTAATTATTTAGAAGGCCCCTATAATTAGCTTCCTAGCCTAATACTAGATTTAGTTTAATATCTTTATCTACTAGCTATGGAGATACTTCCAGCCCTAGACTAGTAGTATATACTATACAGAGGCAGCATATAGCATAATTAGGGTAATATAAGTAATATATATATACTAAAGCTCCTAGAGCTATAGGCCCTATTTAGAGCTACCTAGTATACTAATAGCCTAGAGGCACTAGGTAGCTATACTATTAATATATTAGAGATATATCTTAAAGGTAAGGTTCTAATTAAGAATAATCCTAAGAAGTTAGGCTATTATACTAGCTTTAATAATCTATCTATTATCTAGGTCTAGTAGCTCCCCTAGCCTACTACCTTAGCTAGATAGTTTAGTATCACCCTGAGCCAGCTGGCCCAGGGGGTGGAAGTAAATAAGCTAGAACTTTAATAATTTAAATTAGGAGGTATAAGTAGTAGCCTAGTAAAGATATCTATATTAGTAGTACTTCTATAGCTATTAATAGTTAGTATACTTACTATTACCAGTAGCTAGTATTATTATATTATTAATATATCTAATATTATTAGTGCCTTATTCAGGGTCCCCCCACCCCATTAGGCCTGTGTTATAGAAGATATAGAGAATTAGGGAGAGGGGGAAGCCCTATAGGATGCTAATCTCTATCTATTAGATTAGTATAGTATATTTAGGTAGTACTAGTAAGGTGGATTAGCCCTAGAGGAAGCTATTAAGCTAGGTAATATAGGCCTCCAGGACCTATTAGATATAGAGGTTATATAAGAGTTATTTATATAAGGTGTTATTAAAGGCCCTATAGATATTAAGTAGAAGAGTAGAGATAACCTTACTATTCTTCTAGTCTAAATAGATAGCTTCTAGAACTATATAGAGGGCATTCTCTATTCCCTAGCCCTTACACCCCCTAAAATAGTTATCTAGAAGTAATCTATAGGCCTTAACTAGATAGCTTAACTAGGTAGTAATTAGGGCCTTAAGCAGCTTACTTAGTATATTTAGTAGGGTAATTAGTTAGTATATCTTTAGTACTAAGTAGTCTAGCTTACCYAGCTTATAGAGGGTGATAGTAGTAGTATTATAGAAGTACTCTAGATAGTAGCTAAGCTAAATATACTAATTATATAGGCCTATTAGATATAGAATTAGTATATAACTAATAGCCTATAGCACCTAGTTAGTAATTCTATCTAGGCTAGGGGCCTTATCTAGTTTAATAGAGTAGAGGGTATAGAGCACCTTATACTCCCTAAATTCTAATATAGTAATTAGCTTAGGGTAGTTATATCCCTAGAGATTATCTAGATTAGCTTATAGGGGTGGTGGGAAGAACTAGTAGGTAAGAAGATTAGCCTTCTCCTAGGCCCTATATATAATTAAGCTAGTATAGGGGTCCTAGAGTAGGGGGGTATAGGCCTAGTAGGGTCCCTAGTTCTTTATCTAGTAGATAGCACACTATATATTATCTATATCTATAATATTAGTAATTTATTACTAAAA
>NW_025091217.1:3698125-3699541 GCF_018404265.1 Aspergillus viridinutans
TTCTAGTATTAGTTTTAGCCCCTAGACTGGGTTTAGTTTTAGTTTTAGGTTTAGATTTAGCTTTATCTAGTTTAGATTCAGGGGCCCTTAGGGGCATGGATAGGCTACTAGCTATAGCTACTAGGGGCTATATACTAGCAGCCCTCCTCTAGATAGATACTACTATTATATATACTTAAGCTACCCTAAGTACTTCCTATTTTAGTCTTCTAGTATATATAGAACCTATTATATTTAGCTTCCTCTGAATTCAGGGGCAGGTTGGGGTTGGAGGTTAATAGAAAGGGTATAGTTTAGTAGGCTAATAAGGTTAGTATTTTAGAGTTAAATAGCAGGAGGGAGACACTGCTTACTAAGATAGATACTAAACTAGCTACTAAGTTAGAGGCTAGATTAATTACTAACCTAGATGCTAATCTAGATATACTAGATATACTAGATATACTAGATAAGCTAGTGCTAGTAATTAATACTAGAGGCCCTAGTTAAGTAAACTAGGGCTATGGTAGAAGGGGCTTAACAGGGCCCCCTTAGCTTAGTATCTTAGGTATCTAAACTAGCTTAGTAGGTAGGCTCAGGCTAGTAAGTAGTATAGGTAGGCCTTATAGAGCTAAGGTAGAGGCTAAGACTTATATAGTTCTATTATCTTTAGTATTATATATCTTAGTAGAAATCTTTAGATATTTTAGCCTAGAGACTAGGGTATTAAGTAGGTCTAGGCTACTTATAGTAGGCTAATAGCCCTAGCTATAACTATATTTATACTTCAGGGCCCCTAGCAGCTCAGGGACCTCCTAGGTAAGGTTACTTAGGAGGGTAGATATATAAGAGATAACTAAGAGGCTTAATATACTTAATATATATAAGGAGAGTCTAGGGATATATTAGGCTAGGTTAGAGAGTAGTAATAGAGATAGAGAGGCTAAACTAGCTATTTACCTAGGGGTTATAGCCTTAACTAACTAGGGGGGCATTAGCACTAGTATATAGAAGTTAATATTATAGGTAAGTAGTAGTAGAGGTGCTAGTTTCTTTACTATAGATTAAGGCTTAGGTTCTAGGGCTATAGTTACTTTCTAGGGCTATTTTAGTAATATACTTTAGGAGTAAGTCTATATAGAATAGGTAGGCTAGAGCTATAGAGATAGATAGTAGCTAATATTAATTATTAGATAGATAGATAGATAGTAGGGGGCCTTTATAGGAGGGCATAGTTTTATTTTAAATATATTAGCTAGTAATAGTAATAATTAGCTAGCTAGTTAATATATAGCTTCTGGATATAGTAGTAGTCTGCTAATTATTTTAGTCTTTTCAGGTCTAGGAGGCTCTATACTAGCTATACTATGTGCTAGTGCAGGTGGCTATATCAGGGCTATTTTAATATCTAGGGCTAGGTCAGTAGGCTAGGGCAGG
>NW_025091217.1:3709411-3710891 GCF_018404265.1 Aspergillus viridinutans
TCCCCTAATATACTTTCTCTAGAAAGCTACTAATTACTTCTATATTATCTAGCTAGTTATAGGGCCAGGCTAAGGGTCCCCCTATATCTATATATATATATAGAAGACTCTGCACTAGCAGGTTATCTTTATATCTATATATATTATATTTACTGCTATCTAGCTAGCACCAGGCTAGCTATAGATAGTAGTCTATAATATCTATAATCTACTATAGACCATAGTAAATAAAGGAGTGGTGGACCTTATCTAGGCCCTAGAGACTATAGACTAGTAGTAGTAGGCCTCTGGTAAGCCTATAGAGTATATAATAGTTAGTAATTTTAATATTTATAATAGCCTCTAGGCTAGTAAGGTATACTAGCTTCCCTAGGCCTAGTATAATAGCCCCTATATAGAAGCCCTAAAGTAAGTTATTAAGTAATACTTACTAGAGCTAGTTATCCTAATTAGCCTTATTATCTAGCCTACCCTAGTCTCTATATATAATACTACTGCCCCTAGTAGCCTAGACCCCCCTAAAGAAGCTAACCCAGAGGCCCTCTCTATAGAAGAGTAGGCTATAGACTTAATAATTAATCTAATCTTTATCTCCTAGGGGCTTATAGACTATATCTACTATATTTAGAAAGCTAATCTAGATAGTAATTTAGATTACTTCTCTATTAAAACTAAGCTAAATACTATCTTTAAATCTAAACCACCCTAATAATACTAAAACTAGGCTACTATAGATCTCTAGAAGCTAGTAATAGTCCTTACTATATACCTACCTCTATTACTTCCTATTAAAGTAACCTAGGGAGATATTAACTAGTTTATAGGGGAGCTAGTTAGTATACTTACTACTATAATTAATATTATAGTACCCTAGCTCTACCCCTCTTAGTACTCCTACCCTAGCTTTATCTTAGAGTACTAGGCCTAGCTATAGGAGAAGAAGTATATCTAGTAGATTATCTCTTTATACTAAAGTAAGTACTAGTGTAAGGCCTCTTTATTCTTATAGATTTAGCTAGCTTAGGCCACCTAGGTATATAAATAGGCTATATAATAATACTAATATAATACCTTTTAGTAATAAATTACTAATATTATAGATATAGATAATATATAGTATACTATCTACTAGATAAAGAACTAGGGACCCTACTAGGCCTATACCCCCCTACTCTAGGACCTCTATACTAGCTTAATTACCTATAGGGCCTAAAAGAAGGCTAACCTTCTTATCTACTAGTTCTTTCTACTACCCCTATAAGCTAACCTAGATAACCTCTAGGGCTATAACTACCCTAAACTAATTAGTATATTAGAATTTAGGGAATATAAGGTCCTCTATACCCTCTACTCTATTAAAACTAATAAGGCCCCTAGCCTAGATAGAATCACTAACTAGGTGCTATAGGCTATTAATTATATACTAGTCCTAAGCCTAATAGGCTTATATAATTAATATATTTAGCTTAGCTACTACCTA
>NW_025091217.1:3712896-3718125 GCF_018404265.1 Aspergillus viridinutans
AAGGCCTATAATTACTATACTCTAAAAAAGTATAAGTATATCTATATAAGTATCCCCTTCTTCTATATTACTGCTAATCTAGCTATATTTTATTAGTATTTAGCCTATTTATAGTTTTTTATTATAGATTTCTTTTATATTATAGTTATATCCTATAGATTTTAATAGAATCTATTCTTTCTTTAGTAGTTCTAAGTTAGATTTAGCTTTTCCTCTTAGCTTTTAGGGTTATATAATTCCTCTTTTTATAGATTTTACTAATAGTTTATAGGTGCCTTTAGATAAATAGTATTATATTTATATAGTATTTTATATCTGCCCCCTTCTCTAAAGAAGGGTAATTACTAATACCTTAAACTATATCCTAGTAATACTAGCTATATAGGCTATACTAGTAGTCTAGATTATTATATCTATAGCTCTAGCCCCTGCTCTATCTCTCCTAGTCCTAGCTTCTTTACTATCTCCTTCTTTAGAGTAGTATATTACTCTACCTCTATAGATTATATTACCCCCCTCTACTCTAGGGTCCTCTGTGGTTTACTATATAATTAGTTAGCTTAGTTTTTAAGTAGTATATAGGCTAGATAGATAGAAGGGTATATTTACACAGCCTATATACTACTTTTCTATTTCTTTATATATATAGTAGTTAAATTAAGACTTTTTCCTATACTATTTAGGTTACCTTATAGTAGTACTCTTAGATTATAGAGTTCTAGATATAAGGTAGTGCTTAAGAGCTTCTATATCTATAATATACTCTTCTAGCTCTTATATATTATTAGAATCTAGCTATCCAGTCCACTTAACTAGATATTAGTATTTTCTATAGTATAATTAATTATCTAAGATCTTTCCTACCTACTATTCTTAGTATCTATTAAGCTTAACTAGTCTAGGTTTTAGATCCATATTAGAGTCCCCTTAGAATAGTTTAAGCAGTGAAATATAGAATATTAGATATAGCTTATAGAATTATAGTAGGAGCTTCAGCTCATAGGCTTATTTACTAGTAGATTTACTAATCTAGAATAGACTTATTTACTAATAGTCTAGCTTCTTGCTAGGTCTACCTATATTAATATTTTTTATGTATAGTATAACCCATTCACTAATATAGAATATTATATTAAGATATTTCTAGTTATAGTAATACTTTATAGCTTCTTTTACTATATTTAGTTAACTTAATAGGAACTCCCTCATAGCTTAGAGATCTTCTATATATATAATAGTATTTAGGTTAAGATTATTAGTTATTTATAGAATATTAATTTATAGTTCTAGTTTATAGCCCATAAGTGCTTATGCTAGTGGAATTCCTAGTACTAAATATTTAGAATTATTATAGATGAACTAGGTGTATAGTAGCTATCTTATCTAATTATCCTAATAGTAGTTTATGTAGATGTAGAGGTAGTATTCTAATATTTAGTTTTATCTTTCTATCTAACTATTAGTTTATAGATGAAATACTGTAGATAGGTGGTGTTTAGTAGCTAGTAGGAAGCATAGGCTAGACTAAAATCCTAATATAAATAAGGATCCCTGGTTACTAATAAGGTTCTATAGTATTCCAAAGTATAATATAAATCTTATATAGATTAGTTTAGTAAGGTTTTCCATAGTTATATCCTTCCTAGAGGGATAATAGACTATATATTTAGTATATATATTTACTATAACTAGAATTAAATTATAGACTATATTTTCCCACTATGATAGTAGTAAATCTAGAGTTGCATTTGGTGCGAGTTCGGGCGAGTTCAAAACCAGTTGGCACCGAACCACTGCGATTTTGAGTTCAAATTTTAGAACCCGCAGCCAACCCGGATCCGATCTGGGTTGGTGGCGGTTTCACCGCAAAAACCCATTACTAGGCCTAGCTAGGCCTAGCTAGGCCCCTACTAACTAACCATGGTTAGATTCAGTTCAATTTCGAGTTGGTTAAACCACTACCCCTTGGTGAATTTTGATAGTTTTTGAATTTCAATGCCTCATCGAATGCCATATTATCTATCATAATATCACTATGCTAATCAAAAATTATCATTTTTATATGAAATATATCATAATTATCATCATACTAATCTATATCTAAAATTTTAATTCAATATCTATAGGGCTGAATGGGGGGTGGTTAAAAAATCATTTTTAAACCATAGTAGTTGTTAATCATTAGTTGCATATATATATATATCTACACCACTTTCATACCACCCCATGATGAAAATGATTATTCCTCTATATCTCAGCAACCACTAGGTATTTTAAATTAATATTTATATCACTAGATAGCCTGGATCAGGGGCTATCTAGTGATATCAAAATTATTAGTGAAATACTAGAAATTAGTGATTTCTATCTAAAATAGATTAGGCGGTTTCACCTAATCCGCAAAAACTGCAGAAATCAAAACTAACGGTTTTCACCGAACCCAAATCAGGCCCGGGGTAGGGAACTCGAACCCAAAGTAATTCCCTAGGCTAGGCCCTAAGCCCAACCCACTGCGGGTTCAGTGAGGGTTGGATTTGATTTTTGCGGTTCGGTTATGCAACTCTAAGTAAATCTATAATAAAATCTATACTAACCTAGTCCATTAGCTTTTCTAGGACTAGTAAGGGTTGTAAAAGTCTATGTAGCTTATATCTATATACTATAATTTACTAGTAGACTATATATTATTAGATATATTCCTTAATATCTATAGTAATACCATGCCACTAATATCAGCTTTAGATAGTATTTAAGGTGTGATTTTCTCTAAAATATCTACCTTATAGATTACTATAATTTTAATAAAGAATCTCTTGTTGAATTATAGATACTTTTAGTATAAATATATAATTTCTAACCTAGAGAAGTCTATCTTTAGATCTTAACTAGGGTAAGCTAGCTTACTACTCTAGAATTATTTCTACTATTTTATATAATACCTTAATACATCTTAGGTATTTAGCCTGTGCCCTATATAATAGGTCTACTATAGTTAGTTCTAATTCTAAAGTATAAGTAGCCTTATACTATATAGCAGCTTTAGCTATAGTATATAATACTAGAATATCTAGAATATCTATATTATTATTAGTATAGCTCTAGGGGGTGTTAATTATTAGGTCTATTATTAGCTTCTAATTCTATACTAGCATTCTAATCTATATTAGTTTCTCTTCTTAGAATAATAGACTATCCTATATTTTAGCTTATAGCTTCTCTAGCAGTGAGTCTGCTATATATTCTTTAGGATTAATAGTATAGTCTAGATAATAGCTAGGTATATCTGTGGGATTATTCTTCCCAGGGTAGTATTTAATTTAGATATTAAATATAGATAAGAATTCTGCCTATCTTATGTAATACCTATTAAGTATTTTTATTATTAGAAAGGCCTATAGGTTAGCATAGTTAATAAAAATTTTAATAGTATTACTATTATCTTTAATATAGTGGTATTATTACTTAATATATTTTACTATAGTAAGCATTTCTCTATTATATATATTATATCAGGTTTTAATATCTTATATTTTCTATAACTAGTATACTACTAGATGCCATTATCTATTATCTTAAAGCTAACTAAAGATGCTAGTAACTATAGTCTTTAAGATATTAGGCTTAATATAGCTTTTCCTCTTTAGGTTAAAATAGTATAGCACTAGTGCAGAGGTAAATCTCTACTTTAGTTCTTTAAATATCTCTCTAGCTTCTATAGTAAGAAATTCCCCTTCCTCTTTTAAAGATTCTTAAGTATATTATTTTCTGCCCTTTATTATATACCCTTTAGTTAGGTTAGTTAGAGGTATAGTAATCTTAGAGTAGTACTTAATAAATCTCTAGTAGAAGTTAGTAAAGCCTAGGAATTACTATACTTTATAGATATTCTAGGGTTTAGGCTATTCCATAATAGTAGTAATATAGCTAGGTTCTATCTTAATACCCTCCATACTAATATTAAACCCCAGGAAATTAATTTCTATAGTATGGAATTTACATTTACTATATTTAGCATAAAGTCTATATTTACAGAGTCTAGTTAGGACCTCCTAGACCTACTAGATGTGTTCTTCCTTAGTATTAGAATAAATAATAATATTATCTAGATATATAATATAGTAAGTATCTAATAGATCACTCATAGCCTAGTTAATATATAATTAGAATATAGCTAGTATATTTACTAGGCTAAATAGCATAACTATATATTTAAAATATCTATATCTTATATAGAATACTGTTTTCTATTTATCACCTTTCTAAATTTAGATCCAGTGGTAAGCATCTCAGAGATCTAGCTTTATATAGATCTTAGCACTAGATAATTAGTCTATTAGCTTACTTATAAGTGGTAGTAGATAATAGTTTTTTACTATAATTTTATTTAGGCCTTAGTAATTAATATAGAATTATAGACTACTATCCTTCTTTAATATAAATAATACTAGGGCACCTATAGGACTCTTAGATAGCCTAATCTATCCTCTCTATAGGTATTCCTTAATATAATTCTAAAGGACTTAAAGTTCTTTCTATAATAGTAGGTATAGTAGCTTATAAGATAGCTAAGTTCCCTCTTTAAGTTCTATTATATAATTATATATAGTATTCTTAGATAGGATACTAGCTTGCTCTTTACTAAAGATATCTATAAATTCTATATATTCTAGAGGTAGAAGTAGTATATCTTTAATACTCTTTATAGTAGCCTATAGGTGGATGGTTTTTTCTATCCTAATAGGTATAGTAATTATATAAAATAGCACTTTATAAGCTTATAGTTCTTCTATAGCTATAGCAGTGGATATTAGTTTAATATTTAGCTTATTATTTCTATTAGGGGATTCTGGACAGTAGTACTAAGTAAGGTTTTTCTAGTTAATATTTAGATTAATAGCTTTTAGCTAGTCTATTCCTAGAATTAAATTATATTCTACTATGTTGACTGCCTTAGCAGCTAGTTAGTAAATTCTAATATTTCCTATAGAATTAGTAATCTTAATTTCTAGGTTATATTATCTATAAGATATCACCTTATAGCTATTAATTGCCTGCACTAGTTATAGTAGACTTTCTATATTAGGTAGGAACTCTTTTACCTATTACTAGTTAATAAATATTTATTTAGCTCTATAGTTAATTAATATTTAATATTAGTAGTAGCTTCCCTTAATAAGAATATTTATTAGGTAAGCTAGTGCCTAACTACTATTAGAATTTCTTCTAATA
>NW_025091217.1:3719065-3727567 GCF_018404265.1 Aspergillus viridinutans
TATCTTCTAGATATATCTCCTAATTTCTACTTATCTAAGCTTTTACTTAAGCTAGTGTTCTCTTTCTAGAAGCTTATAAGTAATCTTATTATTATTATTAGAGGTAATACTTATTAGTTACTTCCCCTTTTCTACATGCTAGGCTTCTAATTCTATAGGGGTATTCACCCTTTCTGCCCTTTTAGGGGTAGGTCAGTTATTTATATATAGTAGGTGAATACTATTATAACTATTATCTAGTTATTTAGTTATAGATTCTATAAGATTAGTTAATTCTTTATAGATAGGGATTATTCTTTCCACTATAGATATAGATTTGCAGTGTGGGTTCAGGGTTCTAGAAGAAGATCTAGTATTAACTATTATCTTATAGTATCCTAATAGGCTAATTAGATTTTTAAGAGTAATTAGAACTGTAAGATTGCCTACTAAGGGCTAATATCAACTAGTAAGATTAGTGTAAAGGGAGTAAATATCTATATATTACCTAAGTAAGGAGAACTAATTACTAAGTTATAGAATACTTAGCTAATTACAGAGATATATATAGTAGATCATATGATCTGCTAGGTCTAAACCCTCCACATTATTAGTGTTGGCTGTATATGGCGGCTTTATGGTTCGCCGTAGCCCTTAACACTAATTTAAATTATTAAAGTTCTAGCTTATTTACTTCCACCCCCTGGGCTAGCAGGCCTGGGGTAATGCTAAACTATCTAGCTAAGGTAGTAGGCTAGGGGAGCTACTAGACCTAGGTAATAGATAGGTTATTAAAGCTAGTATAATAGCCTAACTCCTTAGGGTTATTCTTAATTAGAATCTTACCTTTAAGATATACCTCTAGTATATTAATAGTGTAGCTACCTAGCACCTCTAGGCTATTAATATACTAGGTAGCTTTAAATAGGGCCTATAGCTCTGGGAGCTTTAGTATATATATACTACCTATATTACCCTAGTTATACTATATACTATCTTAGTATGGTATGCACTGCTAGTCTAGGGCTAGAAGTATATCTATAGTTAATAGATAAAGATACTAAACTAAATCTAGTATTAGGCTAGGAAGCTAATTATAGAGGCTTTCTAAATAGTTAGTAAAGCTATATTTAATACTAAACTATATCTTATCCTAATACTATTACTCCTCTAATAGTACTATATCTAGACCCTTATCTAAATTACTACTACTCTAGCCTATTAAATATATATTCTAGATTACTACTAATACTACTAGAACCTGCTTTTACACTTACTACTAGAAACTATAGAAGAAGAAGTTAAATTAATAACTAGTATTAATCCTAGGGAGCTAGAGATATACTTACTATAGATAATATCCCCCTAGTAGGAGCTACTAGAGGTGGTAATTAAGAAAATAAAGAAGTAGTTAATAATCTACTATAATATTTATTATATTACCTACCCAGAGGCTATTTAGATCTATACTAATAGTTCTAGTATCTATAGATAGGTAGACACTACTATAGTATGCCTAGACCCCCCTATCTACTAATAATATTACCTAAGGATAGATGTTAAGCACATAGTACTAGTTATAAAGATTATAGGATTAGTACTAGCCCTATAGCTTATTAAGTAAGACCTAGTACTATATAATATCTAGTAGTCACTACCTAACCATAGCTCTTAGAAGTAGGCTAAGATTTATTCTAATAACTAAGGTATACTATATATATTACTTACCTTAAAGCAGGGCTCTAGCTAGTATCTAGTTTAGAAGATAGTAGACCTACTAGATTAGCTAGATCTAGTATTAGATATATTATTTCACTAGCTAGCAGCACACTATAGGGTCACTAGTAATAAGCTAGTAGACTAGAAGGTAAAGAAGGTAGCTAGATAGTAATAGAGTATTATAGAGGGGTAGTATAGGCCCCTACTACTAGTTATACTCCTAGATTACCCTATATAGGGCCCCTAGACACCTGGATTAAATAGTATACTAGAGGATAATAAGAGGAGGCCTAGTAGTAGTCTAAGTATAGTAGATATCTCTAGTATTATCTTTCTAAGGTCTCTAGGTATTTACTTACTATCTATAATAATCTTATCCCTATAGAGTATAGTATTCTAGTATAGATATATACTAGGAAGATTAGGCTAAATCACTACCTCTTAACTATTAACTAGGCTAATAACCCCCTCTGCCTATATAGAAGGGCCCTAGAAATAACCTACTATATACTATTTAGCTATACCTAATATAATAACCTTTAGTAGGTAATATAGACTAGCATAGAAGGAACTCTCTAAGATCTAATAGAGGCCTTAATAGAGAAGTAGTATATTTAATAGGCTATATAGTTTATACTAAATATTAGCTAGTTAATATATCTAGCAGAAGCTACTAAGCTAGTATAGCTTAAGCTAATTATCTCTAGTAGTAAGTAGCTACTAAYAGCCCTAGTAGATAATAGCTAATAAACTATTATTATATACTATTATATACTACTAGTTACTCCTATTAGTATGATGCTACTACTTATAGCCCTAGCCTATATATTTATATAGTACTAGCTTACTAATCTAGCACTATTTAGTAGTAGCACCCCTAGAACCCTTATAGGCTTAGAAATCTATAGTATCCTAAATAGCTTAGTAACTATCTTAGGGGGAAGTAGGCCTATATAGGCACCTAGGCAGGCATAAAGATATTTAGCTTTAGGAGAGGGGTAGCTAGTAATCATAGATTTTAGCCCTAGCTAAGATAGAATAATAAGGAATTAAGGTAGCAGCACTCACTAATTTTAGCCCTAGCTAGAATAGATCTATAAGAGAGTTAGGGTAGCAGCACTTACTAATTTTAGCTAGGGCTAAAATAGAGGTATATATAAGGGAATCTACAGGGGTTGGCCTAGCCTAGGTACCTAATATATATATATATATCCATGTACGCTAGCAGTGTTAGTCTGAAAGGATAGCTATTAGTTAGATAGTTACTGCTTACTAGGAGCCTCCGGCATGGCCCAGCCTGGTGCTGAAACAGAGTAAGGAATCAATCAATCAATAATCAATCAATCAATCAATCAATCAATCAATCAATCGATATTACTATAATTTTATATTATAGGGAACAGGTTTTAATATATAATTAATAGTAGTATATATAAGATAATAGTATATATTCTATAATTTAGAGTAGCTATGTAGCTCCTTATAGGTAATATTAATAGGAAATATTAGGCCTTTATTCTTATTAAATTTTAGGATAGCTAGTAGTACTAATAGTAATAGAAATTAGCTAAAGTTAATACTAGCATACTATTTTATTAGTATAAAGATAAATAGATTATAATCTTTATCCTAGGTAGCTTTCTATATATCTTTAATATATTTTTCTAGAGCTATTTATATAGCTATGCCTTCCTTAACTATTTTAATAGTAGCTATAGTACTAGACCTAGCCTTAGCCTTAATTAGAGTATTTTTTTTTAGTACTAGTTATCTTATCTAGCTTAGGTATATACTTAGTGCCTATTTATTTATTAGGTAAAGTTAATAGATAAGATATTAGTTTACTAAATAGGGCTATTTTAATAGCTATAAAGAAAGCTTTCTAGTAGTCCTTAATTTTCTAGTATTTTAGTTTAAGATTACTTTAGGGCTGTTAGATAGTAGGTAATAATTAAGTTATAGGGTCTAAAGATAAAGATATATAACTAGGGAAGAGCTTAAAGAATATATAAAAGATATACTTAAAGAATAATAAGAGATATTAGTAGGAAATATAATAAGTAAGTATAGAAGAGAGAGTAAGAAAATTAGAGGGTGTGGTAGTTCATATGAGCTACACATTATACCAGGGAGACCTGCGCAGATAGCTTTAGGAAGAATCATTAATTAAATACCATATCTATTAATATATAAACTACCATAAATATAGTAGCATATCTTAAATAATCTAGGACCTTAGATTAAGAAACTTCCCCTAAATACTTTTTCTAAAAAACCTTACTAATAACACCATTAAAATACTATCACACTGTAAGGAAATTCCTTACTAGCTAGAATAGTTAACCACCCTTATATCCTAATATTATTACTATAATCTAATTAACCACTCACATTACCTAATTAAATTATTAAAATTAGATATTAGATTATAGCATATTACTAAAGCTTCCCTAATTAGATAAGGTTATCTAAATTAGATACTTATCTTAATTATATTACCTTCTAATATCCTAACCCCCTGCCTTAGTAATTATCTAGTATAGGAAGAACTAGAGCTACTTTAGAACCTATAGAATTATAATACCCTAAGACCTGGTTACACTCTCTAAGAATATTTTAGATAGTAGTATAATATTTCTTTACTAAAATTAATAGAATTACTACTACTAAATATAACACACCTAAGGACGCAAAACCTGGGGTAACTACTAAGAAAAAACCTTAGGAAACTATACTAATTAGTAAAATATATACTATATCTATCTTTAATCTAGTCTTTAGTAGTAAATAATCCTTTTTTATAGAACCTTATATATTACTAGTAAGCACCTAGATAATACTAGAATCCCAGCTATTAAGCCTAGATCTAATCTAGTATAATTTATTTATATCTTACTAGTTACCTACTATTAAAACCCAGCATTCCTAATTAGATAATAGTACATCTAAGGAATTACTACTAGAGCTAGATTCTCTATTTAATCTATAAAAAACTATATAGCTGGGATGGGTAAAACTAGCTAGTATAGTAGAATAAAGCTAATCTAGTAAGTAATATACCTAGACTATTAAAATAGAAGAGGTTAAAGAAATACTATTCTCTCCTACCTAAGTATAGGTATTATAAGAAATTATATAGTAAGTAATCCAGGTGTCCCTCCCTATATTAAACCCTATAAAAGTACATGAGCCTATGGTTATACCAGAGGAACATGCCACACCAACCTCTTCAACAAGTATAACATCTAACAGTAATCATGGGAGACCCGCGCAGATAGCTTTAGGAAGAATCATCAATTAAATGCCATATCCATCAACATACAAACTACTTATCGACATCCTGAATCACAAGTAAATAAATTAGTTTAATTATTTTTAAATACTTCCCACACAGCAGGTTCCTACACCTCAACCTTATAGAAGATGGCAGAACTAGTAGCAAGATATAACCTAGTAAAACTAGTAATAAGGTAGAACCCTATAGTCCTAAAACCTATATATATAAGAAAAGCCTAGATGGTCCCCTTGCTAATTATAGTAGAATAGGTAAACATAGCAGAAGTAAGGCTAAAACTAGAATTAGGCTAATTTTTAACTCTAGAAGATACTACTAGCCCTACCCTCTATACCTTCTACCTCTTTATAATATCTTATAATAACCTAAGGTAAAAAAGGGAAGTCTAATTTTATCTATACTTATAGATACTAATAAGGGTATATAAATCATAATGATGATATAGTAGATTAAGACTATAATTAGGCTACTAATTATAAATTTAATAATCTAGATTTTTACTATAAGCTAGGCCCTGAATATAATAATTACTATACTAATAAGTAATAATATACTAATAACCTAGTAGAAATAGAATATACTCTAAATTTAATAGACACCTACTTAGCAGAACTAGAAGTATCTAGTATTAACTATAATAGATATAGCTCTACCTTCCCCTCTAGAAATACCTTATATACCTATATACTAGTATATAAAGTACTAGAAGCTAAGTTCTACTACCTAGATCTAGTAATACCTATTATTTAATCTAATACTAAACAGAGTATAGATATTCCTAGACTAAATTTTTAGACCTAGAAATATACTAGTATATAAGCTTACCTAGGAAATTCTATATTAGTAGCTTCTATATACCTTAATATAGGTTATATAATAATTATTATAGATAAGTATTTTCTACTACAACACATCCCTATAATATAGATTATAGATTATCTAACACTAATACTAGTCAAAGGTATATTAAATAGATTTACTAGTATATATTTTACTATTATCTAACTATCCTTTCCTATAATAGTTAATAAAAAATATATAATTATATATATATCTTATAAAGCATATATTATATAGGGCCTTAAGGTAAATATACTTATTAGTATAGATATACTTATACTAGTAGGCTTCTTAATTAATTTTATATCTTATATAGCTAGGATAGCATTATATTAGAATATAATAATCCTAATTATAGTTATACTAAAGTAGGATCACTAAGTCTCTCTAAGACTAGTCTATTTAGATAAGAAAATTATAGTCTAACCTCAGCAAAAGGTCTGTATTCTAATTTAATATAAAGTATTAAAGGATTTACTATTAGACTAAAACTATCTCTTTAAACTACTATAATACTATAGTCTTGCTTTCTTTATACTAGTAGTTAATATAAATTTCTTATATATAGTAGTAGTCAACCCTACTAATGCATCTATTATACTAGATAGTAGAGTAAGAATTAATATACTCTTAGAAATAGATATTATTAATATATAGTATATAAGCTCTAAAGAAATAGATAGTATAATTATTATACTAAAAGTTATTAAAGAATATAAAGTAATAACCTTAGCTAAACTAGACCTATATATAATAGTATATAATAATAATARTAATAACTAATATTAGTAAATTATCCCTATTAATATTAATCTAAAGATATAGACTAAGCTGCCTAATAATATTACTATTTATAGTAATAAAATAGTAGTTATAGTACTATAACTAGTTCTTATAGAATTCCTAGATATATAGACTAATACTAACTTTATAAATATCCCTAAAGATAAATAGATAAAGATCCCTATAAAAGATAGATAGGAAGACTAGCTCTATAAGAGTTTAAAATACTACCTAGCAAGCTAAAGAGACTAAGATATTATAGATAAAGTATTTAATATATTATATAAGGAAGGCTGTATAGCTTTTCCTTAGAATTATATACTATTAGGGTATCTAGTTTTCATTATATAGAAAGTTACTATAGAAAATAGTAAAGAAAAGCTAAAATTATAAGTAGTAGTAGATAATTAGGATCTTAATTAAGAGGCTATACTAGATATATATCTACTACTATCTTAGAATAAAATATTATTATTAATTATAGGTACTAAATATATTATAATTATTAATATTATATAATTTTTCTACTAGTAGAGATTACACCTATCTATCTATTAGTATATTATTATTATCTTATACTATAGCTAAGAATACTTTAAGGTATGCCTAATAGGCTTCTATAATAATAGAATATATATCTAGTAGAAGATAGATAATATTTTCTAGGACCTATAAGCATTCTAGTATGGTTTTATTAATAATAAAGTAGTTTAGTTATTAATATTATATAAATATATATCTTATCTCTAACAGGTATTATAATAATACTATAATTATTATATTATACTTAACCTAAATAAGATATATATAGGATTCCAAATAGTTAAGCTACTTAAGCAGAATATTATATTACTAAATATATCTATACTAATAGACTAATTAGAAGCTTTAGCTAAACTTAAATTTTTTATAATATTAGTAGATCTAGGTACCTACCTTAGAATAACTAGTTTCTTTTAAAACTATATATCTTTCTACTCTACTAAAGTATAACTACTTTAGGAAAGGAAAACCTTCCTAGTAAATCTAGGACCTATAAAAAGAAGACTATAGAAGATATACTTAGGGAAAACTATACTTACTAAACCTACTAAATATAAAAAAGAGGCTTTTATAGTTATCTAAAGCTATTTTAAACCCCCTATAATAATATTAGTCTACTATAACCTAAAGCATTTTACCTTTATAGATATTAATTTATCTAAAAAGTAAGGCCATGATCTTATACTATTTTATATAAAGTAGGATAATAATAAATTACTATATTATAACCTAAACTAGGATATAAAGGCTATACTAGTATTTATAATAGTAGAACTAATACTTTTCTTAAGTAGATTACTCAGAAAAGCTAAGAAGAATTACTAGCTAATAGAATTAGAAATTTTAGGTATAGTCTAGGGACTATATAAGCTATGCTATATTATCTAATCCTATATAAAAGCTATTATTATATATATAGATTATATAGCTACTATGTTAATCATAAAGTAAATATTATTAACTATAATAACTAATATTAATAAGTTAAACCTATGATTAGTATAAGTAAGCTAATTTATATAAATATTTAATATAGAATTATAATATAAGCCTAGCTATATATACCTAGTACTAGACACCCTATTAAGGTTGCCTAGCTATATAAAAGATTAACTAGAGGACTTACTAGAAACTATCTAATATCTTAATACCTACCTATAAAGTATTATACCTATAGTATATCATACTAGCATCACTACTATTAAAATATCTAATAAGTAGAAAGACAGACTAAAGAATAGTTATACTAAAGATCTAAAATAGTCTAAAGTACTATAGGTAATATAGGCTAATATAATATTATTTTATCTAACTAAAGTACTATATATAGAGTATAATAGTAT
>NW_025091217.1:3728692-3731712 GCF_018404265.1 Aspergillus viridinutans
TATTATTTCTATTACCTATCTTAAACTATATCCTATAGGTAATAATCTATTTAATAGGCCCTTACTAAACTACCCTAGTCTAGTGTAAGTTAAAGACTAAGAAGAATATAAAATTAAATATATTATTACTAAATATATATATAAGATAAAGGGTAGTAAGATAAAAATATAATATCTAGTTAAATAGCTAGG
Organism: Aspergillus viridinutans; assembly: GCF_018404265.1. NCBI lineage: Eukaryota > Fungi > Ascomycota > Eurotiomycetes > Eurotiales > Aspergillaceae > Aspergillus > Aspergillus viridinutans. Next base: position 3,728,885 of record NW_025091217.1, read on the forward strand.
ATATAATAACTATAAAAATATATAGCTAGATAATAAAGATCTTAATTATATATAAGACCTACTTAAAGAATTTAAGCTCTAATAAGATAATTAATAAATTATTATATAATTATATATTCCCTAGTTATAAATACTTTTCTATATATTATATTTAGTATATTTCTATTCTTTATTTTATAAATTTACTATCTTACTTTATTATTTATTTATTACTATATTTTAAAATACTATATTCCCTTTATTACTATTTATAAATATTATTAATTACCTAATAATAGATAAATACTACTATATATATTACTTTCTCTAATTTTCTTATTTTCTCTCCTATACCTACCTATTATATTTCCTACTAATATTTCTTATTATTTTTTAAGTATATCTCTTATATATTCTTTAAGCTCTCTCTTAGTTATATATCTTTATCTCTAGATTCTATAACTTATTTATTACCTACTATTTAATAACCCTAGAGTAATCTTAAACTAAAATATTAGAGAATTAAGAACTACTAGAAAGCCTTCTTTATAGCTATTAAAAAGACCTTATTTAGTAAACTAATATCTTATCTATTAACTTTACTTAATAAATAAATAGGCGCTAAGCATACATCTAAGCTAGATAAGATAATTAATACTAAAAATACTCTAGTTAAGGCTAAGGCTAGGTCTAGCACTATAGCTACTACTAAAGTAGTTAAGAAAGGTGTAGCTATATAAATAACCCTAGAAAAATATATTAAAGATATATAGAAAGCTACCTAGAATAAAGATTATAATCTATTTATCTTTATACTAATAAAATAGTATACTAGTATTAACTTTAGCTAATTCCTATTACTATTAGTACTACTAGCCATCCTAAAATTTAATAAGAATAAAGGCCTAATATTTCCTATTAGTATTACCTATAAGGAACTATATAGCTACTCTAAATTATAGGATATATACTATTATCTTATATATATTACTACCTAACTACACACTAAAACCTATTCCTTATAGTATAAAATTATAGTAATATCTAGAAAAACCCTTATAAGAGATAAATATAACCTACTACTATTTTACTAAGATGAGGTAGAATACCTTAAGCTAGCTAAAAGATTATTCTAAGAATAGGTTAACTAGCTCTAGATAGCCTATGCCTAATATAGCCTAAAAATAGTTAAATATTATACTAACTAGTAGAACTAGGAGGTTAAACTACTAGAAGCTATATATAAATTAAACTTATTTATAGTATATAATAAATTAACTATAGAGAAAATTTACACCTAGGCTAAATAGGAAAACTAGAAGGATAATAATAGTAAATATAATATATTTTTCTTTAGTAAACTACTAAAACTAAATAATTAATCTATCTACCTAGGCTAGTAGAATTATAGTAGAGGCACTACTTTACTAATATAAATAYTATAGAGACTTTATAACCTAAAGATATTAATTAAGATAGTAGATATGCTTATTACTAACCTATTAAAATATAGATAAGATAAATAATAAAGGGTAAAGGTAAAAAATATATATATTATAAGACTTATAGTAACTCTAAAGATAAACTAGAAGATTAAGTTATCCTACCCTTAGAGCTATTAGATTATATTATATAGATTATAAATTAGTATATAGTATATAATACATTAACCCTAGATAATAATAATAATCTTATTAAGAAATATAAGCTACTAGAGAAGATTAAGCCTAATTAAGCTAAGTAGCTACTAGCTCTTAAAGAATTAGATATTACTATATTATATATAACTAAAGACCTTATAAAATATCTATAGGGAAAGCCTACCTTTATACTATACTATACTCTAATAAGAGGCCTAGGTTATATTAAAGATACTATATTTTCTAATGTAGTAAAGAAGGTAATCTATTAACTAGAATAATAATATTTTTACTAAAATAATATAGATAGAAAGGCCTTATCTTTATAAGATATTAACTAATAGCCTATAATAACTAAGGGACAGCAGGCTATGGTAAATACCTTAGTAGAAGTAAAGGCTACTAAGGATACTTACCTAGACCTTCTTACTTAGCTTAAACCTCACCTTACATTTTACCTGTAATGCACTGACTCTGTCATTTTATTTTTACTATTATATTCTTTAGCAAGGTTGCTAAATTGTGTAGCCCCCCCTATACTATGGTAGTTCATATGAGCTACATGTTATACTAGGGAGACCCACGCAGATAGCTTTAGGAAGAATTATCAATTAAATGCCATATCCATCGACATACAAACTACCACAGAGGGAGTAATATATATAATAATATTTATTTATTATTAGGTGATTAATAATATTTATAAATAGTAATAAAGGAAATATAGTATTTTAAAATATAGTAGTAAATAAATAATAAAGTAAGGTAGTGAATTTATAAAATAAAAAATAGAAATATACTAAATATAATATATAGAAAAGTATTTATAACTAGAGAATATATAATTATATAATAATTTATTAATTATCCTACTATAGCTTAAATTCTTTAAGTAGGTCTTATATATAATTAAGGTCTTTATTATCTAGCTAAATATTTTTATAGTTATTATATTCTAGTTATTTAACTAGATATTATATCTTTATCTTACTATCCTTTATCTTATATATATACTTAGTAATAATATATTTAATTTTATATTCTTCTTAGTCTTTATCTTATACTAGACTAAGGTGGTTTAGCAAGGGCCTCTTAAATAGATTATTATCTTTTAGATATAGTTTAAGATAGGTAATAGAAATAATAAAGTAGATTTTTAATACTTTTAGTAATTCTAGCTTATAGGCTAATAGTCTAATATATTATATA
>NW_025091217.1:3733657-3736858 GCF_018404265.1 Aspergillus viridinutans
ACCTTAAGCTAGCTAAAAGATTATTCTAAGAATAGGTTAACTAGCTCTAGATAGCCTATGCCTAATATAGCCTAAAAATAGTTAAATATTATACTAACTAGTAGAACTAGGAGGTTAAACTACTAGAAGCTATATATAAATTAAACTTATTTATAGTATATAATAAATTAACTATAGAGAAAATTTACACCTAGGCTAAATAGGAAAACTAGAAGGATAATAATAGTAAATATAATATATTTTTCTTTAGTAAACTACTAAAACTAAATAATTAATCTATCTACCTAGGCTAGTAGAATTATAGTAGAGGCACTACTTTACTAATATAAATAYTATAGAGACTTTATAACCTAAAGATATTAATTAAGATAGTAGATATGCTTATTACTAACCTATTAAAATATAGATAAGATAAATAATAAAGGGTAAAGGTAAAAAATATATATATTATAAGACTTATAGTAACTCTAAAGATAAACTAGAAGATTAAGTTATCCTACCCTTAGAGCTATTAGATTATATTATATAGATTATAAATTAGTATATAGTATATAATACATTAACCCTAGATAATAATAATAATCTTATTAAGAAATATAAGCTACTAGAGAAGATTAAGCCTAATTAAGCTAAGTAGCTACTAGCTCTTAAAGAATTAGATATTACTATATTATATATAACTAAAGACCTTATAAAATATCTATAGGGAAAGCCTACCTTTATACTATACTATACTCTAATAAGAGGCCTAGGTTATATTAAAGATACTATATTTTCTAATGTAGTAAAGAAGGTAATCTATTAACTAGAATAATAATATTTTTACTAAAATAATATAGATAGAAAGGCCTTATCTTTATAAGATATTAACTAATAGCCTATAATAACTAAGGGACAGCAGGCTATGGTAAATACCTTAGTAGAAGTAAAGGCTACTAAGGATACTTACCTAGACCTTCTTACTTAGCTTAAACCTCACCTTACATTTTACCTGTAATGCACTGACTCTGTCATTTTATTTTTACTATTATATTCTTTAGCAAGGTTGCTAAATTGTGTAGCCCCCCCTATACTATGGTAGTTCATATGAGCTACATGTTATACTAGGGAGACCCACGCAGATAGCTTTAGGAAGAATTATCAATTAAATGCCATATCCATCGACATACAAACTACCACAGAGGGAGTAATATATATAATAATATTTATTTATTATTAGGTGATTAATAATATTTATAAATAGTAATAAAGGAAATATAGTATTTTAAAATATAGTAGTAAATAAATAATAAAGTAAGGTAGTGAATTTATAAAATAAAAAATAGAAATATACTAAATATAATATATAGAAAAGTATTTATAACTAGAGAATATATAATTATATAATAATTTATTAATTATCCTACTATAGCTTAAATTCTTTAAGTAGGTCTTATATATAATTAAGGTCTTTATTATCTAGCTAAATATTTTTATAGTTATTATATTCTAGTTATTTAACTAGATATTATATCTTTATCTTACTATCCTTTATCTTATATATATACTTAGTAATAATATATTTAATTTTATATTCTTCTTAGTCTTTATCTTATACTAGACTAAGGTGGTTTAGCAAGGGCCTCTTAAATAGATTATTATCTTTTAGATATAGTTTAAGATAGGTAATAGAAATAATAAAGTAGATTTTTAATACTTTTAGTAATTCTAGCTTATAGGCTAATAGTCTAATATATTATATAACTTTAAAGAGGCTAGTATATTAGTTACTATACTTTAGAGATATTACTCTAGGAATATTATATCCCTTATATAGATATAATAGGACTTTATCTCTAGGGTAAAAAATAAGGGATGTATATCTCTTATTATATTATTATTTTATAATTAAGATAGTAATTTTTAGTACTTCTATTACTTTAATATAGACTTTAAAGCTTTATATTTTACCTGCTCTATATAGGCTAAGGGTATTTAGTAAAGGTAGTATAATACTATATATTAATTAGTATAGGAAAAAACTAGTTAATATATTTTAGGTACTATTAAGTATAGCTTATAATTATAGGAGGGTATTAGGCCATTCTTTATAATTTTATAAGATACTAATAGTTATTTATAAATAGAGTTTAATTATCTAGTTAGACTATTCTAATTAACTATCTACCTAGGGGTGGTAGGTAATGGTATATCTTAGTTTAGTATCTTATTATTTAAAGATTTTATTCTATATTTAAATAATGAATTTTAGATTATAGTCTAATATAATATATCTAGGTGAACCCTAGTCACCTTCTATAAGCTATATAAGTAAGATATTAGTTTATTAGACTACTATCTAGCTATCCCTACATAGGATAGCTATATTTCTCTTTATAAACTTATCTATTATAGATAATATAGTATTATAGGTTCCTATGTCTAGGAGTCTAATAATAAAATTAATTATAATTATATAAAATAGGATTAGTAGTTCTAATATAGCTTATATAGCTCTATAAGGCTTATAGTACCTAGTTTAATATTTTATATATACTATGTAGTATTATATATATTCTATAATTATTTTAGTTATTTATAGTATTACTAGACCTTAGAGGTTTTCTATAGTTTATATAAAGCCTAGATATCCTATATTATTATATGTAGTTTATAATATCTCTTAAAGATATATAATAGGGATGTAAAGCTTTTCTATATTATTTTCTATAATAGATAAAGAGTATAGGATACTATTATACTCTATATATTGTGATATTGACAGCGGGCATATAGCTTCAGGGAAGCCATATCAGGTGTGCAATGATATCTAGTAACTAATATTACTATTTATATAGTTAGTTAGACCTTATATTTATTCTTAGCTTAGGTTAAAATATAAAAGATAGTAGGAATCTCTTAAAGTAAAGAAGATATATATAGGGTGGCTACTAGCCTACCCCCTACTCTTATACTCTTTAAAGGCTCTATATCCTTAATAACTATAAATATTCTATCTAGTAGTATATCTAGATTAAGTAAATATATAATACTTAATTCCTAGGAAGATTTAAAACCTCTTATAAAGAATTAATCTAAACTATAGTAGCTTTAGTCTACTAATCCTTAGAAATACTATTAATAATTTAACTTTAATAAAATCCCTTATATTAATTATCCCTAAATTTAATAGAAAATACCTTAGATTAATAGTTTCAACCT
>NW_025091217.1:3737768-3739970 GCF_018404265.1 Aspergillus viridinutans
ATAATATATTAATCTAGAAGTTTATTACTAATTTAAAGCTAGTTCTGTATACTTACTAGGTAGAAGATTATAATAAACTAACTACTTTTAATAATATAGTTTATTATTTTATTAAGTATAAGTAGGGAGTAGCTTTATATACTTAGGTCTAGCTTTAATCCTTTAGAGAAATTAATAATTATTAAATAGATTTAATAGATATTAATTTAAATACTATTACTACATCCCCTAATTAATCTAAGAAGGGAATATATAAGTAAAAGATATAGTATTAAACTAATTAAGCTTACTTTAATTATAGATAGAAAGATTATAATATTTAAGTTTATACTATACTAAACTAGCTATAATTAAATTATAAAAAGTAATTAGGAAAAGTAATAGACTACTAGATATAGAAGTACTAGTTAGTTAACTATTATAGGCTTCTAAAGTTAAGGAATATAAAGTATTTAATAATCTTAAACTACTAAAGAATTATAATAATTCTAATAAGGATAGTAATAAGAAAAATTAGCTATTATAAGAAGGATTATTTAATATAATAGAAGTAGATTTAGAATAAGAAGATTATAATAGTATTAAGGCTTATTTAAATATCCTTAGATCTAATATTCTCTATTTCTCTACTATACTTAAAGCTTCTTAGATAGTAGTCTATCTCTAAGTACTATTAGACTATAGCTCTAGTTATATATTTATTTTAAAATATCTAGCTAATTTATTACCTTCTTTATAGTTTTAATTTTAATAAATATCTAAATAACTGCAGGTTTATCTACTAAATAGTAGATTTATATATATATTTAGTTAAGTTTAAATTCTACTTAAGCTAGGTAATTAGTACTATATTATTACTCTCTAGGTCTTTAAAATAATAGAGTATAATATTATCTTAGGTTAAGACTAGCTAAAATACTTTAACCCTAATATTAATTAGATTATAGGATAGATAGTTATTAAAGGATATAAAATAAAATATATAACTATCTATCTTATTAATCTAAGAACTTAAATTAAGATTAATAAGAAAATATCTCTTAATCTTATCTCTATAAAATAGCTTTAATATACTCTTTAGAAGGGTTAATAGGAAGCTTAGTTATATATTATTTAAGAATAGAAAGAAAGTAAAGAAGTATTAACTAATCTATATTAGTTAAGTTCTTTTCTAGCTTAGTATAAAGATATATTTAGAGAAGAGTTAGTTATAGAAATACCTCTAGTTTAATTATTAGAATATTATATTAATATAGAAGATTTATTACTAATTAATATTAACTCTTACCTATAGTTACTAGAGAAGTTTAGTAAGATAAAAAGATAAGTTAAAGAGCTTTTAAAGAAAGCTATTATTTATTTATTAATTAATATTTAGGGCTTTTCTATTATAATTATTCTAAAACTAGATAAAAAGTAGTAATTTTATATTAACTATTACTTACTTAATAAGATAACTATAAAGAATATCTATCTACTACTAAGAATTTAAGAACTCCTAGATTAAGTAGATTAAGCTATATATCTTTTAAAGCTTAATCTCCTCTCTAGTTATTAATAGTTATAAATAGATAAATTATTAATTCTAAAGATAGCTTTTAATATATTATTTAGTAAGTTTAAGTAATTAGTAATACTATTTAGACTTTATAATACTTCTATAATATTCTAGATAATAATAAATAGTATTATATAGGACCTTAATTTTATAATAATATATCTTAATAATATCTTAATCTTCTTAGAAGAGAAATATTAGAAGTATATTTAATAAGTACTTAACTAACTCTAAGAATATTAATTATATATAAAACTCTCTAAGTATATGTTTACTAAGAGAGAAATATAGTTTTATAATTATATTATTAGTAATAGATTAGTTTAACTAATGCCTGTAAAAATAGAGGTTATAAAGATATAGCTAAAATTAATAAATATTTATAAAGTTTAATAATTCTTAGGATTAGTAATATACTATTACTAATTTATATATAAGTTTATAAGGATTATAGCTTCTCTTTATAAACTTTTAAAGAAATTAGATACTTTACTTTATAAAAAGAAGTTTTAACCTATAGTCTAGAATACTTAATATTAGTAAGTATTTATAATACTAAAGAATATAATAATTTATATACCTATTCTTAAGATTACTAATCCCTTATTACTATATTAAATTAAGACTAATATATCTAAATAGGC
>NW_025091217.1:3740605-3747567 GCF_018404265.1 Aspergillus viridinutans
ATATATCTAATAATATTAAAATAAAGATTAAGATATTAGCACTAAACTTTTAACTTAAAGTAGAATTTATTAACTAATAACCTACTAATTAACTATATTATATTAATAAAGGTATTAAAATACTATATCTTAAAATTCCCTTTTAAAAGAATTTTATATTATAGCTTTATAACTAGTTTAGCTATCTAGCTTATCTAGTCTTAGAGTAATTTATACCCATGCCTAGTAGCCTATAATATAAAAAGATATCTAAGATATTACTAAGAGCTATCTAAATTATTAAATAGCTAAGCCTTTAAGACTAAATCTTAAATATAAAGCTATATAGCACTTAGTAAAAAAGGGTATTTATCTATTTAAATATTAGGGAATTAACCTTATTAGGTATCTACCTATAATACTAAATAGTAATTAATAGATTATTATAGCTATTAATTATATAACTAGTTAGGTTATAGTAAAAGCTATACCTAATATAAAAGAGGATATATTAGTCTATTTTCTCTATAAGGATATCTTTATTAATTATAGAGTATTTAAGAAATTACTCTTAGATAATAGTTCTAATCTTTTATTCTAAGTTATAGTAGTATACCTTAAGATTCTTAAGGTAAAATATTATATAATAACTCTAAACTATCCTAGAACTAATAGTAAGAATAAAAATATGAATAGCTTACTAAGTAAAATATTAATAAAGTATCTTATAGATAAACTAATATATCTATAGAATAAATACCTATCTCTAGCTATCTTTACTACTTAAGTATATATCTATATCTAGATAAAGCTATTACCATTCTACCTTCTCTATAGTATATATCTATTACTATCTAGTTATCTATAAACTAATTAATTAACTACCTAAGATATTAAAACTTAATTATAATATATTAACTATATATAATCCCTAGCTAATAAGAAGCTACTAGTATATATAATTAAATAGAACTTAATTTAAGATAGTAATATAAAGAAATCTTATTTTATAAAAGATTAATAAGTTCTTATTTAGAATAAGTCCCCTTAGAAGTTCTAATATAAATAATTTAGTTTATATAAGATTAAATAATTATACTTACTTAGTATATATACTATTTTAGAATCTAATAGATATATAGTAGAGAACCTAATTAATAGCTAATAATTAGTAGAAGCTAATTTTAATAGTAAGCTAAAAAAACTATAAATATTAATTATACTAATATAATAACTATAGAAGGTAGGATTATTATTTTATATACTAATTAAAGTATATAAAGTACTTAAAGAGATTAAAGAATCCTTATTCTTATATAATAAACTTTTAAAGATAACTTAAAAGAATTAGAAATCTACTAAATATTTAGAAGTATATTTAAAGTAGGTAAAAGAGGGTATCTTAATAAAATAATATACTTAATAAATAAAGATTTAAGAATATATTAATAATATATTAATAGGAACTAGCTATCCTATATATTATCTAAAGGAGTTAACTCTAGGAAGTAACTAAAGTAAAATTAACTTAACTTCTTTAAATAATAAATTAAATAAGGGAATACTATATAATTTATTAAAGAATAATTAAATTTAATAGAATACTATTAGAAGAGATATAGACTTTAATAAATTATTTATAGTAATAGTTCTAACTTATTAGGAGTAATTAGAGAAGGATAAGTTATCTAGTATTATAAGAATATTTAGATAAAAGAGAGAAAATCTATTTAATTAGAGTTAAAACTACTTAAAAATAGCTAAATATAAAAGAAAATAACTAAATAAAAAGACCTTCTAGGCTTTCTTAATTTTATTAGCTTTTTTAATAAAAGTAATACTTAATTACCTTAGCCTCTATCTCTATTTTAAAGACTAGTAAGATTAGAAAGTTATTTATTCTAATATATCTTATTCTTTAAATTAAGTTCTTTATTATCTTTATCTACCTTATTAAGATAAAGAGCTTTCTTAAGCTTTAAAATTTTTCTATTAATAAGCTTAGAGAAATAGGTAAGATTCTTCTAAACTACTTAAAGTATAATAAAATCTTTAAAGTTAGATATTAATATAGGCTAAGAGAGAATAGTACTATTAAGAGAATAGTTAAGATAATATTTCTTAAAGAGAGTTAGAGATACTTTATTTAAAGTAAGATAATATTTACTTTTTAAATTACTAAGATTAGAAATAACAGAGTTAGGCTAAGATAGATTTAAGTAAGGATTAATAGTAATAGCTTTTATAATAGAATCTATACTAGAAATAAAGAGATCTATTATTGCATGTCAGTATCACGTGCTGCTTCACTGTATCTATCCATTAATAGCCAGTAGTTTAGGAATGACAACTATCTTCCCCTTGACATATGGCTTCACCTTATAAGACTATACTAAATGGTAGCATGTCCTGGGCATTCAGGACTTAATTAGGGAAAACTAATTAATTAACTTTTTATTTATTTTAGTAATTTCTAACTATTAATTAATAATTAAAGCTGCAGTAGTTTTCCCTATACCTTTTTAACTAATTCTACTACTAAGATATTTTAATATATTCTACCACTTTTCTAATAAAGAAGTTAGTTAGCTATACTATAGTTTAGGACCCTAGTTATTATTACTTAATAACCTTAATTCTCTTCTTTAAATCTTTTAAATAACTATCTTTTAAATACTTTACTTTATTAAAAACTATTAATTCTCACTAATTCCTTTATCTTTTAACTTTCTAAAGTTAAATTATCTAAATATTATCTTTTATAGTATTTTTCTAATCTACTTCTATCTTATAATTTACTACATTTATTAACAGCTTCTTACAGCTATTAAAAGTCTAGTCTAATTCTATATTCTATTCTATTATTTCTAAACTTTATATTATATAGTTTAGTATTATATTCTATTATTCTAAACTTTATATTATTAGTATTTCCTTAATAACTATTATATCTATAAGTATAATTAGTATATTACTTATCCTAATTATTAAAGTATTATTTTAAAAATCCTGCTCCTATAACTAATAAGATTAATAAGTAGCTTATTTCTCTTACTATATAACTTTAGTCTTTTAAGGAAACAGGGTATAGCTTTATAAAAGATTTTAATCCTAATATAATTACTTAAGTGATTTTCCTTTAATATCAGGAATACCCTAAAGACATAGAGTTTCTAAATAACTAGATATATATATAAGTAACTATTAGAGCCACTATAAAATAATTTATTAGACTCTTAGATTTTCTTTAGGATAATTAATAATACCTTACCTTTTACATAAACTACCTAAAAAACTATAACTAAGTAAAAAACCCTTTAGGTAGACTAAGGAACTTTATCCTACTAATACTAAAATACTCTATATTTTAGAAGAAAGATATTCTATTTACTATATCTAAGCTAGAAAAGTAAGAAGATAGGGAGATTAATAATAAAGTAAAAGATTAGTCTAATTTTACTATATCTCTAGACTTTAAAGCTTAAGTAAGTTAGCTAATTTTAAGCTTATTATTTATCTATTATAGATTAAATATTAAATTATTACTATCTAAAAAACTAGATAACTTACTTATTCTTAACTCCCTATCTTCTCTAAGGTCTCTAGAATTTCTATATAGTATAGYCCTAAGCTTATCTTTATCTAAGAACCTACTAATAGTTAAATCTCTAATAGTAATAATAGTAGGTCCTAATAATAGTTAAAATAGATTAAATTTTATTTTCTTAGAAGTATAGAAGGATTAACTTAATACTATAGTCTAATAAGTAGTTATAGTATCTATATAAGTATTTATTAATACCTAGCTAAATAACTAGATAGGATAATAAGTAGCTAATARAACTAATAAGAATACTAGAAAAACTAGAGAAATTACTAATAATTAATATTATTTAGAAGATAATAGTAGTTATAGTAGGCACTACTAATACTCTAAAAGTAGAATAAGATAGTAAAATTATAATAATAATAATCCTAGTAGCTTAAGTAGTGATAAGGGTGATAATATTCTATATTAATATTATAATAGCACTATAAGAAACTCCTATAATACTAACTATTAGGAGAGATAGATTAATAGTAGCTAGTATTCTATTAATATTAGATTCTTTTATCTAGATATACTATTCACATAGGGTAGTAATAAGATATATAAGAAAGATAATAAGACCTTCTATTATTTAGTAGTAGTATTTATAAATTAACTATATATAGCTAAATAATCTAGGTTAGTAATAAAGATAAGCTAAAACCTAGATACCTACTTCTATAGAGAAGTAGTATAATAGTAGAATTCTAAGCTTAATAATATTACTTAGAGAGGTCTTATATATATTATAAATATTAAAGACTAGTACTCTACTCTAGAAAAATAATTTAGATTACCCTCTAGCTAAGTATAGTAGTAGCTAGATAATATATTTTATATAGTAGTAAATATTATTACTAAATACCCCCTATCCTTATATATTATATTAATAGTTTTACTAGTAAAACAATGTAGTAAAGGAGACTTAGAATTTCTATTAGTTCTTAGAGTATAAAGAAACTTAGATATACCTCTATAAAAGTATATTAATAAGCTAGATAAAAAAACTACTATAGTGGATTTTATATTAATTTTAAATAAGAAATAAACTAACTAGTTTAATAAATTTACTAGTATAATCTTATATTATATTCCTGTATAGTAGGCTACTTAGAATACCCTATAAGGAGGTTTTTATAGATGCTATTCTTAGGCCTAATAGATAAGAAATCCCTATTTTACTTCCTAAAATAAGTATATAGGTTATATATACCCCTATTAAGCATACCCTGCTTATAACTATGGAAATTCTAATTTATATAATCTATATGGAAATCCTAATCTATATAGTCTAAGAAATATGAATTAGCAACCTTAGAGATAGGAATTCTACTATAAATATAAGGACTATAAGAATAAGGCTAATAAACTACCTTAGAGAATATTAGTTTTACCCCTAATATTAATATAATCTAATCTATAGGATTTCCTATACTATCCCTGGGGAGGTTTTTAGAATTAAAATTATAGAAACTATAGTTATAGTTTTACCTAAAAGCCTTGTGTATATCATAGTAATAAAGTATACTAAGATAGATATAATAAGAATAACTTTAATAAATTCCCTAATAGTAGGATAGAATACCCTAAAGGTAAGCTACCTCTAGAGTATTATAATAATTAAGAGTATAATAAGTAGCTAAATAAGAAATATAACTAAGAATATAATACTAAGGTATACTTTATAAGACTAGTATAATATAATAATTATAAATAGGAATTTCCCTCTAATAACACCCTTCATGCTCATGCTCCAGATTATAATAATATTAGTAGATTTTATATAGATATTATAGATTTACTAATTCTTAAGGTAAAGTTAATGGAAATTCTCTTATATAATAGTATAGGATTTTAATCCTAGAAATATATTATAATTAAAGTATACCTTTACACTAAGTAACTAATAATAATAATTTATTTAGACTTAGGTTATACTATAATAATTATTAATTATAAATTCCTACTTAAGTTTCTATCTAATATTACTATCTATAATTATCCAGTGCCTATACTAGTATATAGTATTACTAATAGCTTTACTAGTACTTAGTTTATCTCTATTTTATTATTTATTCTAGTAAAGAACAGCACTAGGCATTACCTTATAAAAATATAGATAGAGGTATATTTAACCTAAGGTCTTAAAGTTAATCTTCTTATTAATATTAATATACTAGGTAAATATAGTTTTATTATTAATTTTATAAGATATAAAGCTATAATTATATCTTATAAAGATATAGAACTTCTACTTACTATTTTACCTAAATTATATTATATAGATCTAACCCTAGTATATACTTAGAAAAAAGTTATAATACCACCCTATTTAACTACCTAAATACCAGTGAAATAGATAAAAGGTTTTTTTAAAGATTATAATTATATTTTTAAACTATCTTAATATAAGTAGGTGGCCCTCTTTTCTTATATATAAGATATAAATTTTAGTTATATTATTACTATTAATTAGATAGATTAACTAATAATACTTAACTATCATGAATAGCTTAGTCTCTTATTAGAATTTAAGATTATAAATATCTACTATATTAATACTCTATATATCTATAACCTAGTAGTTATACTACCTAAGGACTCTACTAAAGTATTATAAGTTATAGTAAATAACTCTATAATAATAAAGCTTAGTAATAGTATTTAGATATATAGTCTACTAAAAATAGTAAGTAAGCTTAAAAAAGTGGTTATAATCTATCTATTAATATAGATAAATACTAATATAGTTAGAGTACCTAAAGAGAGGTAGATATATATTTATCTTAAAGAAGAATAGAAATAATAAGTTAAGAAGTCTATAAAAATCTATAATATTAGTTCTAAATATTAATAAGTTATAGATAAGATATTTAACAGTCTATATAAGCTTAGATAAATAAGTTTTTTAATAAATATTACTTCTTCTAGAGCTCTAGTATATATTTTAGATCTATTATAACCTATACCTTCCCTACTAAAGTTTAATAAACTGCCTTTCCTACCCTTACCAGTATTTGTCATTAACTAACCAGTGAATAGGAAAATAAAGAGTTAAGTAGTTATTAATTTCTATAGAATTAATATARTAGTTATTCCTAATATATATCTAGTACCTTTATAGATAGAAATTATTATAGAATATATAGGATGTCCATATATATCCCTTATAGATATAACTATAATATTTTACTAATAGCTATTATACCTAGATTCCTAGTAGTTTATAGGTATTATTATGCATAGAGGGTAAGAATACTTCTATATATATTCTATAGGTTTTATTAATAGTATGCCCTATATTTAATACTAAGTAGATTTAATTTTTAAGATAATAAAAGCCTTTTTATAGATCTATATTAATAACTTTATACTATGTAGCAAGAGCCTTAAT
>NW_025091217.1:3748467-3988011 GCF_018404265.1 Aspergillus viridinutans
ATCTCTCTTACTAGATTCTACCTTTATTAAGAGAGATAAGTGCGCGCAGGGGGTCCCAGGCCTTATAAGCTAAACTAATAGCTAGCTAGCCAGCCAGCTAGGCCCCTTAAATACTAATCTATATAATAATTAATAATAGGGACCTTACTAGACCCTAAAATCTAACCCTCTGACCCCCTTACCTCTGAGAGTCATCTCCGTGTGGTTAAATATATGTTAACCTATTATTTTAATCAGCAGCTTCCTAATCAGGATCCTATATATTAATCTCTACCACTAATTAAAGGCCCTAGCATCTAGGATCTTTAGAGCTTATCCCTACTAATTAGAGGTACTGAACCCTAGACCTCTAAGATTTAGCTCTAGCTATCTACTAATAATAACCCTTTAGGCAGAGTAGTTACCTAACTAGATTAGGGCTCTACCTCTCTTATTAGGCTGCCTCTCTGTGCTAGGTCAGGCTACTTATAGACTTTACTCTAATATTATATACTATCTTATACTTTAACTATATATTATCTCATACTTTCCACTAGGGCCTAATTATCTTAATATTATAGCTTAGTAGCTAGCCCTAGTAGCTAGTAATAATTCTTCTATTATTAATTATTCCTTTTATTTTATGGTATACTATATAGATATTATTAAATTCACTTAGGCTTACCCTAGTAGGTCTACTAAAGCCCCCTAGGTTAAAGATTTCACCTAGCAGGCCTGTGCCCTAGTTATAAAACTACTAGAGGGCTAAGTCTATAGTATAGTTACTAGTAATTATAGTATATAGGCCCTAGGTATAAATAGTATAGGAGTAGGTAAGCATGGCTTAGCTACTTCCTTATCTATAACCCCTAGGGCTTAAGAGGTCTTTAGCTAGACCTAGCAGGTACTAAGTAATCCCTCCTCCCCCCCTAACTATTATCTACCTCCTACCTCCTCCCCCCTGGTGGCACCCCCTTATAATAATAAGAACTATATCTAGATTAGGTAGCATAGGCATAGAAATAGCCTAAGAGCTAGCCCTTATAAGTAAACTACTATTATAGCTATTATAGGTAAGATCTAGGAGATTCTCCACTGTAGTAGCCTCCCTGGCCTAGCTAGTATATAGGTAGTAGGGGCCTAGGTGCTTTATAGTAGTAATCTAGATATATATACCTACTCTATATTAGATTAGGAGTGCCTACTCTAGAATAAAGAGGTATGGCTCTAGGAGCTCCCTAAGGGGGAATATATCTATATTACTAATTACTAGTATACTATTCTAGTCTACTATATTCCTATTACCTTCCTCCCCTCTAGTACCCAGAGCACAGTAGAGGCCCTCTAGGAGAAGATCTTATACTATAACCTAGTGCTCTGCAGCCCTATACTATATATAGGCTAGTGCAGGAATAATACTGCAGCCTAATAATATAAGTAGAAGTCTTCCCTAGTGGTCTCCTTCTAAGATATATAGTTAGTAAACCATGCTATTTAGAACTAGATCTTCCTGGATGGCACCCTACTATATATAGAACTATTTAACCCACTCTGCTGGCTCCTACAGTGCACCTAATACCTAAATTATAGATATACCTAGCCTATCTGCACAGCTAAAAGAGTTATATATCTATATTATACTAATACCTATAATAAGAAGTTTTATAAGGTTAAAGAGGTCCCTTCCTAGCACTACTACACTATCTGCTATAGCATTCATTAAGCTAATAGCAAGCAGTGCCCTGTATGCTAATATAAATACTAAATATCCTAAGAATAACTATAGAATTAACCCCTTTTCTTTGCTAGCCTGCCCTAACCTACTAAGAGGTATTATAACCTTTCTATTTTATAAGATAATATAGTTTTCCGCTGATTTATTTGTGGTCTAGGATTTATTCAACTTTATATTCCTGTTCTGTGTCATTGTTAATTTCTATATTTTTAGTAATTTTTGCATTTTTCGGTGCTGGTTCTAATAATGAGATATAAAATATTAGATGAATTTATGATATACTTTTTAGTAGTTATAATTTATAATTAACTGGCCCTTTCTGTTCTTCAATAATGAAGGGTCTAATTTTCTGATGATCTAGTTTCTAACTTAGTTATTTTATTTTAATATTTCTATAGAGTAGGTAAACTTTCTCTCTCTTTTTAAGGTCTAGAGTACTCCTATGCTTCTTATTATAATATAATACTATTCTAAGGTTTATGAACTTAATATCTCTTAAGAGTTAAGTTCTTAAATAATTAATAATATCTACTAATTTTATAGCTTCCTCTGCTGTAGGTGCTTTGTTCTATAATTCTCTAATTAATATAGGATTATATCTATAGTTAGTGAAAAACAGTATTTCTCCTATTATCAAGTGGATGGCATTATTATATATAAACTATGCTATTAGTAGGTAAACTACCTAATTATCCTACTGGTAATTTATATAGTATTATAGGTATTACTTAACTATCTAGTTTGCTTATTCTATCTGTCTATTAGCTTACAGATAATATGCGGTCATGAGTCTTTACTTAATTCTTATTAAATCTATTAATAATTACTAAAACTTTAATGTAAATAGCTTATCTCTATCTAATATAATGTATCATGGCATCCTATAGCTAATAATTATATATCCTATGAGTAAGCTTACAAGCTGTGATGCTATTATATTTATTGTAGTTAGAATTAAATAGATGAATTTTATAAGTCTGTTAGTAACTATCATTAGGTAATCATACCCTTTTAACTTTAGTAAAGGTCTAATAAAGTTAATTATAATCTATTTCTATAGCTTCTTTAGTGTCTCTGGTGATTACATCTTACTATAAGGTTAATATCTAGCTAGCTTATCTCTAATATAAGTCTTATATTACTAAATATAGCCCTATACTTTCCTTCTTATATTTAGAAAGTAGTAGTTCCTTAAGATAGCTTTAGCTATCTTCTTAGTTCCTATATACCTATATATTAGGTTATTATAATACTTTGCAATAATCTTACTTCTTATATACTTAGGTATATAGATGAGTCCTTATAAGTAGATTAATCCTTATTTATCTATTATAAGATATTTATTTTCTATAGAATTTTTAAGTATCTCTTAAATAATCCTATCTTTTTTTATTTCTTTAATGATTTTCTGAATTAATAGATCTTTCTTTAACTTAATAGTTACTATAAGAGTATAGTAATTATATACTAATAATCTATCTTCTTACTACTTTAATATTACTAGTTTAATTATTTTTTCTTAAAGCTTATAATCTAATTATTAACTAAGTATATCTGCTTATCCATTCTCTATTCCTTTATAGTATATAATTCTAAAATTATACTATGAAAGTGTCTCAGCCCATCTAGCTTAATATTATATTAATTCTTTTATTATTATGAAGAATGTGAGATTCTTATAGTCTATCTTTATAGTAATAGTATATTTTACTCCTTCTAGGTAGACTCTCTAAACTTTAAATACTACTACTATAGCTAGTAGTTCTTTATTATAGATGTTATAGTTAAGTTCTGCTTAAATTAACTTTTATAAGTAGAATACTACTAGCTATAGTTTCCTATCTTCTCCTGGTTAAGTCATCCTTATCCTAACTATATAGTCTGATATATTAGTTTTAATTATTATCTCTTTTTCTTTATTATATTATACTAAGATTAGTGCCTTTATGATTCTTTCCTTAACTTTATAGAATACTTTATTATAATCTTTATTCTATTTAAACTCTTTTACTTTCTTAAGTAATATAAAGAGTGCATACATGATGTTTATATATTCTATAATAAATTATTAATAATAGTTAATAAGTCTAATGAACTATTAGACTTCCTTAATATTCTTTAGTTAAGGCTAATTAATAATTACCTTTACCTTATTCTGATCCATGTGGATCCCTTCTATAGATATCTAATATCCTAGGAACTTAGTCTCTTGGATATAAAATTTATATTTTTTTAGTTTTAACTTAATATTAGCTCCCTAGAGCTCCTTTAAGACCATCTTAATATATTCCTTATGTTCTATCTTATCTTAATCAAAGACTAAGATATTATCTAAATAGACTATTATAAAGAGGTCGCGGTACTTGCGCAACACCTTATTAATAAATCTCTAAAATAATACTAGTATATTAGTAAGCCTAAATAGCATTACTAAGTATTTAAAATAACTATATTTTATTCTAAATACCATTTTCCATTCATCACCTTCTGTAATCTGAATATAGTTATATATATCTATAATATCTAGCTTTATAAACCACTTAGCTCCTTAAATTTAATCTTAGATTTCATAGATTAATAGAAGTAGGTAATGATCCTTAATTATTATTATATTTAGTGACCTATAGTCCACGCAGAGTTATAGACTTTTATATTTTTTAGGTATAAAGAGTATACCATGTCCTGCTAGTAAGTTTAATAGCTATATCTTCCTAGATTATAATTACTTATTAATATATTCCTTCAGTGTTACTAATTCTTTTTCTAATATCTAGTATATTTTTTTACATGCTAGTAATTTCCCTTCTATTAATAGGATCTTATGGTTATGCTTTCCATACTTTAGTAGTTTATACTATTTAGGTTATTTAAATAAGTCCTTAAACTTATAATATACCTTAGGCAGAGCTATCTTAATAGCTTTCTCCTAGTATCTTCTAGGATTATTATTATAAGTCTTATTTATGCTCTGATTAGCTACTGCTAAAATCTACTAGGTCTCTAAACTAAACCTTATTTCTTTATTTTTGCTTTCCTAGGTATTATTCTCTAGTATTATAATATTAGTATATTCTTTACTGCTCTTAGGTGCCTATCCTAGTAATTCTATTATTACTATATATTATAATAGTTTAATTACTACTAATACTACTATTATATTCTAGCTAAGTATTACTTTTCTTAGTTTACCTCTTAACTACTTAGTGCTATTATTATTTTCTTTTAACTTAATATACTATAAGGCCCCAGTCTCCCCTTTAATCTAGTCCTGTTATAAGTATTTATAGTTAAACTATAGACTTCCTATCTTCTAGTTAATTACTAGGTTATAATTCCTAAGCTATGGAATCCCTAACACCACATTATACTATTCTATTAGTATAATATTAAAGTTTAGTTATTTAAAGTAGTCTAATATAACTATTAGTATGATTCCTAATTTAGTTATAATTAAGAGAGTTCCTAAATTCTCTCTATTTAGATCTATAATTAGTTTAGGTACTGCTTTTATAATTCCTAGAAGCCCTAGCTTCTCTATAAATCCTAGATTTATATAATTCCCTATTACTCCTGAGTTAACTATTACTTAGGTTAGTTAATTTAGGATATATACTTAGAGTTTTAAGTACTTTCTATATTATACTTCTATTACTATAAGGTAAAGGTATTTATCCTCCTATTTTAGTACCCTAGTATCTCTTACTAGCACTAGGAAATATCCTCCCTCTAACTTTCCTTAGTAATATACTATATATTAGTCTTTAAAACATGCTATCTAATATATTATATTATAATCTAGATATCATCTATATCCTCTGCAAGAGCATTTAAGTCTCTAATATAGATAATTAATATTTTCCTTTATAACTGTTGGTACCTCTGGCTAAAACTTTGCTATATACTTATTATCATAGTGAGTACTATAATTATTACTATAATAAGTAATCTAGAGTACTTTATAATGTTTTAGGTATCCTTAGAAATACTTATATAAATATTAGGTGTAGTTATATTTCCTATAAAATAGTTCTAGTAATTTCTTTTCTAATACTTCTCTAAGTTTATAGAAATATTTATTTAACTAGTATCTATATCTTTAATACTGTGAAGGATGCCTATTATATCTAGATATATGCTTATCCTATAACTCTGCTTAGGTCTAGTATTCTAGGTTCTAGTAGATGCATCCTTTCACTCCTTATTTTACTTTCTTAAGGATCTATATATTTAACTAATACACTTATAGTTCTGCTAACTATTTCTTATCTAGTTATTATAGCTATGCAGTATATTAGTCTGCTTTATAATTATCTTTTAGAGAATTATCTTAAGGTATTTTAGGAATCTTATAGGACTGCTCCTTATTAGGATTAAGGCTTACTCACTAAGTTCTATACTCTTTATTAAGTAGATTAATAGGTTAATTAATTATGGTCTAATCTATTATGGGAAAATCTGCTTAATCTAGCTCTTTATAATTAGTCTTTTCTTTATTAGAACTAATAATCTAATCTTTATTAGCAAGCATTATTAATCTATGAATAGCTCCTTTAGGTATAATGTTTTCCTACTTAATAGGACTATATCTATTACTAGTTAGTAAATCTTAATTAGTGGCTGTAAGTATACTAAGATCTTTAGTAGGCTAATTACTTTATATACTTCTATACTTAGTAGAGTCTTCCTCTTAAAGCTCCTGCTTAATTTCATTATTATTAAGAGTTATATATTCTTTATATAATTTTCTTAGCTGCTTATTACTCCTTTTCTTAATAGTAATAGTACTAGTTATATTATAAGCTCCTCTGCTAGTATAGAACTCTACTATTACCTTAAGCTATTTTATTTTATCCTGCTAACCCTGCCTAGGCTGTTATCTATAGTCTTTTAATATATATCCAGGTTTCCTGTACTAGAAATATAACTTATCCTATTATTACTATTCTCTTTCCTCCCTAGAAAGTGCTGACTGTATTATATCTAATTCTATTAGATATAGCCTATAAGGATCTGTATATCCTTAGCTCTATGGTTAAGCTGGCCTTTTATTATTTAGTTAATAACTCATAGTGTGCCTACTGCTGAAGGTATTCTAATTATTTTATTCCCTTCTATGCATGTAAAAGTCTTATAGTTTATTATTAATCTTAATTACTTACTTAATCATTCTACTAAGCATGTTTAGTCACTCTATCTAAATTAACTTTTCTTAGATATCTAGCTTCAAGCCTTCTTTAAATTATACAATGTTCATGTCTTTATCCTAATTCAAATAGGATATAATCTATTAGAATTATGATATATATTCCCCTATAGATCCTATCTATTTAAGCTGCTATAGCTGTCTCTTAGTATTATGCTCTTTATTAATGTTACTAAAAGTATTCTCTAACTGTTTCTTAAATATATTATAACTAGTGAATATTTCATCTATTTCATTAGCCTGGTTATCATCAGCGTGTTCCTGATAATCTCTAATAAAAGGTTTAAACCAATTAAATGCTAGTCTAGTTAGATAAGTTATGGTGAATAAGATCTTATCTACTTTATTAATAAGTTTCTCTTAGTTTATCTAGATATATATATCTAACTATATGATGAATACTTATAGCTTGGACCTGCTACCATTGAATAGTTCTGGTGGTCTAATCTTAATAGACTTAGCTGTAAGTTAACCTTCTAATTAATAAATATATTCCTAGAGTTATCTAACCATGCCTATTAGGTCTTCTATCATTACCTAAGGCTGTTGAGTTCCTGCCCTTCTAATATTTAAGCTAGTTAGGGCCTGTGGCGCGTTTCCTGCTATGATGTTTAATATTAAGTGTTAATTAAACTTCCTAAAGTAATTTATACTATATAGTGTTTAATTTATTACACCCTAGGATCTATCTCTACTATTCTCTACTAGTTAACTACTTTAGGAATGGGGTGATATAGTCCCTGGACTATATCTAATACTTACCTAAGGCCTACCCTCTGTGGTAGCCTTCTATATATTAATCTAGATATATAGTGTCATGTGATGCAATAATCTAACTAGGATCTAATATAATCTAAAGGTATAATAATCTTATCTAAGATTAAGGATAATAAGAATAATAATAGTAGAGATAGAAGYAAGGCCTATTARAKATATATMYYTAATAGTAAGAGAGTAACTAATRAATTAGACTAGTAAACTTATACTTAAGTAAGTTATCTTTATTAAATATAAAGAACTAAACTAAGATCTCTAGATATAGTAGTAATAAGTATCCTTATATATCCAGAGTTCCTCTGTTAATATATATGGTAGATAGTAGATTAGTATAATAGTAGATAGTTAAGATACTAATATACCTTCTACTTTATATACCTATATATCATATTATATAACAGGCTCTGACTAACTATTTAGCCTTTGTCTTTCTGGCATATCCAATCATTTAAGAATTATTAAGTGATTGGATGTCTGTGTCCTATAATTCTGCCTGTCATACCTACCCTAGGCTAGTGCGGCTGTGTTGGTGCCGTAATATAATACTTATCTATATTACTATCTATATAGATAGGGCTAGGTTCTTCTAGTTTATAATAGAAAGGATTACCATCATAGTATTTCTCTAGGTAGATAATAGAGATGACTAGGTGTAAGTACTAGTCTTTTAGAAAATCTAGTTAGTAAGCTAGGGGTCCTACTCTATCTAAAACCTTAAATAGGCCTGTATATTAATTTCCTAGCTTTTAGCTAAGGGTTAACTATATAGTATAATCTATATAGAGTTTTAAGAGTACTTTATTATCTTTATAAAAGGTTATTAGCTTATGTTAATTATTATATCTTTATTTTATAGATATAGCTATAAAATATAATACTTTAGCTATAGATACTTAGCAGGAAAATAATTACTCTGCTAATAATATTAGGTAAACTATAGTAAAGGAAGTAGATAACTAAAAGCTATATATTAATTAATATAGTATCTCCTTAGTAGAAGTATTTATTATTAAGTTAAAAATCCTTTATATTATTAGTAATACCATCAGCCAGTCAGTAATTTAGTTAAGTAAGGTAATTATATAATATAAGTAGATCTTAATAGTTTAGTTACTCTATTTACTCTATCTATTAGTCTAAGTATAATATACTATAGAATAATACTATTTAATACCTAAAGATTTAGTAAATTCTATCTATATTTCTAATATAAACTTAGGGTCCCTATCTAAGATGATATATTTAGGAATACCCTAGTCTCTAGTATCTAAAGCTATAAGTAGTATATTTATCTATTATCTAGCTTTCTAAGTTAAGTAGCCTAGTATAGCTATTATTCTCTTTATAAATTTATTAGTAACTAATATAATAGAGTCAAAATGTCTAGTATCTAGTAAAGCAACTATAATATCTATTATTATAGTATAGAAAGGAATTAGTAGAGTAATTAATAATTATAATACTCTATATAGTAAATATCTCTATATTTACTTTTTCTAGTAATTAGGGTAAAATTTAATATATTACTTTACCTAATACTTAGTATAATAAAATACTAAGCTATAAAGTAATTCCAGAGTCCTATTAATACCTAGGTAGCTATTCTTATTATAAGTATTTTATAATATTTCTTAAAGTAATAAGTATAGCATGCATAAATATCTATTATTTATATAAAGTAATTAATTATAAATATAATATAGTAAGATAACTAGCACCTATAAGGTTATATTTTATTAAAGTATTTATAAGACCTTAGACTATCTATAATTAGTATAATACCCTTTAACTATATACTATTTAAATTCATTAGATAGTATAACCCTAATTATCATTAGTTTTTCTATAGTCTGACTATAGAAGGCATGACCATAGAGAATTTCTAGTAGATTATTAAGGGTAGTTAGGTTTAGTTTATCCTTTATAAATAATAGTAAGTAGGATAATGCATCTAATATAATATATACCTTGCTAGGCTTATAATATAATATTAAATTTAGAAATAGCTAGATGTACTAAGATACCTAAACTAAGTATAAGTTAAGTTTATCTATAAATAATATTAATAGACTTTTCTATCTAGTAATATCCACTATTATAGAATAATTAGTATATAGAAATGCTCCAGCTTTAGATATATTAATTATATAATAAATCTTATATAATACCTATATAATACTAGACACTTCTAATTTAGTTAGCTAGTAATTCTTTTCTATAGCTATTAAGGCTCTACTTAAGAATATAATTAGTAAAACTATATCTTATAGAGGAGCCTTTGAGTAGTCCTAATTTAGGGTGAATATAGAGTTATTAGATATATCTAATCTAATATAAAAGATTATGATTGATTGATTGATTGATTGATTGATTGATTCCTTACTCTGTTTCGGCACCGGGCCAGGCCATGCCGGAGGCTCCTAGTAAGCAGCAACTATCTAACCAACAGCTGTCCTTCCGGACTGACGCCGCTAGTGTATATAGATATATATATATGTCAGGCACCTAGGCTAGGCTGACCCCTATAGATTCCCTTATAGATTCCCTTATAGATGCCCCTATTTTAGCCCTAGCCAAAATTAGTAAGTGCTGCTCCCCCAACTCCCTTATAAATCTATTCTAGCTAGGGCTAAAATCAGTGAGTGCTGCTACCTTGATTCCCTATTATTCTATCTATTCTAGCTAGGGCTAAAATCTATAATTACTAGCTATCTTACTCCTAAATCTAAATGCCCTCTTACCTACCTAGGTGCCTGTACAGGCCCACTTCCCCCTAAGATAGTCATTAACCCATTCAGAATGCTGTAGATTCCTAAGCCTGTAAGGGTTCTGGGGGCGTCATTACTAAATAGAGCTGACTAGGGCCCCTAGGGGCCCTGGTTTAGCATACTAATGCTGTGCTGATGCATGGGTTAGGGCTATAGATAGCAGTGCTATACTGATAAGAGTGACTAGTAGTATATGATAGTATATGATTATAGTCTATTAGCTATTACCTGCTAGGGCTGTTGGTAGCTGCTTACTACTAGGGGTGATTAGCTTAAGTCATGCTAGCTGAGTAGCTTTAGCTAGATATATTAGCTAGCTAGTGCTTAGCATGAGCTGTGCAGTCTACTAAATATACTATTTCTCTATTAAGGCCTCTATTAGGTTTTAGGGGGTCCCTTCCATCCACACTATGCACTAAAGGTTATTATATTAGGTATAGCTAAATAGCACATAGTGGGTTATCTCTAGGGACCTTCTGCATAGGTAGAGGGGGTTATTAGCCTAGTTGATAATTAAGAGGTAGTAGTTTAGCCTAATCTTCCTAATATATATCTGCACCACCACACTTTGCTCTACTGGGCTGAGATTATTATATAGGGAGATTAACTATTTTATAATATTAGGGAGGAGATCTTAGAGGTATCTACTATACTTAGACTACTGCTAGGCCTCCTCCTATTACTCCTTAGTGTATTACTTAATCCAGGTGTCTAGGGGGCCCTATGTAGGGTAATCTAGAAGTATAATTAGTAATAGGGGCCTATACTGCCTCTCTATAATATCCTATTACTATCTAGCCACCTTCTTTACCTTCTAGTCTACTAGCTTATTACTAGCGACCCTGTGGTGCGCTGCTAGCTAGTAGAATAATATATCTAATACTAGATCTAGCTAATCCAGTAGGTCTACTATCTTCTAAACTAGATACTAGCTAGAGCCCTACTTTAGGGTGAGTAATATATGTAGTATACCCTGGTTATTAGAATAAATCTTAGCCTACTTCTATTAGCTATAGGAAGCTAGCAATACCTGCTAGAGGTTATATAATACTAGATCTTACTTAATAAGCTATAGGGCTAGCACTAACCCTATAATCTTTATAACTAGCACTATGTGCTTAACATCCATCCCTAAGTAATATTATTAGTAGATAAGGGGGTCTAGGCACACTATAGTAGTATCTACCTATCTATAGATGCTAGAACTATTAATATAGATCTAAATAGCCTCTAGGTAGATAATATAGTAAATATTATAGTAGATTATTAACTACTCCTTTATCTCCTTAATCACCACCTCTAGCAGCTCCTACTAAAGAGGTACTACCTATAGTAAGTATATCTCTAGCTCCCTAGGGTTAATACTAGTTACTAATTTAACCTCCTCTTCTATAGCTTCTAGCAGCAAGTGTAACAGTGCATTCTAGTAGTATTAGTAGTAATCTAGAATATATATTTAATAGGCTAGAGTAGTAGTAATTTAGATAAGGGTCTGGATACAGTACTATTAGAGGAGTAATAATATTAGGGTAAGGTATAGTTTAGCATTAAATATAGCCCTACTAACTATTTAGAAGGCCCCTATAATTAGCTTCCTAGCCTAATACTAGATTTAGTTTAGCACCTTTATCTATTAGCTATAGATGCACTTCTAGCCCCAGACTAGTAGTATATACTATACTAAGGTGGTATATAGTATAACTAGGGTAATATAGGTAGTATATATATACTAAAGCTTCTAGAGCTATAGGCCCTATTTAGAGCCACCTAGTATACTAATAGCCTAGAGGCACTAGGTAGCTATGCTATTAATATACTAGAGGTATACCTTAAAGATAAGGTTCTAGTTAAGAATAACCCTAAGGAGCTAGGCTATTATACTAGCTTTAATAACTTATCTATTACCTAGGTCTAGTAGCTCCCCTAGCCTGCTGCCTTAGCTAGATAGTTTAGTATCACCCTAGGCCTGCTGGCCTGGGGGGTGGAAGTGAATGAGCTAGAACTTTAATAGCTTAAATTAGGAGGTATAAGTAGTAGCCTAGTAGAGGTATCTATATTAGTAGTACTTCTATAGCTATTAATAGTTAGTATGCTTACTATTACTAGTAGTAAGTATTATTATATTATTAATATATCTAATATTATTAGTGCCCTATTCAGGGTCCCCCTACCCCATTAGGCCTGTATTATAGAAGATATAGAGAATTAGGGAGAGGAGGGAGCCCTATAGGATGCTAGTCTCTATCTATTAGGTTAGTATAGTATACTTAGGCAGAACTAGTAAGATAGATTAGCCCTAGAGGAAGCTACTAAGCTAGGTAATATAAGGCTCTAGGATCCTTCTAGCATAAAGGTTATATAAGAGTTATTTATATAAGGTGTTATTAAAGGCCCTATAGATATTAAGTAGAAGGGTAGAGATAACCTTACTATTCTTCTAGCCTAAGTAGATAGCTTCTAGAGCTATATAGAGGGTATTCTCTATGCCCTAGCCCTTATACCCCTTAAAATAGTTATCTAGGAGTAACCTATAGGCCTTAGCTAGATAGCTTAACTAGATAGTAATTAGGGCCTTAAGTAGCTTACTTAGTATATTAAGCAGGGCTATTAGCTAGTATATCTTTAGTATTAAGTAGTCTAGCTTACCTAACTTATAGAGGGTAACTATAGTAGCATTATAGAAGTGCTCTAGGTAGTAGCTAAGCTAAATATACTAATTATATAGGTCTATTAGGTATAGAACTAATATATAACTAATAGCCTGCAGCACCTGGTTAATAATTCTATCTAGGCTAGGTGCCTTATTAGATTTAATAGAGTAGAGGATGTAGAGGACCTTATATTCTCTAAATTCTAGTATACTAATTAGTTTAGGGTAGTTATAGCCCTAGAGGTTATCTAGATTAGCTTATAGGGGTGGTGGGAAGAACTAGTAGGCTAGGAGGTTAGCCTTCTCCTAGGCCCTATAAGTAACTAAGCTAGTATAGAGGTCCTAAAGCAGGGGGGTATAGGCCTAGTAGGGCCCCTAGTTCTTTATTTAGTAGACAGTACACTATATATTATCTATATCTATAATATTAGTAATCTGCTACTAGAAGGTATTATATTAGCACTATTACACAGCCTGCTTATATACCTAGGTGGCCTAAGCTAGCTGAACCTATAGGGGCAGGGGGGCCTTATACTAGTACTTACTCTAGTATATAGAGATAATCTACTAGATATACTTCTTCTCCTATAGCAGGGCCTGGTACTCTAAGATAAAGCTAGGGTAGGAGTACTAAGAGGGGCAGAGCTAGAGTACTATAGTATTAATTATAGTAGTAAGTATACTAACTAGCTCCCCTATAAACTAGTTAATATCTCCCTAGGTTACTTTAGTAGGAAGTAATGGGGGCAGGCATATAATAAGGGCTATTACTAACTTCTAGGGGTCCATGGCAGCCTAGTTTTAGTATTATTAGGATGGTTTAGGTTTAAAGGTGGTATTTAGCTTAGTTTTAATAGGGAGGTAATCTAAATTACTATCTAGGTTAGCTTCCTAGATATAGTAGATATAGTCTATAAGCCCCTAGGAGATAAAGGTTAGATTAATTATTAAGCTAGCAGCCTACTCCTCTACAGAGAGGGCCCCTAGGCTAGCTTCTTTAGGGGGGTCCAGGCTACTAGGGGCAGCAGTATTATATACAGAGACTAGAATAGGCTAGGTAATAAGGCTAACTAGGGTAGCTAGCTCTAGTAGGTATTACTTAATAACTTACTTTAGGACTTCTGCACAGGGGCTATTATACTAGGCCTGGGGAAGCTAGTATACCTTACTAGCCTAGAGGCTATTATAGATATTAAAATTACTAGCTACTATATACTCTATAGGCTTACTAGAGGCCTGCTACTGCTAGTCTATAGCCTCTAGGGCCTGGATAAGGTCTACCACTCCCTTATTTACTATGGTCTATGGCAGGTTATAGATATTATAGATCACTATTTATAGCTAGCCTAGTACTGGCTAGATAGCAGTAGATATAACATATATAGATATAAAGATGACCTGCTAGTGCAGAGTCTTCTATATATATATATAGATATAGGGGGACCCTTGGCCTGGCCCTATAGCTAGCTAGATAATATAGAAGTGATTAGTAGCTTCCTAGGGGAAGTATATCAGGGAAGCATCCCTATAGGTATTAACCCAGGGCTCCTAGATAGTAATGACTATATAGTCCTAGAGCTAAGGGTCCTAAAGGAGGGGGGCTATGCTGATATTTAGTAAATTCTGAATATTATACTATAGTATTTAGATAGTTTAGTTAGCCTAGGGGCCTAGGGTGATACTAGCCTTAGTTCTAGTATTAGTTTTAGCCCCTAGATTGGGTTCAGCCTTAGGTTTAGATTTGGCTTTGTCTGGTTTGGATTCGGGGGCCCTTAGGGGTGTGGATGGGCTACTAGTTATAGCTACTAGGGGCTATATACTAGCAGCCCTCCTCTAGGTAAATACTACTATTATATATGCTTAAGCTACCCTAAGTACTTCCTATTTTAGCCTTCTAGTATATATAAAACCTATTATATTTAGCTTCCTCTAAATTCAGGGGCAGATTAGGGTTAGAGGTTAGTAGAAAGGATATAGTTTAGTAGGCTAATAGGATTAGTATTTTAGGGTTAAATAGTAGGAGGGAGATGCTGCTCACTAAGGTAGATGCTAAACTAGCTACTAAACTAGAGGCTAGATTAGATGCTGACCTAGATGCTGATCTAGATATACTAGATATGCTGGGTGTGCTGGATGAGCTAGTGCTAGTAATTAATACTAAAGGCCCTGGTCTTATAAACTAGGGCTATGGCAGAAGGGGCCTAATAGGGCCCCCCTAGCTTAGTATCTTAGGTATCTAAGCTGGCTTAGTAGGCAGGCTTAGGCTAGTAAGTAGTGTAGGCAGGCCTTACAGGCTAGAGGCTTATATAGTTCTATTATCTTTAGTATTATATATCTTAGTAGATATCTTTAGGCATTTCAGCTTAGAGACTAGGGTATTAAGTAGGTCTAGGCTGCTTATAGCAGGCTAACAGCCCTAGCTATAGCTATATTTATACTTTAGGGCTACTAATAGCTCAGGAACTTCCTAGGTAAGGTTGCTTAGGAGGGTTAGTATGCAGAAGATGACTAAGAGGCTTAATATATTAGATATTCTAGAGGAGAGTCCAGGGGCATATTAGGCTAGGTTAGAGAGTAGTAATAGGGGCAGAGAGGCTAAATTAGCTACTCTTTTAGGGGTACTAGTATCTATTAATTATAGTGGTATTAGTACTAGTATATAGAAATTAGTATTATAGGTAGGCAGTAGAGAAGGTGCTAGTGCTAGCTATATAGATACTAGCTCTGATGCTATAGCTACTTTCTAAGGCTACTTTAATAATATACTTTATAAGTAGGTTTACATAGAATAGGTTAGCTAAAGCCACAGAGATGGATAGCAGCTAATATTAACTATTAGGTGGATAGGTGGGTGATAGGGGGCCTTTATAGGAGAATATGGTTTTGTTTTAAATATGTTAGCTAGTAATAGTGATAATTAGCTAGCTAGTTAACACATGTCTTCTGGATTCAGTAGTGGCTTACTAATTATTTTAGCCCTTTTAGGCCTAGGGGGCTCCGTGCCAGCTGTACTGTATAGTAATGTAGGTGGCTGGGCCAGTCTAGTATTTAGGGCTGGGTTAGTAGGCTAGGCTGGTTTAGCATAGGCTAGTTTAGCATAGGCTGGTAGAAAATACATGGGAACCTATTAAAAATTTAACCAACTGCGCGAAGCTTATCTAGTAGTATTCCAAAACTCAGAAGGTAACTAATCTAATATATTAGCCACCTAACTCTAACTAGGATCTTTGTACACAGCAGCTAAATCAGGATTCTTAGAATCCAGAATAGTTAAATTATAAAGGAGTATAAGATAACCACACTCTTTTAAAGAACTTTGAAGTTTATGCAGCTGAGAATGTTCATATAGTTTATAAACCATTAATTATTAAAGCATGTTAATATATTTTTATGCTTTATTAATTTCTTCTTAAAGCAAAACCAGATCAAAATCTCTTGCAGTTAAGGCTGAAGACATATAGGTTTCCTCTTTCTACAAAGAACTCCACTCTTTATCACTAAAGACTTATTTTTCACATGGGCAATTATTATGCATGCAGGCGGAATATTTAACACTCTTAGAGTCTATTATAATACACAGGGTTGATGAGAAAAAGCACACTTTATATAGAAAATTAACAGGACTACTATATTAATTAATCAAGTTAGCAAGATAAACACATTCATAATGATAATTACAAGGAATGCAGGGCAGTTTAACAGAACACTTATAAGGTATCTTAGGAAAAGATGTGAGGAAAAGAAGAAAAACATACCTTTAAGAGGTCAGAAGGAACCAGGACAACCTATATATCCTTTAGGGATAAAGGACTAGAAAGGAGGGGAGGTGATGTTATAGCACTAACACAGCTGCACTAGCCTAGGGCGGGTGTGATAGGCAGAATTATAGGACACAGACATCTAATTACTTAATAATTCTTGAATGATTAGATACACTAGAAAGACAAAGGCTGAATGGTTAGTCAGAGCCTGTTATATAATATGGTATACAGGTATACAAAGTAGAAGGTATGTTAGTATCTTAACTATCTATTATTATACTAATCTACTATCTACTATATATATTAATAGAGGAACTCTAGATATATAAGGATGCTTATTACTACTATATCTAGAGATCTTAGTTTAGTTCTTTATATTTAATAAAGATAACTTACTTAAGTATAAGTTTACTAGTCTAATTTATTAGTTACTCTCTTACTATTAAGTATATATACCTAATAGGCCTTGCTTCTATCTCTACTATTATTATTCTTATTATTCTTAATCTTAGATAAGATTATTATACCTTTAGATTATATTAGATCCTAGTTAGATCATTACATCACATGACACTATATATCTAGATCAATATATAGAAGGCTACCATAGAGGGTAGGCCTTAGGTAAGTATTAGATATAGTCCAGGGACTATATCACCCTGTTCCCAAAGTAGTTGACTAGCAGAGAACAGCAGAGACAGATCCCAGGGTGTGACATATTAGTCCTATAAACTTAAAAGAATTATCACTAAATATAAAGTTCTAGTCAAAGGAAAAGGTAAGAAGAAAGGAAAATTAATATAATATCTTATTAAATAAAAAGGATATAGTAATAAGTAGAACTAATAGATATTAGTTAACTAGCTTAGTAATATAAAAGAGTTAGTCTAGGAATTTAAGAATAAAGAGAAGGATAAAGAGAAAATATAATAATTTATTCTATACTCTTATATCTATATTTATTATTATATTTCTACTATACTATATTAGTCTATAATTACTAGCTATATTTTATTTTCTATTTATAGTACCTATGCTATTCACTACCTAGCTTTAATATATTATTTACTATTATTATCACCCTATTCACTACCTAATTTCTTTATATTTACTATTATTATTATTAGTTAAGTAAATCTCCTATATTTTAGCTCTCCCTAATACTTTACTCTATTCTCTCTTTATCTATCTATAATACCCTTTCTTCCTAATTACTATAACACTCTAATCACTATTTTCTACTATTCTAATATTATTTTCTATAACTTATCTATCCTTAATATGCTTCTAGTGCATCTATCTACTACTAGATATATATATTAAATCTAATAGCTCCTTATCCCTAGATAAGATTATTAAGTCCTTATCTATAGTATTCCCTAAATAGATATTTATGCATCCTTAAATGTACTCTAATACTAGTAAAAAATTAATAGAAAGACTTTAGGATTTTAAAACTTAACTACTTCCTAATTTACTAAATATAAAAGAATAGCTTTACCTACCTACTAGAGTTCTTAATAAGCTTTAAAGATAGATAGAAATATAGCTATATAAAGATAGATTAATACCCCCCTAAAAGAAGTAGATAGCTAAAAATCTTATTAAAGATATAGCTACTCTACTAGAACCTAGTAATCTAATACTAAAAAATCTTATCTTAGGATACCTTACACTGGATAAGTAATAGGAAGAAAAGTTATCTAGAATTAAATATAATAACCTCTTATAGACTCTTAGATTAAATAATTATAAAATCTTAGATCCTTACTTCTCTATACTAGTGTCTTTTCAGCTTAACCTAGAAGACATGGGTAGGATAAAGAAAATAGAAGCTAAAAAGCTAACTAAGAAGTAGAAGAAAGAAAGAGAAATAAAGAAGAAGAAATAATAAATAATATAACTAGCTAAATTAACTATATATAATCTATTTCTTCTAACACTAATAAAATTCTACCTAAAGAACCTAGATATTAAGAAGATTATATAGAATAGTCCCCTACTAGTCTATCTAAAATAGTAAGAATTAAAACTAGATATAATACCTATAGGTGTTATTCTTAAATACCTAAATATATATAATATATTATAGGATATTTTCTACTATCTATTCTATAGTATATTATTTCTTAAAGTAAAGGTCTACTCTCTATTTTATAAGTACTATAATAGTATAGGTTAAATAATTAGAGCTAATAAATATATATAGATTAAGCTATTTAATAAAGAAGAAAAGTATCTATAAGTTATAAAAAAATTACTTAAGAATTAGCTAGACTAYCTAATAGAAATTAAGAAAGAATATTAGAARTAAATAGTTAACTTCTATATTATATAATATAAGTAGGAGGTTAATATCTTATACTAGTTTCTAAAAGATAATATTATAGGAGATATATATAAATAGTAAATAACTAAGAATATAAAAGATAGTAATAATAAATATTAAATATTCTTCTTAAAGGATATTAAAATTATAGATAATTAATTAGTTCACCTCTTATCTTAGAACTTATCTAGAGATAGTAACTTAACTCTTTAGTTATCTAACTACCTTATAGCTTTACAGGAAGTAATTATAAAGGTTAACTAAGCTATTAAAAGTCTTAAAAAATTATAAACCTATAGTATAGTTTAAAAATAGATATTCTATAAGCTTACCCCTAATAAAGAGAATAAAAAGGAATAGAAAATAGATTTATCTAATAATCTATTCCTTTATCTTAACTAGGTTATAGAGTAATATATAGAATAGGATATTAATATACCTACTAAGGAAGAAGACTTATTAGACTATTATAATATCTCTATAATAATTATAGTAAATTAGACTATATAGCTAGYATCTTATAGATACCTTAGCATAATACTTAAAGTTACTAAAGATATAATAAACTTTCTCTAGGGAAAACCTATCTATACTATATAATAGACCCTAGCTAAAGCTAGTAGTTATACTATAGATATAATATATATARAARATACTATAAAGGCTTTATAGTATATTAAATAGACTTACTTTAGCATAGCTAATTAGATAAAGCTATTACCTAAAAGCCTTAATAACTAGCTAATCTCTCTAGGTGTAAATAAATACCTTACTAGAGTCCTAATTAATATTAGAGCTATAGCTGCAACACACCCTATATTTATTAAATAAAGGGCTTATAAATTATAGCTTTTCTTATCTTATTCTATCAGCTTTTCTAATCATTATAAGCCTAAGTATTAATGCTTAAAGAAAAGCATTCATAGACCTAAAGAGCTAATACTTAGGTATTACACAGCTAATTTACCATCAACAGCTTTTCTTTTTTTTTTTTCTTATTTTTTCTTTTAGTTTAGAGAGATACTATTACATGTCAGTATCACGTGCTGCTTCACTGTATCTATCCATTAATAGCCAGTAGTTTAGGAATAACAACTATCTTCCCCTTGACATACGGCTTCGCCTTGTAAGACCATACCATCTATAGTACTTAAAGTTAGAGTAGTATCTAAGATTAGAGAATTACTATCTAATATTAGAAAGATTAAAATATTAAAGTATCTTACCTTAGCTTAAGCTTTCTCTATAGTAGTATAATAATAATAAATACTTAATATAGAAATAGGATTCTTTTTAGGACTACTTAATTAACTTAATTTAGTTTAATATTTTAAGTTAGTATTAGATATAGGTAGAATAGCTTTACTTATAGAAGAAAAGCAGTAATAACTATAATAACTTAGGCTAGGTTTAATAATAAGCTTAGAAGAGGTCTAATATAAAATATTTAATTATTATTTAATAAATATATTAATAGTTTTACTTAGAGATATATCTTATAAGGTAGAACTATTATTCTAGATCTTTAGTAGACTACTAGCTTATAGAATTATTCTATATAAATAAGTAACTATTAGTAAAAAGTTTAAAATAAAAATTTATATATTATCTCTAGAATTCTATTACTTACTATAATCTAGGTAGAATTTATAGTTTAAATTTTTTCTATACTATAAGTAGTTAGTATAAGTACTCTAGAATAATATCTAAGTTATACTATTTAAATTATATTTAAGAGATATAATATACTTAAGAAATATACTAGAGTCTATATATTACTTATAACTAGGACCTATAGTAATACCTTACTAATAGAGAATAATAGCTAATTACTAAGATAGATTAATAATTAGCTTAGTTAATAGTTTACTACTCTTACTA
This sequence comes from Aspergillus viridinutans, assembly GCF_018404265.1. NCBI lineage: Eukaryota > Fungi > Ascomycota > Eurotiomycetes > Eurotiales > Aspergillaceae > Aspergillus > Aspergillus viridinutans. The sequence continues at coordinate 3,769,551 of NW_025091217.1, forward strand.
TAAGACTATTTAATATTATATACTATATCTAGGAGGGTAATATAAGATTTATCTTATTTTATTAATAGAAAAAAGTACTTCTCTATTACCTACTTAATAGTACTATAATAATTAGGAATAAGTATCTTTAAATTAGGAATAGGAGTATAATAACTAAGGAGTTAAAGAAGGTAAATATACTTTATAAAAAAAAGAGATTATAAAAGTCTATTAATCTAAATAAATAAAAGCTAAGCTAGGGGATCTAATATTAAGGCTTAATTATAAAATATCTTATATATTAAGTAAGAAAAGTTAGGGGTATTTATATCTAGACTATATATATTAGTAGTAAATACTTATTTATTTATACTTATTAGTTAATTCTACCTTTATTAATTTAATTATTTATATATATATATAAATAATAATATTTATTATAATTCTTTATATAGTACTTAAGGATTACTAATTACTTAGGTAACTTACTTATTAATATTACTAAGTAAGGTAATCTAATTATACTTCTTATATATTAAATAAAGAATATACTTAGCTACTACTATAGTAATTTTAAATAATAGTATAAAGAATGATTTAGTTAATTCTATAGATTATTAATAAGGAAATAATAATATCTAATACTAGATTTAGAACCTAATATCTCTTAATAATAATTATATCTATATAGTCATGCTAATGGGTGCTGACTAAGAACTCTATAGATAAAGTTTAATTTAAGTAGGGGAGGATATGATATTAATAGTAGATATATAGCTTTAGGGAAGCTATATTAGGGGTATAATAATATCTAGTAACTAATATTACTATTTATATAGTTAGTTAGATCTTATATTCATTCTTAGCTCAGGTTAAAATATAAAAGATAGTAGGAATCTCTTAAAGTAAAGAAGATATATATAGGGTGGCTGCTAGCCTATCCCCTACCCTTACACTCTTCAAAGGCTCCATATCCTTAACAACTATGAATATCCCAATAGTAAACTATAGGGGTTATATAGGTAGCACATAACCTATAAAGATATTATTACTTACTAAGTTGTGGGATGCTTGTAACTTAGTAATTAGTTTAACTACAAAGGCATTACTACTACTATGTTATCTACCATCTGATAGAGAGCATTCCATAGGTGCTCTCACATAGATTTGCTGCATGGATTTAGAGTTCTAGAGGAAGATTTAGTATTAACTATTATCTCATAGTGTCCTAATAGACTAATTAGATTTTTAAGAGTAATTAGAACTATAGGATTAGCTACTAAGAGTTAATATTAACTAGTTAGATTAGTATGAAGGGAGTAATTATCTATATATTACCTAAGTAAGGAGAACTAATTGCTAAGTTATAGAATACTCAGCTAATTATAGAGATATATATAGTAGGCTATATAATCTAATAGGTCTAAACCCTCTGCACTGTTGGCGTCAGCTGCACACAGTGGTGTTACAGTTTACTATAGCCCTTAACAGAAAGTTAATAGGATTTAGTAGATTTTTAATAAAAAGTTAATAAGAAAGATTAATAAATAGTATTTATAGATATTTAAATAATAAATATAAGATTATTAGTTACTATACTACTAAAGTCCTAGTTATAGTATTACTAACTTCCTTTTTTAGAAGGTAGTAAAATATATTAAAATATCTTAATAAAGAAATTAGTTAAATAAGTATAGGGAAAACTACTACAGCTTTAATTATTATTTAATAGTTAGAAATTAATAAAATAAATAAAAGTTAATTAATTAGATTTCCCTAATTAAGTCCTAAATACCCAGGACATACTACTATTAAGTATGGTATTATAAGGTGAAGCTATGTGTTAAGGGGAAGATAATTATCTTATAAGCTAAAGCTAAGGAAATCTAGATAAGCAAGATATATAACATGTGATTAGAGTTGCATTTGGTGTGAGTTCAGGCAAGTCCAGGCCTAGTTGGCACCAAACCACTGCAGTTTTAAGCCTAAATTTTAGAACCCGCAACTAAATTAAACCTAATGCAATTTGGTTACAGTTTCACTGTAAAAACCCACTACTAGGCCTAGCTAGGTATAGGTAGGCCTATACTAACTAACCATGGTTAGATTTGGTTTGGTTTTGGGTTAGTTAAACTGTAAATTTTAACTGTTTTACCCTTACCATTCCCCCTAGGGCCCCCTTTAGGGATCCCCTCTAAGGCCCCCTATCAAGCATACTTATATAAAATCATATTTTTATATGAAATATATGGTAATTATCATCATACTAATCCAGATCTAAAATATTAATTCAATATCTATAGATTTGAATGGGTGGTGGTTAAAAAACTATAGTAGTTATTAATCCTTGGTTATATATATATAAAAACTACCACTACTTCTATACCAACCTATGACAGAGATGATTATTCCCTTATATCTCAGTAACCACTAGGTATTGTTAATTCATATTTATATCATTGGATAGCCTAAATCAGGTGCTATCTAATGATATCAAAAATATTAGAAGATCCCTAGAAATGACTGATATATAGGTAAAACAGTGTGGGTTGGTTAAACCATTAGGTTAAACCTGCAAAAACCATAACTAATGGTTTCCCCTAATGGATTTGATTCAGTGCCAAGAGAAATTGAAACTGGTGCAGTTCCCTAGGCTAGGCACCGAACCCAAACCACTCCAGGTTCGGTGAGGTTTGGGTTCAATTTTTGCGGTTTGGTTATGCAACTCTACATGTGATTGTTGCAACACAATACTTTATAAGGGGTTTTAAATCTTCCTAGGAATTAAGTATTATATATTTACTTAATCTAGATATACTACCAGATAGGATCTTTATAGTTATTAAGGATATAGAGTTTTTAAAGAGTATAAGGGTAGGGGGTAGGCTAGTAGCTGCCCTATATATATCTTATTAACTTTAAGGGACTCCAGTCTTCTTTTATATTTTAACCTAGGCTAAGAATGAATGTAAGGTCTAACTAACTATATAAATAGTAATAATAATCACTAGATACCATTGCACGTCCAATAGACTTCCCTGAAGTCATATACATGTTGGTTGATATCATAATAGGGCGGCTGCTAGCCTACCCCCTACCTTTATACTCTTTAAGGACTCCACGTCCTTAATGACTACAAATATCCCAATATAGGGGTCTAAGGCTAAGTATCTAAGGAAGAGATTATAAATTATTTATAGTTAGTATAGATATTTATATTTCTTACTATTATATTCTAAAGTCTATTAGTAAAGAAGAGATTAAATAGATTAAGTAGCTTCTAAGTATTAATATTTAATACTACTAGAAAGCTATAGTATTAGCCCTTAAGGCTTACTTATCTAGATTAGATTAAATTTAATATCTTTAATATTAGGAATCTTACTAAGAATTAACTCTACCTCTTCTTCCTTCTTCTTATAAGGCTTATATATAATCTTTTATTTCTTAGCTAGCAGTGCTTTATCTTTCATAGTAGATTTATATTTAATAGTAGTAATCTATATATCTAGTTATATAGAGTAAAGTAAGGAGTTAATATCCATAGTTAGAATACTATATTAATAAGTAGATAGGGGGTGGATATAGATATATATTCTAAAGAATAGTAAATCTAAAATTTTTCTGCTGCTTAGCTTACCTAAAAGGGTAAGTAGGTCTATATTAACTAATCATATTAGGCAGATTAAACATCAGATCAGGCGCACAGATTCCACGCTAAAATAATCTTCTGGGCATCGGTGTAAGGGATAAGCACTTGATGTGCCATCCCTACTTATATTTCTAAGTAGCAGAATAGGCAAGATAATTGACTATCTCCCCCAACATACAGCACCAGTTATACTATATTATACCTATGCAATTCAAGAGTCTCAGTTTTAAAAGCAATAGTCCAGTAAGATATACTAGAGCTGACACATCCCCATCAGTATAGAAGACATCCACTCATTGAACATCTAACTGGACATGACATGGCACATCAGTCACCTATCCCTATCTATAGAGCCCACATTCCGTAGTCTGATCCATATACAGCCAACGATCCGGTCAAGCTTCGACTCGAGAGAAGAAGTATAGATAGGCAAACTTTTTCATATCCTGAATATCATCGACTCCCACAACTTTCTCATCATTAAACATAACCCAGGAAGGGTTATTCTTGCCCGGCAGCATCTTCCGCACAAATGCAACATAATGTCTGTTTATTCTCAGTTGGCCATTCGATAAATCTGATAGATCGAGATCTCTGACTCACCCAGCGTGTACTGATGTACCTTTGTGGCAAACAATGGCCCGAAGTTGGTATCTAGCCGGGGTTTCATGAAAGCCAGGAATCTTACTATTAACGGGAAGTCGAGAACCAGAGTCACAATCAACACTTTCATATTCAGGCATCTCGTCGGGATGACTGAATACCCAATCGAGAGCTCGATCCACATCGCCCCCTGTCGCAGCCAGCGCTCTTTTGGCTCGATCCTCGTCAATACCCATTTCACTCAGTTGAGCTACTTTCGAGGGATCCTGGAGGGCCATGTTAGCGGGGCCAGTAGCCTTGCTGCCCACAAGTGGTATATCGATATCTGGGTCATCCATATGAGAGAACAACCAGTTCATGGCAGCTTCGGCATCTGAATTGCCGGTCGCATGTAGCGCCTTTTCACACCTAATTCTGGGAAAGCCCATGGCAAGAAGCTGGTTTAAGATGTTCTGATCAGGCGAGAACCCACTATCGGATGGATCGTCTTCTGGTAGGAGCTTTTCGCCTTCCTCCTTCATGGAGCCAATATATGGGCTGAAATCCAGTGCTTCATCGCTGACATCCACCGGGATGTCCAATTTCCTCGGAACCCAATTAACGACTTCGAATCGTCGGGCGTTTAGCACTAATTCCTGCGGCATTGTCCTAAACGACGAACGTTTCGAGAATCCATTGTTGCTTCCACAAGAGGGACAGCTGAGCTCAACGATTTCATTAGCAGTGAAAACATCGAGACATTCAGAAAGAGTCACTGATTCGAACTCCAAATCCGCAGAGGGGTCTGTGCTATTAGTGCCCAGCTGTCGACGCACAGGAACAGGAATAGAGACGTTGTCTTGCTCATCTATTCTGTAACGGACTCCTTTGCAGGACAGACACTGTAGACGCTGCTCGACAGCGAACCGAAAATTTTCAATGGGGTTGCCTCTGCCCTCGGGGCTTTGGGAGCGTTGAATCAGCTTGAACAAGTGAAGTAAGAACTCAAACGCATCTTGTTGTCTCATGGTTGAGAACTCTTCATGACCACGACCGATAAGATGTTTGAACATTGCTGGCGATAAGCCTTTTTGATGGGGCACCTCGGGAGAATCAGGCGAGGCAATCACGTCTGCATTGGGCTTTGAGTAACGCCCAGAAAGAATGCCGTCAGCGAGCTTTCTCATCTGCGTCTCGAAGTCCTGAGCAGGTTGTTGAGATAAAGGTGGCTCTTCGTTGCTATGGTAATATCTTCTTTGGAACTCCGGCGAGGAGAAGAGGCATTGTACCACGCTCGAAAGATAACAGCTATTTCCTAGATTGGTCAAACCTGTAAACCCAGGCCCGAATAACGGGGTGAGCTCGTGACCATCCGCAGATGTGGTTGAGAACTCCCATTTCATGTTGTGTTCAACCTGCATCTCCATGAGGCTTTTCTCTGTTTTTTCGCGCGCGCTCAGATTGATTCCCCAATGAGCAAGATGAGCGGCAAGGTCCGGGTCTGTCCTTTCTTCATTGCACTTGTAGCAGTAGATATCCGCGCTCCCATCAGCAGTTATTGAGCCAAGCTTGACGGCAACCGCATGTGAAGTTGAGTCAGAATGCGCAAGCGCGTGTGAATTTCCTCCCAATCCCCCGAACTGACTGCGTCCGCAACCAATGTTACCACATTCCAAACAAAGCCAAAGGTTCTCTTTCAAAGTACACATCGTGCACTGACTCAGCTCTGCGAACCTTGGTTAGCAGAGAATCGGACCCGCGAGGAAAACCATACCTTGAGACTCAGTCTGCTTAGAGGTTTGCTGCACTAAGCAAAGCGTATGCTCGCATGGGACGAACTCTTGCTCCCAGGCTTTAATCTCTTCTCTCTTAGAGAAGGTCATGGCCTTCATTACCCCATCTACCACGACGGCAAGATTGCCACTGGATGCATCGATGTCATCCAATCGGCACTCATAACAAATGACTCGTATTGCTGTGTCGTAGCGATCTTCATCCGTCTCTGCAGCAATCGCGAGCTTTGAGATTTTCTGTGGAGGTTCGCCACGCTATTATCTTATGTTACCATGACACCGAACACTGTACGCATTGCGAGTAGGTATGGCCTCAACGCACCTGTATCTTCTTTCGCGACCTCTTGATGTTCAGTGCTAAAGGATGGCAAAAGCGCTTGTAATGAAGCATGGCATGGTTTCGATCTCCTGTACAGCCGCCGTTGAAACAAAAGAGGCATACATTTAGGCCAGTCTCCTCATCCTTGAGTAAGATTAGCCGTGGCTGAAGATGCCAAGAAGAGGAACAAGCGACGAACCACAGAGTCAAAACATTGCGTACACTCTTCGCGATAGACAGCTTGGGATTCAGATGGCGGTCGCAAAGCTTTAGGAGTCCGAATTAGTATTTGGCTAGTATCTGGACTTCATATACTTGCCCTGCGAGCTGCTATGAGGGCATTGAGCCATCCTCAATGTGTCCAATGATAATCTTGACTCGGTCGACATTAGCTATAATTAACGTATCATCACATCAAAAAGAGTGAGCAACTGACTTCTGATGAATCTGTAGCAAGTTGTAGGACAACTCGTGCTCTTTTCTAGGTTTAGCAAAAGATGTGTAGATTAAATGTGACGTGAGGCGATATACTTTACCTCTACTGAGCACCACCTTGCAACATTCTTATCAAGGTGGGGCGCTAACCTGATCAAATAATCAAGACCACCACTAATAATAATAAATAATAATGATAAACTTGGATTGTTGCCTGTCTGGAGTAGATAGACAGTTTATGATTTTGTTCCTGCCATGCTGGTCCTAGGCCACATCATAAAGTCCTGAAGAAGGTTCTCTATTTCGATTATTCTTTACTCCAAGCATGTGGTCTTCAATATTAAAGAGTTGATCCTATTCATATTTGTAGTCCCAAGAATATCAAAAATGTCCCAGGAATCATTGATTATTATTACCCAAAAAGGACTGCTGAGTACAGGTAGTAATCTTAGCTGATTACTACCTAGCTTTAACCTCTGCCTGTCAGTGAGCTCTGTAGAGAATCTACTATCTACTATTATCATAAGGGTGGGTCCCGGCTTAATAATCAGCTTAATAATCGCTTATTAATTCGCAGCTGTTCGCGAAATTCCGTCTTTGGGTTTAGCCTTTCTCTTATTTCAGGCCTTAATTTTATATTTCCCTGCCACTTTTCTAAGGCCCCTAAAGGTCCTACCTCCTGGGAAGTGAGAATTGCATATTAATACTAGATGATGATTTGATCTCCCTACTAGAGAATTAATATTACCTAAGGTGAGGGCCGTAGGTCCGAACCATAGAGTAAACTCTGCCCAAGTGTAATTCGGCGTAGCCGAAGTTGGAGCGAGCGAAGCGAGCGCTAGCCAGCTTGTGTACCTTAAAAGGAGTAGGAAGGCACATGCGTAGGTAGGTTTCTTCCCTATGGAGATGTAACTATTGCTAAGTACTAAGGTAGTTAACCTAAGCTGCAACTAGTGTAATTAATACCCAATAATAATGCTGTTTTGATTGACTTCCTAAGTTCCTTACCATGCACCAACTAGGTATCTCAAACGTACTACCTTAAGGTAGGTAGATACTAAGGTACTTAAAGGTAGGCTACAACCTACCTAACAGGCTACAGGCGCCTCGCAGCGGGTCCTACCAGATACCTAGGGGAAGTGATTGGACCATATCTTACCGCCAATCTAGTAGCCACTCAACGCGTCAGGGATGTTTTACATGAAATAGCACGCGTTAGACCAACACCTGTTGCCAAAGAGTGTTTTCACACATACCTTATATCTTTAATAAGGTATCTTCCTACTTTTTCTGGCATCAGCTTTAGGAAAACAAATACTAGTTTGAAAAGTGACCTATACTTGTATCCCTGTTCGTTTTCTTTCCCCATCCACAAGCCAGCTACCAAGATACTTGCATCTCATTTTACCATCTGTTTACGAGCAATCCAGCAACGTTTGCTTGCGCGATGGCTCTCGATGCAGCATCTCAGATCTCAGTCGGTGCGCTCAGGTAAACGCGAGCTATTTTATCTTGTGCTTGCCAGCAGACCATCCTTTCTCCTCCCCTGGGCTGGCATAAGCTACAACAAGGATTTACTGACAGGTTTGCAGCGCCATCTTTGATGAAACCAAACCCCAAATCCATGAACCTATCGTCCAGTGTGTTCAGATTAAACCTTTGCCTCCCCAACCAAACCATCAGGAGCGGTACAGAGCCGTGTTCAGTGATATCTCGAATTATGTTCAGACCATGCTTGCAACACGTGAGTAGAGAGGACTGGTGACGAATTGTCATCTATTATTAATTAACACGTTGTATGACAGAAGCGAATCCACTCGTAACGAGTGGCATGCTAAGGAAGGGTTGTTTTGTCCGTTTGAAGTCATTTCAAGCAAATTCTGTCAAGGGGAAAAAGTTGTAGATCCAGAAACCCCAAATTATACACGCGGCTAATATCATCATAGAATTCTCATAATCTTGGATCTCGAAGTCTTGCAGGAACTCGGCGAAGCAGAGAAAATCGGAGAACCGAAACCATTGGAAAATAAGTTGGAAGAGGATGAAAAGCCCCAACCCACTACAATCTCCAGCGGTGGATTTTATGGCTCCAAGGTTCAAAATCAGCGGGGGGAACCTCGCGTACAGCCTGCACGTTCCTCTTTGACATCGACCCATGCCACCATCTATCCGATCGAAGCTATCTCTCCTTATTCACATAAATGGACCATCAAGGCGCGTTGCACGAGCAAATCAGCAATCAAAACCTGGCACAACAGAAACTCGGAGGGTAGGCTATTTAGTGTCAACTTACTCGATGATAGTGGTGAAATCCGTGCCACTGGATTCAATGAGCAGTGCGACCTGCTCTATGATGTTTTTCATGAAGGAAGCGTGTACTATATATCTAGCCCCTGCCGGGTTCAGATTGCCAAGAAGCAATTTACCAATCTGAACAATGACTACGAACTCACTTTTGAAAAAGATACAGTTGTTGAAAAGGTCAGTGAATCTCTCAAGCGCGGTTGTATCTGATAGGCTTACATTTTTTGTTTTAGGCAGAGGATCAGAGCGATGTTCCGCAAGTTCGGTTCAATTTCACAACCGTGGGCGATCTACAGTCTGTTGAGAAGGATACTACCATTGACATTATTGGAGTACTGAAAGAAGTCGGGGAGACTACTCAAATCGTATCAAAGACGACGAGCAAGCCCTATGACAAGCGAGAGCTTACCTTGGTCGATAGCTCGGGGTTTTCTGTTCGACTAACCATCTGGGGCTCCACAGCATTGAATTTCAATGCCATGCCAGAGTCTGTAATTGCTTTCAAGGGTGTCAAAGTCTCTGATTTTGGAGGACGAAGTCTCAGTTTGTTGAGCTCTGGCTCAATGACTGTCGACCCTGACATAGAAGAAGCCCATCGTCTTAAGGGTTGGTATGATGCTCAAGGCAGACACGAGACATTCACGTCACATGCCACAATGTCCAATGCATCCTCGTCTTCAATGAGATTGGATCAATTGAAAACAATCGCACAGATACGCGAGGAACAACTGGGGATGTCAGAAGATGCAGTCTACTTCTCGCTCAAAGGGACTGTTATTTACATAAAGCAAGACAACATGTGCTACCCTGCTTGCCTCTCCGAAGGGTGCAACAAAAAAGTAACAGAACTTGATCCCGGCCAATGGCGGTGCGAAAGCTGTGATAAAACTCACCCACGTCCAGAGTATCGATACATCATGCTCATAAATGTTAGCGACCATACTGGCCAGCTCTGGCTCAGTTGCTTTGATGAGGTTGGGAAACAGTTAATGGGCACGTCTGCGGATCAGTTGATGGATCTTCGCCAAAATGGAGAAAAGGCCGCTGGAGACATCTTCCAGGAAGCTAATTGCCGAACTTGGAACTTCAGATGTCGGGCTAAGCTTGATCATTTCGGAGATCAGCAACGGTATGCATCTGCTGTTTGGTTACCAATATTGAACCTACCGCTAATGACATCTTAATTAGCATCCGTTATCAGGTATCGACGGCCAAGCCTGTCAACTACTCGGAGGAAGCATCTCGCCTCATGGCTCTGATTAATTCATATGGCCTTTCTTAGTATCCATTGGATTGCTGGTGAATTTGCCTTTCCTGGCTAAGTTGGATCCTCCCGGGGCTTGAAATGTTACATACACGATTTTAGCTTTATAGACATTTGTCTGTGTATGAGTGTATAACGTCGTTCCGCTTGGTTCCAAGAGATTATGACTCGACTCCTTGGTTAGAAGTTCACAAGGTCTCGCATATCACATATGTCTTAGGTAGACGAGGGTATGAAATCGGGCGAAGTTACTAAGCTGCCATGCTCTGGGGGTGGGGCGTTACTCCGTAGAGAGGTACAGGGATAAAATATTGTAGTGACATATTGGCGGCGTCGATCGGCAGAATAAAATTGTGACAATTTTATTCCTACTCACACTCCCATAAATTTTTTCCCCCCTTCCCACACACAGCATCTCTTGACCCCGAGTCTCATTCGATTACGCTCAGTTTACATTTCTCATTCGGTCTTCTATCTCCCATATCTGTCAATTCTCTATCTGTATTTTCTCAGTCCCAGGTTTCAAAACTGAGGAAAGACCAGACCACAACAGATACTGATCATGACCAAGCGTGTCCACCACGAAGGTGGCGATTACCGGCCCAAAAAGAGATCCAAGAATGAAATAAATGGAGAGGGATCGAAGGTCCCGTCTGCTGAAGCTATTAGAAATGAACTTGGTCCTATACCAGACGCTACTTACGTCCAGTCACCAGCCCTAGGTGATCTTTCTCAGATTGAGATAGACCAGTTTCTCGCGAAGCATTGCATTAAAGTGACCGATTCTTCGGAAGCGCCGGCGCTTCGTCCCATAATTTCGTTTTCTCACCTCCCCAGCAGCTTTAGCAAGATTTATGACCCATTGAGCTCTTTCTCATCGCCAACACCTATTCAATCTGCAACATGGCCCCTACTGTTCGCCGGTCGGGATGTCATAGGGATTGCAGAGACCGGAAGCGGGAAGACATTGGCTTTCGGCTTGCCGTGTATTAAGAAAATTCTGGATTCAGGAAAGGTCAAGCGAAAGCACGCACGACCTGCAGCGGTCATCATCTCGCCAACCAGGGAGCTTGCAATGCAAATATATGATCAGCTCTCAAAGTTTGGGGCCTCTGTGGACATCAGAGTAACATGTATCTATGGGGGTGTGAAGAAAGACGAACAACGCGAGGCCTTGAAGACTGCAGCTATCGTCGTTGCCACCCCTGGTAGACTAAAAGATCTTCAAAACGATGGCTCCGTGGATCTTGGAAAGGTCAAATACCTAGTCTTGGACGAGGCGGATCGCATGCTAGACAAGGGGTTTGAACAGGATATAAAAGACATCATCCGCTCCATGCCAGACTCCAAACGCCAAACCGTTATGTTCACTGCAACTTGGCCTCCGAGCGTCAGAGACCTGGCGGCTACTTTCATGACTTCAGCTGTGACTGTCACCATTGGTGGTGATCCTTCCGCCGATCCGCGTGCTAATACCAGGATTAAACAGGTGGTCGAGGTTGTGAAGCCTCAGGAGAAGGAGGCTAGACTTGTGCAGCTGCTCAGTCGCTCTCAGCGAGGCGCAGCAGTTTCCGATAAGGTTCTTGTCTTTTGCTTGTACAAGAAAGAAGCAGTTCGTGTCGAGAGACTTTTACGAACCAAGAACTTCAAAGTCGCAGGGATACATGGAGACTTGAACCAGCACGAAAGATTCAAAAGTCTGGAGGCATTCAAAACCGGGGCGGCTACTGTACTTGTTGCCACCGACGTAGCAGCCCGTGGGCTTGACATACCGTCAGTCAAACTGGTTATCAATGTCACTTTTCCTCTAACGGTCGAGGACTATGTACATCGAATTGGGAGGTAAGTAAGGATATTCTCTCTTGGCTGAAATGTGGTTAATTCGAGTTTGATTAGAACCGGGCGCGCCGGAGCCGTTGGCGATGCCATTACTCTCTTCACAGAAACGGATAAAGCTCAGTCTGGCGCGTAAGTACTCAAAACCGTCAATTAGCCTATGTATTTGTGTAGGCTGCTAATGTGGCCATCTCCCTAATTTGTCACAGGTTGATAAACGTTCTGAGAGCAGCTAAGCAAGAAGTACCGGACGCTTTGCTAAAGTTTGGAACAACCGTGAAGAAGAAGCAGCATGGTGCGTATGGTGCATTCTTCAAGGATGTGGATACCAGCAAATCAGCGACAAAGATTGTTTTCGACGAGTGAACTCGTATTACTTTGTCTTGCGGTGTGAGGTGTCCTGCTTCCAAGTTTGACAAACCCGGTTGTACAATCCCCTCAAATACGTTCTCTCGAAATATAGACTATCATAGAGGGCTGTCAGAGCTGATTCAAGTCTTGTCCAACGGGTAACTCACACTAGAATGGCATAGGAGGCGCAAAAACCTGCCGCCTGTATCAAACCATGAAAATCGTCGAGGAACAGCTCTGGCCCGAGTATTGTGATTGTGGTCATTAGAAAGCCAACAATATAGGTATGAGGACTCAAGCCGAACTCGGTCAACGTTATGTCGTTGTCGTGATTGTGCATATACTTTCGTATGAAATTTAGACTCCAAAGTATGCGCACTGTCATGTTGACCATATTAGCGTACACCAAGCCACGAGCTCCGAGGTCGCCAACTCTCAAGAAAAGGTAGGCCGCCAACGCAAAGCATGCTGAGAAAACCCCCATCCAGCCCGCCTGTGATCGAAGCTCCGACACATTAGCAGCAGACGAGACAAAGGCCTCTGTTATACCATTGAATGCCAAGAAAGGTATATAGAAGCAATAAAGCGAAAGTAGGTGATAGACTTCAAAACCAGCCCATTCTGTACCACCCATTAGGCGAAGTATCTGCTTAATTATGACGGGGTTCAAAGGAAAGATGAGAGCAGATAGAACCCCGTACGCTTTCATGACATCGGTAAGATGCGTCTTAGCAGCATCGATGTTACTTGATTCTTCTCCGTTTGAGTCACTGAGACCCAGCAGTGACGAAAAGAGTGTGCGAGAGCTCTCCTCGATTGGCTGAAAAAGGATGCGAGCTATAAGACCACCATAGTTAGAAGCGAGGAAATATATGCCTTGATCCTCCAAGCTCGACATTGCGGCGAGCATCATGGCGTCCCCTTGCGTGAGCAAATGCTTGACCACAGATTGGAAGAAGAGATTTGCAGATAGAGAGATCAACTGGGACGAGAACATGCCCAGGACATAAACGGACTTATCCCTTGGACCTGTTATCATGGCTGAGTCCTATTCGATAGGAATTGCCTCCACATACCTTGTTCCTATGCGACTGGGCAGAAACGAAAAATGCCATCTACTCGCTGCGTTTGACAGAGCTGCAGAGTAGCCGCAGAGAAGCACCAAGGCATAAGACAGATGACCAAGTGCAAATGGAAGTATACCGACATTGTTTCCATTCCAGGACGCCCAGATAAATAGACCACACGTTGTTAGACTCTTTACAAATGCCGCTGCCATTTCAATGGTTGCCCTAGTCGTGTACAGCATATATCTGTGGACTACAGCAAAGAAAGGTTCAGTGCATAGCTCTAAGGTCGACGCGAGACAAACGATTGCCACACTGCTGCGATAGAAAGACGTTTGAGCAACCTGCTCAGCAGCCATCTGTATGTAGGAATTACCGAGCAAGATAGACAACGCGATTCCAATTCCAACGCTGAGGTAGGACATGTTCACTATTGATTGAGTCGCCATAGATTGAGCATCGGTTTTCTTGTCGCAGGCTATGCGCGACTTCTCTTGTTTGCTCATGTCGGGGAATGAAAGCGAATCCAGAGGCTGTCTCTGAATGGCTAATCTGATGGCCTCCCGAGAGAAGTATAAGATCGTAACCATGAACAACTCAAGCTGAGTTGCTGCTCCCAGAGTCGCTGGTGATAGGTTCCTCAGGACCAACTGATTAGCAACGAAGGTGAACAGCCGCGAAACCAACTGGATCATGACCAAAAGCGTAGTCCCCGACACCGATGATGCCAAAGCTCTTCTAGTGCGAAGTCGGTCTGGCTTGGACATAGTGGCATGCTTTCTGCACGTCTCATATGATCTTTTCTAATCTGCAAGTGTTAGCGAGCTGGGACCGATTGTGTGGATGACGAAGGTTGAAACAAAATCCTGATCTGTACAAGTATGACATAAGACAAAATCTGCAGTCTTATGTCTTCAGAACTGACTTACTTCTTCAGGCACGCGGTGCTGAGCAGGATCAAGATAGAGGGTGTAATGTTGCCCTCTAACTAGTCCCAGCTGCGGCCGCGGCCGCAGTAGGGTGAAAACCACACTTGGTCCGCGTATGTAGAGGAGCCTGTGGACATCACGGCTGCAAACATTCTGGCCTGCACATTTCATAGTATGACTTTACCAGGATTCACCTGCCTGTAATAAAGATGAAAGAGCTCCTAGTGTATCTATCCATGTACTTGCTGGATAGATCTTTGTGACTGCATCGATCTAAGATGTTTTACTATCCTGCGTTCTAGGATTATTATTTCATTTTGCAGACTATCATGTCATCTATTTACTGAATGGTCTTTTTCTATCTGTTAAAAAAGCGGACTCTTCTGCATTACAATGGTACACTGATTGTGAAGACTAAGGTTGCTGAGGCTTTTGAAGGAGGGGAAAACCACGAGCTCCTTCGCCTGGTCGCAGTGCAGGCTAATGCAGAGTAGATGGGCTTTCAAGACCTGGAAACACCATGAAGGAGAAAGTCTAGCTCACGAACCCATCCGCGGAAGAAGGCTTCAGCAGGGATATCGCACCAATGGGTGAGAGGACTAGGATTAAACCCTGGCGATGTCTGAAATTAAAAAGGAGGGAGATAGAAAGGATATCCGCCATTCTTCGTCTTGAAGACGTTGAGGAGGAAGCTGTACATACAGAGCAGTACGCCTGCCCAGATTACGACGGCCAGTTGCTGTGCTTTCTTGTCCGCCATGCGAGGGACCTTCATGGAAAGAGCAATCGCTGCAAAGGATAGAACAGCGTCTGCAATCACAGTGAATCATCAGTATGTGTGTGGACATGGTCGTGTCTCTGAAATGTGAATGACTTACAAATGGCAGCGACAATCTGGGTTTCCATGCCGAACTGGTTAGAGAATCCACCAGCAAAATAGCTAATGCCTCCCTTGCCATCACCTACGACGTAAGGCACTTTGCGGATATGATTGAACATGTGGCCACTGGTGAACAGCAAGATAGCAATCAGGCTAAAGCCGGCCCAGAGATTTCGGTTCCTTATGATCGGCAAGGCGTACGGAGACAAAACCGCGAACAAAGTTATCACGCCCATAAGGATGGTGATTGCAGAGATAATTCGCATGTAATTGATGGGGCGGACGAGAGGTGGTTTTGAGCCTTCCGGGAGATGTCGGCTGATCCATGTGTAGAGTTGGTCGGCAGATATTGGGCTAGACGTCTTTCATTAAAACAGAGAACTCGTGTGGCAGATCCAAGAGACGCTTACCCAGTGAAGTCGAATCTTACGGGTGCATTGTCAACCTTGGCAAAGGGGCCGACTGTGGGAGGAAACAAGAGAAGGACAGGCGCAGTTTGAAGCATCAGCTTTTACCTCATTAGATTAGCTGAACAATACAACAAGAGGGTTCAGGAAGAAAGATCATTCTTATACCTTCTGGAAGGTCTCCTTGCCATTACTGAAATCCAGAGTGGCGAGGAGCAGTTTAAGATCGCCTGACTTAGAGCCCTTATTCCAACTTCGGGCAATGAGGTCCCACTCTGATTGGAACTCGCGACATAGGACGCAACCATAGCGAGCGTCAGTAGCTGTCAGAAGAACCGCGACGTGAAAATCGCGAGGCTTTGAGGTCAAATCATCATATGTAACATCTGTCAATTCAATCGGCGCGACACGAGAGACCGATCTGTATTTCTCGTACTTATCAGGGTCTGAGGACGTACAAAGCGCACTCGTCGCAATGCAAAGGAAAGAGATAAGATAATTGAGTTTCATTTTCTCCAGTGTCTGAAAGAATGGCTCATTTAAGATGCTCTGTTGAGCTCGAATGTGAAGAAACACTGAAAAACACAGTGGATGAACGATCCGCAAGTATCGTTGGTCATTATCCGATGTCTGTGTAGGAGGTATTCCGGATGGAGTAGATGCATGGTGTCAATAACTACGCAATCGCTTTAGTGCAACCTAGAGAGTCCAGCTGTCCACAACTTCGGGAGCTGCCGAGCTAATTTTTCCGCTGGAAGTTGAAAGACGCGTGTCGGCCGCTGCCGCAAACAATAGCGAGGTAAGGCGGGTAACTTACGTTGGCTACCCCCGTACCTTGATAATATTGATATCGTTACAGACTGCTTTCACAGAGATGACCACAGATCCCAGGCGAACTAGACTTCATGGCGCAATAGTACAGTTTTAACGACTCAATTTTCGCTATACTTAGTTGTTGTTGATCTCCTTTGCAA
Organism: Aspergillus viridinutans; assembly: GCF_018404265.1. Classification (NCBI taxonomy): domain Eukaryota; kingdom Fungi; phylum Ascomycota; class Eurotiomycetes; order Eurotiales; family Aspergillaceae; genus Aspergillus; species Aspergillus viridinutans. Next base: position 3,786,323 of record NW_025091217.1, read on the forward strand.
GCCGACACTGAATTCTCTCGTCCAAATGTCAGCACCGGGTTTTGATGATGTATGTATGCTCTACGACTCCGAGATGCAAGTTGAAACTTACCCAGTTCCTCAGTGCCGAATGGCACTTACCACAGCACACTATGAGCAAGAATATGAACGAGCAGTGGGGCGGACAACGCTTGTTCTAGAAATCGAGCGAGGTCGGGAAATTCGTATGGAGCAATTACTTCTCCAGTTCGAAAATGACAGCCTACACTTGCAGCTAGAGGAGACCAGCGAAGAATTAGTCAGAGCCAGAGAATCTGAATCGTGCCTACGCGTCCAATTCAATAAAACCCTCAATGAAGTGAATCGCTTAAAGAATATACTCGCTGCCTCGTCACATGAAATAGAGAATCTTCGAGTATGTTGCCATTATACCTTGACCTAGTGGAACATCGCCTCTAACTTTTATGATAGGGCGAACTTGCTTCGCTGGGCAAGACTGCCGTCGAATCTAAGAGATTAGTAGACGATAATATTCGCCTATCGAAAGAACTTTCCAACTTGCAATTAGAAGCGGAGCGGTTTAGGGTACAAAGCATCTCTTCCCAGAATACCGTCGCCGAAAAACAGGCATTGAGGCGTCAGCTGATTACGGTCGAAGAGCAATTGGAGAATGAAAAGCGCGCCCACGAACGTGTTCAGTCCCGAGAGACTCGTCAGGCAGGGGAAATTGCCAATTTGTCCTCGAGACTTGAGGAAGCACGTAAGGAACTTGCAGAGCAAATACAGGCTCGGGAACGACAAGAGCGCAGTGCTCGTCAGCAAAGACATGAAAGCGAAGCTCAGCGCGCAGCTCTTGAAGAGAGGATCGAAGATCTCAATCGGAAATTGCGGCAAGTCAAAGATCAACTCCAAGAAGCTCAGAGTAATGGTCAACAGCGGTGTAATAATCTCAAAGCAACCGAAAGTCCTCAGCCCCATGCAAAATCTCGTGCTTCTAATCGAACAATGGGCACCCAATTTGTACCCGCACTGACCATTGCAACGCCAGGGGCGATCAAGTCTTCGAATAAAGGCGTCAAGCAACCAACAGCTTTGCCTGGCGATAAATCGTCTTTCTCGATTACTCCATTTTTGAAACGCGCGAGTGAACCTCAAAATCCTTCGGTTAGTTCTGATGACGATTTAAATGAGCTACACACGGTCACCGTGTGCGCGGGGACGCCTGGAAAAGTCTCCAGTGACAAAATGAGTTTCGCTGAGAATGCAACTATCAGCAGTCCACAGCAAGACGACGAGCTGTTGTCCAGGGGGCAACCGTCTTCAAAGCGGTTGAAACTATCCCACCATATTGGTACCAAGTCCAAAATGGGCAAAGCAATGTCCAGGTCACGCTCCCCACAGACTGATGCCGAAAACCATGCAGAAGGTGACGATGTTTCAAAGAACAGGGCCTCTGGTCATGGTCAGATGAAATTGAAGAGGCGTAAGTTGGGGTACCAGCGAGATAGGAACTTGTTTGAGGATGAAGAAGACCCGGACAACCAGGACATCAGAAAGCCAGGGCGTAAACTTGCTCCTGGTTCTGGACGAACTTCCCGAGACGAAATACAGTTAACCGCCCAATCCAGTATAATGCACGGCCGAGGTTTTGCTACGGGATTCTCCCCGTTAAAGCGAGACAGAAAGAGAATGTAGGCAGTGGGAAACCTTGAAGAAATGTAATGTTTATCCATAGCGGTAGTCCTTGATTTTAGTAGTGCTGTACTTCATTGTTTACCTGCGTTCCTCTTTCATGATTGCGGATTCACGTTTCACGTTGGAGAGGTTTCGATATCTGATTCATTACTTGCATAAGACGCTGGCAAGCATTCGTTCCAAGTGCAGTGACCGAGGGGTTGACCAATGGCTCTCATTTATAAATCATGAACTGCTTGATCTACAGAATGTCATTTATTGAAAGTAAAAAGCCCGCCACCTATGTATCAAACCACAACGTGAATTCCAGATTGATATGAGGAACAATAATTAGACTAGTCGCTGTGTTACTGAGGGTCTATGGGATTGACTACATGTATGGTTAAGGGCATGAAAGGCAAGTAACCTAGTTGAGCTATATCTAGGGCAGTGTACCCCTTACATCCCGAACTGTCTACAATGCGTAGCTCTAATTTTGCAGCTGTTTGGTGTCAATTAATTAAGACTTGGTTCGGAGAGGGAACAGCATGTCTTTAATGAAAGGAAATAGGGGGTGGGATGATACCTATCTATACTCTAGGTTTAGTATTTAAAACCCTTTGACATAGACAAGACCTATCATTATTACGGAGGTGTGGTGCAAAACTCATTAGCCGCTAGTAAACTTGGCATTTCCACTGTAAATAGCTATACACTAAAATTACTATAGAGACCTATAATCCTTCTAAAATAATACTTTTCAACTTCTCTATCTATCATTTCTTGGGCAAAAAAAGTAATTTGAAGCTATACAGAACCCCTTTTTCTCTCTTTAAGATGAATTCAATGCAGTGTTCCCCTACTATCCATATTTTCAGCCTGCCTACTTCCTCTAAGCCCTCCTCAAAGCCCTCAAAGCCATTAAAGCCATCAAAGATGCGTGGATCTTATCATCCAGTTACCATGCGCGTGCAGGCCCTGACTTTAGCCTACTGTGGTATTGATATAAAGCATATTATCATCATTAATCTAGACAGAGGTAATGAATATCAGGAGGGCCGAACAGACAAGGATAATCATGATTAGAAGGGTCATCGAGCAAAGGGTACTATCTCTTATAGGCAAGATATCGGTGATCTAGCCTGGGAAGATATTTTGTAGCCGTTTGAATAGCTTCAATATCCAATTCTTAGGAGTTGAAATCAATCGACGTAAGCTACCATATAAATTACTATGTAATGTTGCTTGGTCTTATTACCTTGCCAAGCTTACTAGCGGCTAATGAGTTCTGCACCACACCTCCGTACTACCTTATCATTGTCGTTGATGGATTACTCAATAGCTCTCCACCCTTATCCAGGATTTTCACATGACACCCGTTACTACAGTATCTTAGTGTCCTACATTCTTTGAACACAACTACTAAAGCACTACCTACTAGAGGTATACTACCTACAGAGTTTATCTACTGGTACTTTTTCTTTTCCTGTCCTCGCCACTTCCATCCTCAGGGAAGGGTTAGAGTTGGAGTATCTATATTGTATCACACCTGATAATCAAGGACGGCTCAATCCAATAATACTGCACCATCCAAAATTTCCCGCAGACACCAATCAAATTGGGTGCCTCACATTCAAAGATCCCAGCACCATGTTCTTTTCGTCCCGCCCAATAAAGACTATAAGACTCGAGATCAGTGATATAACGTCTCTCCTCATATTCAAGAGACATTCATCCTCGAAGAGATGGCAAGCACGTCAGATCAAAGACCATTTTACGAGGGCTGCGGCAGTACAAGGTTTGAAGAGCCGTGCAGCATTCAAATTATTGCAGGTATGGATTACTCGAGCTTTACTGTTCCCTGTATGCTAAACACAGGTAATTTTAGATCGATGAGAAATATCACATTTTCAAGAGTGGGCAAACAGTAGTGGATCTGGTATACCGCCCCTGTCACTTCTAAGTCTGGGCATCCGGGCTGACCTCTGATATTCTCATCAGGGATACGCCCCCGGCTCTTGGTCTCAGGTCTGTTTGATCTCGCAGCAGTTTTGATATACATCTAACTCTCGCAGGTGGCAGCGACTCGAACTCAACCGAACGGTCGAGTCCTGGGCGTAGACATAATCCCAGCTCAGCCCCCCAAAGGCGTCTCTACCATACAGGGCAACTTCCTTGCTCCAGATATTCAGGCCTACGTTCGTGAGTTCCTCCGCGATCCTTGTAGAGGCAGGCCGCGTTCCCCTGGTCCATGTGACGGAGACGAACACAATAATACGACCCTGAGTTCGACCGCGAGCCTCGAGCATAATAGCGAGTGCATCGGAACAGATACGGGCAATCTTCCCCAAAATGATGCCGCGTCGGAGAGAACAGTAGATGTGGTTTTAAGCGATATGTGTGCTCCCTGGTTCCAAACCACCGGCTTCTGGAAGCGAAGTCTAAGTGACCCTTATAATAGGATGATGAACACAAGCGGCGTGAATTTTCGAGATCACGCCGGCAGCATGGTACTCCAACAAAATATCGTCATACTTATCGTACATATTTGACTGACCTGATAGGACCTCTGCCGTGCCGCATTGCAATTCAGCTTCGACACCTTAAGGACTGGAGGTCATCTCATTTGCAAATTTTATCAAGGGGTCGAGGACAAAGAACTAGAGAGACAGTTCAAAGCACTCTTCCATAGAGTGCACAGGATCAAGCCAGAGTCTTCACGCAACGTACGCGCCGGATATATCGAGTATTGCTATCGTCATCACGCACTAACTTGCGCAGGAATCAAGGGAAGCGTACTTTGTTGGCCTCGACAGAAGAAATAACGCGTCGAAGAATGAGGTCCTCATGCAGTCCTAAATCAGAACCCACGAGCCAGATGTAGCTCTTATCTCCTTCTCCGGCCCTGCCGTACGCACTTGGTATCGGATCACCAAATTCCTAGATGATCTCCTCCTCGTTCTCGAGTGACTCGTCCCACTCGATGTCATCTATCGTTTCTTCTGCTCTTGCTTGGACCTTCTGTTGTGTCAGCCATCCATCTCAAACAGAAATCGCCTTCTTGATGGCCAGTCCGAGAGATTTCTGGGTCGGGGGTGGGTGATTTGCGCGGAACAGGGAAAGGCAAGACGAGGAATAGAGGGTAGGTTAAAAGAGGCTTCTTGTGACTGACCTCCCTAAGGCCACTCAACTCCTCCAGATATCCGGGCTCGTTCAAGGCTTTTACCACAAATTCCCAGCCCTGCTCATTGTATGCCTTGATGACATTCATGGAGCAGGCGCTACAACAGTCATAGCTTCTTCCTATAACCGAAATGTTTTCGAAGGACGAAAGAAATCCCCTGATTTGGTGTGGCACTAGACCAAGAGGGTGAGAGCCGCGGTCATCGTTTGGCGAAGCAGCTGGGGCCGCAGCACCTTGAGGGTGCTGTAGAAGTGAAATGAGCAGCTCAACCGTCAAGGCCGACGCTATCGTGGCTACACCTGGTCGAGTGACGGTGCATTGTTGATCAAGAGTCTGGTCTCTTACAGACTTAAAAAATAGTCAGTCGCATAGAGACACCGAGCCTTGGGAATGGTGGCTTACGTTCATCGGCGCAACTACGTCATTGCAAAAGTAGCAGCCAAGCTCTAATGTTGGGTCTGCATCGTTCCTGACGCCGTGTCGCATGACCACAAAAGAATCGAATCCAAGCGCTGCATTCATCACAATCTTCCCCGCCGCCTTACCAATGACTGTTGGGAGCCAGCGTGATTCTCTCGTGTCCATGAGAAGGAAAATAACGTCGTGGTCATCTACTAGAGCCTTGAGAATACCGAACTCTTGTCGTGACTTCTCCGTGTCTGTGATGGGATGGCCAGCCATTGGCACCGAAAGAACATGCCCAGTAGCCTCAACACCAGGATAGATTTCCGACAGTGCTTGCGCAGCTCGAATTGCCTTTCTAGCGCCACCTTCTAGGCAGTCTTTAAAGTTGAAAAGTGGCTGCCTCACCGGATTTGAAAAAGATACGTTTCCGTTATCCACGAACGTTATCTTCGTAACTCCCCAAGCCTAGAGAGCCAGCAGTTCGGTGAATGTCTATTCAATAGAAATATGGGAAGACGTACCATTAAATTTCGAGCAACATAGCTTCCTAACGTCCCAGCTCCAAGTAAGAGGCATCTGGTGCGTTTGATCTTCTCAAGATCGAGATCAGGGCTGATCCTCCATTTCATGAGTTTCAGATTGAGATCAACGGACTGGTCCGCCAGCCTAATCATTGCGCAGCGGAGTTAGACGCACACAAACACCTTGAGTGATACATCCCGTAAACTGCTCACCTCTTAGGATTTAGGTACTCTGTAAGGTCCACTAATCTCCCTGACAGCTTTCCCGCTGAATTCCGTTCCCAGCCAGTTACTTTGGGCGCACCGCTCACTGTTTCAGGAGAACTCGCCGGCTTTGACACCGGCCGAGCTTTGCATTCCAATGTGACTACCATGCTGCGATCCATTTCGCGACGTGTATCGCGATACCTCAAAATCTGGGCTCTTCGTAGACCCCAACGCCGCTTGATGAGAAATAGTAGATTCCTCAGCATCCAACCCGGCGCATCGTCGTAGTTCGAAGGATCGGCAAAACAAATGAAGCTATCCTCGAATTGCGCCCCATCGAAAAACCCGCTCTCATAACTTGCTAGAGAAGCAATCTTCCAGTTGTGTCCGGCGGTCTGCTGTGAACTCGCCACCAGTGTCCCACTTGCTGTTTCGGGCGTCCCCCTGGCATCATGCCCAGCTCTGCCATCAAACTCGCAATACTTCCTTGCAAGGAAGAAGCCTCGCTGACAAGCTTCGACGCTGCGGGACCAGGTCTGCACTGCTTCCACAAGAGTCGAACTTTCAAAAGTGGGTAAGGCCTTGAATGATGCCCTATTAATCGGTTCAACCGGAGTATCGCCGATGATCTCCCCAGCATTTGGTACAGGAGTCCAGGAAGGGGTTGAATGAAGTGCAGGAAACGCGAACCAGTAGTGGAACTTATACTTCTTGAGATCCGCGAATGACAGTATCATGAAGGAAGACAATTTTGACGGACACAAGTAGATGCTGCCGTCCTCTATGGCATCTTGTATCTATGGGAATATCATTAGTAAACTTCATTGACCCTTTTGCACCGTGAGGCTGACCGTTTGCCCGGCTTGTTGCAACATCTGAGGCTTATCAATGTCGCGGTATTCTTCAAAAGTATTAAAATTTTTGATCGTCCCTTCAGCTCTGTAATAACCTTCCGGTACCCTGGTGTAATCCATGATCAATTAGCAACCATACCCTCTGGATCTACATATCGCTGATATAATTGTAAAAGGAAGTAGAAGTTGAGCTCCGACTATGGACTCACTCGTCGCTGGTGAGGGCATTTCCATGTATCTGCATCCGACAAGAATTATTCGGTGTGTCTGTAGGGCGCAGTTCGTACAGGCCTAATACTTTGCGAGCAGAGTCATCGAGTTTGTCACGGTCTATCTTCAATGTAGCTAGAGCTGTGTAGAATGGGAGTTCAATGTCCGAGGCAAATGGAGCGTACTGCATTTTGTATGGTTATAACGTTGGGCGGATGTTCTAGGACCCTGGGCCCTATCTCAATAATTTAATGAGTGAGCCGCAGGTATATCTGGATCTGCTTCTGCTAATAAGGACTCTGATTATGATGACGAGCGTTAAACTGTTCAAGTGCAATTGTATCAAACGGTGGGGTAATAATACTTAGGAAGTAGAGAAAAGTAGGTAGCAGTAATAAATGACAGCGGGGCTGATAAGGCGGAAGGCTAACTTCCCAGATTTATAAGGTAGCATATTACAAGAGGCAGTCCATACATACAGATCTTAAGTGCTATACAGCAACGTGAACCTTTCCTCTTCCCTGTTATTCATCATTTCTGACCAGCTGACTAGGTCAGAAATGATAATGATCATGGGCCAACCCTATCCACAATCCATCACTTCGTCCATTACTCCCAGAAGTTCCGACAATAAAAAATATACTAGATAGCTTGAGATAGATCACTTGTACAGAGTAAACGATGTATATCTACTTTGAGATCATTCTTATTGCCGGTAAATCCTTACCATCCTCTCGAGTTTGCTCTTTTATGCTCTGTAAGATGTTACTATTCACTCCTTAGTTTACGCGCATACCTAGAGAGGTAGATTATACCCAATCTACTATCTCGCGGAGGGGTTAACAGGCAGTAGTATCTACTATTATCTACTATAATACCAGGCATAGTATCTTCACAGACTACTCCGTAATAGAGCCAGGAATATTTAGACGGGATGGCAGATGGATGGTGCAGACTAGGGTAGTCTCCCTGCCTTCTTGTTTGGGAATTCGCCAGCTTATTCATAGTTGTTTTGTTGACCCACGCAGCGAACTAAGTTATCAACTGTCTGGTTGGTGTTGCCAGATACTCTGCACTGCCAGGCTCTTCCCTTCTCAGTATCTTCATCATTTAGGTATTAATGCTATTATGTGGTCTGTGCTGTATTTCTGATTTCTGTTGTTATTAACTTACCTCTAGCTGGACCCTTAGATGTCAATATATATTAAAACAATAGTGAGAGGCTACCCGATGTGGGTTTTGTTGATAATAATACATTCTTCATGCCGCTAAGCTCTCACTACCCCACTAAGTACATCATATGCGGCTAGGCCGTTGCTTATAATTCGGATCTTCTCAATTATTATTATCTGTAGGTTCTACGTACCTCTGGCTACCTGCGATTGTGTTTGAAAAATCAACTGGATAGCTCACTGGTATCAGAATCAGCCTGTAATGGGGTAATAGGAGAAAACAATTCATTACCATACTGATTGAAGGACCCACCGCTTCACACGAATCTCACCAGGCATCCTTTGCAGCTTCCTGTCAGGGCCAAGAAATGCTGATTGGCTTGTGTGGAGGTTAGTATGAACCCTTCGTGACGAAAATATACCACAGCATGATGGACTAATGACACTGGAGGGGAAAGGAATATGCTCAGGCAAGCATGCCATCGCAGATTACCTCATTGAACATCAAGAGTTCCAACTACTTGAGTTGAACAACAAGAACTACCCTCGGATAACTGATGACCCGGAAGACGATATTCGGTTACAAGCTTCGGAACTCAGCACCAAGAGGAATTCGGAATTATTATTCGACAGCGTCGAATCCCTCCTAGACTTTGCAACGAAAAGATGGAGGGAGCGCTGGGTCACAACGGATATTTGGGATGCTGCGACCATAGAGCGTTTTCTTCAACGACCATTTTTCCTCCTAGTGAGCGTTGATGCGCCAGTTAGTCTTCGGTGGAAGCGGTTCACAGATAGGTAATTCCCCTGCCAAGACCCTATGCCTTCAACAACATATGCTGTATGGAAATAATATTTTCACTCCATTTTTAGGTGCCGAAGGAGACAGCTTGATCCTCCTCCGCTTGAAAGATTTGTTTTATGGAACGATCGGCACCTTTACGATAAAGAAATCGGACGCGCCTATCTGACGGATCGTGCGCAAGTGCGATTGTTCAACTCATGCTCTTCTTTGGAGGAACTGCATGCTGCTCTAGAAGCCCTGAATCTCGCCGATGAGCAACGTCTACGTCCAAATTGGGACCAGTATTTCATGCAACTAGCTTCACTCGCCGCGCAGAGAAGCAATTGCATGAAGAGAAGAGTGGGCTGTGTGCTTGTTAGGGAGCGCCGTGTAATTAGCACCGGATACAACGGGACTCCTCGGCATCTTACCAACTGCAACGAAGGTGGATGTATGAAATCTCCCGAAGGCTTGCAGCTTTCCTTTGATCTTCTCGTGCTTTTGTAAGAGAAACTTACATCGACCAGGTCCACGATGCAATCGTGGAGAAGGAGGAGGTGTTGGTCTATCGACATGCCTTTGCCTTCATGCTGAAGAGAACGCTTTGTTGGAAGCAGGCCGAGAGCGTATACGTGAAGGCTCAATACTCTATTGCGATACGTCAGATTCCCCAGCCCCTGCTCGTTGCTTTCCAGATGTTGATGATCCATAGATGCCCTTGCTTGACGTGTACAGTCAAGATCGCCCAAGTCGGTATATCGGAAGTCGTGTATTCCCAAGGATACAATATGGACCAAGAAGTTTGTCTGAATCACCACACTTTAGTAAACGCAGCTAACAGGAGGCAGAGTGCTGCGATCTTGAAAGCTGCTGGAGTATGTCTGAGACAGTTTTCCCCGGTAAGCTACACGGTCCCTTCCGGACTCAACAAAAAGGGCTTACACAAATGCAGCCTCGAAACGGCCTCGTCTACCTCCAAAATTCTCAGAACATTGCTTCAGATTTGCCATTGATCGTCAGTCTTTCCGGTGCGAATGATATTTTATAGAGCGCTTGTTCATGATATAGCGTTTAGTTCGGCCAAGCGATATCCACAGACCGCCTGACTCAACATTTCGAGATTGTTTTGCATGAACCATTACAGTAAAGGAATATAGATTTTAAAATAACAAATAAAGGGCAGCATTGGTTTCCATTGGTCAGGACAGGTTATTATCCCATTCATACCTTAGTGGGTTCCAATGTCTGCCGCGTCACAAGGGCCGACCAGCAGGGTAAGGTCACTTCTGGATAGAATATACTCTTGTACAATAATCTACTACTAGACTGCAATCTCAGCTAGCTTCAGACTATGCGAACCCAAAGTAGCAGAAGTGAGAAAGTGGATTGTAAGGCGGTCGGCTGTCTAGACTATTGATGTGAGCAGGAAAAAAAAAAAAAAAAGTATCATTTCGAATAATGACTCAGCTAAATGCCCCCGCCGTGGTGGGGAGTGATGTTTGACAATAAATGAGGAGGGTGATTATTCTTCTTCCCAAGCCACTTTCATTCAATCTCTCTGTCCCCGAATGTCTGCGGGCTTACCCAAGCCAGACAGAGCCTGTGATCCGGTCTCTACTCGACTTTAGTATTGAAGCACAGCACCTTGTCTTACGGCTTGAGGTACCGGACTGCTGCCATGCCGACTGTTCACCTGCTCGATTATGTCGCAGGAAATGTCCGCTCGTTGGTGAATGCAATTAACAAAGTCGGGTTCGATGTTGAATGGATCAAGTCCCCAGCCGATATTAAAAATGCCGATGTGCGCACTTCTTCTCTGTTGATAGTCTTGTTTCTGCTGCTGCACGATTCACAGCTGACATATGCCAATCGTAGAGACTCATGGTACCCGGAGTTGGCCATTTCGGCCATTGCCTCTCTCAGCTTTCCGAAGGTGGCTTCCTGGAACCGATCAGACAGCATATAGAGCTGGGGAAGCCCTTCATGGGTATATGTGTTGGTCTGCAGGCGCTTTTCGAGGGTTCTGAAGAAGATACTGACACCCCCGGATTGGGGCTGATCCCACAACGAATGCAGAAATTCAACGCTGACACGAAGAGCGTGCCTCACATAGGCTGGAATTCTGCTATGAATACAACCTCTGAGCGGCAAACTTTCTATGGGTTGAACCCGAACAGCAAGTATTACTACGTTCATTCCTTCGCAGCTCTCTACAAAGCCGGCGTATTAGAGAACGATGGCTGGTCAGTTGCTACGGCCACGTACGGTGATGAAGAATTTATTGGCGCCATCGCTCGGGGAAATATCTTTGCAACGCAGTTTCATCCGGAGAAAAGCGGACAAGCTGGACTACGGACTCTCCGTGCGTTCTTGAATGGTGACAAATACCAGCCAATCGGAACGGAGGGTCTGGAGGCAAGAAAGAGGGAAGACGGGTTGACCCGCAGGATCATCGCCTGTCTTGATGTCCGTACGAATGATGCTGGTGATCTGGTCGTCACGAAAGGTGATCAATACGATGTGCGAGAGAAGGTCGGCGTGGACGCAGGAGGTCAGGTAAGAAATCTGGGAAAGCCGGTTGACATGGCAAAGAGGTATTACGAGCAAGGGGCGGACGAGGTCACCTTCCTCAATATCACGTCTTTTCGGAATTGCCCGCTCGTAGATACCCCAATGTTGGAAATATTGAGAAGGACATCGGAGACCGTCTTTGTTCCTCTGACAATTGGAGGCGGTATCAAGGACACTATCGATCCTGACGGGACTCACATTTCTGCTCTGGACGTTGCTACAATGTATTTCAAGTCTGGGGCCGATAAAGTCAGCATTGGATCGGATGCAGTCATTGCAGCTGAGGAGTACTATCGTCGCGGCGAAAAGCTTACCGGAAAAACTGCCATCGAGACAATTTCGAAGGCTTATGGAAACCAAGCTGTGGTTGTGAGCGTTGACCCCAAGCGAGTTTATGTCACAAGCCCGGATGACACCGAGCACCACACGATCAAAACGAAGTACCCGAACGCTAGCGGCCAGACTTATTGCTGGTATCAGTGCACAATTAAGGGTGGCAGAGAGAGTCGTGATATTGACGTCCGACAGCTAGTGAAGGCTGTTGAGGCCATGGGTGCTGGCGAAGTTCTACTGAATTGTATCGACAAGGACGGAAGTAACAGTGGATTTGACCTGGAGTTGATCAACGATGTCAAGGCTGCTATCAAAATCCCTGTCATTGCTTCAAGCGGGGCTGGTGTGCCAAAGCATTTCGAAGATGTCTTCCGATATACAACCACCGATGCGGCATTAGGTGCTGGAATGGTATGAGCCGCCTTCATCGTCCCGTTACTTCTCAGCTAACGAGGCCACAGTTCCACCGTGGCGAGTTTACTGTTGGGCAGGTCAAGGAACACCTTCGGAACGAGGGATTTCTAGTCCGCAACTCCGAAAGCGACGAATGATGGCATACAGTTTGACGGCCGCCCATCTTGCGCCCTTATTACCCCATTGTAGGCAGTATTATGAAGTTCCAGCTAATAGAGTTCGCGATCAGAGAAGAGCGGCGTGCTTGAGTCAATGCTTCTATATTTTTAACTGTATATAGAGAGGTAGAATGACTCACATCAAAATTACACCAAATGATGCCCATTGCGTCGATATTTATTTTCAGATACGGAATTCTTACATGAAAACGGGAAATCTCGATTTATCCAGCCCTACCTAGAGAGGTACATGGCAGCGATCGCCTAGGGACTGAAAGGACGCGTCACATGATGTAGGGTCACAGTTGCTTATAAAACAAGGTCACATGACCAAACCAACGCCTCAACTCATCACAGCAAATTTCATCCACGCGTGGAGTAGATACTGTAATCATTATTTCAGGTTCCCCTCCGTCCGTGTTGAAGGACAACACTCTCCCTTCTCTTAACATAATTCAGTTCCACTATAGACCACTCTTCTCCTTCTTGCTGCTTGCTGTTAATGTGACTTGAACCTCGTTCATATTATTCTGTTACCTCCATTATTTGAACACTGGCGACTGTCCAGTAGGCCCAGGAACGCCACCCGGATCTACAGCCAGTGCTCTTCACTTCGTTCAACTCCAGTTCCCTCATTTTGCTATCATCTCAGGATTGCATGTCAGTAGTCAATCTCCGGGCGCATAAATTATTCATTCGCTGCGGACATTTTTCTCAGGGCATAGCTCCGGACGTCAGGTTTCGTGGGCAAGCAGGACATTTGTGACCTTCCTATGGTCTTTGGATTGGCAAGAGCTTTGAATTCTCTGACTCACTGTTCCTCACTGCAGATCAGCTGCTGCTCAACTTTCATCATCAACAGGTCCGAGTTTATTTGTATACAGTAACTCGCAACAGTTACTGTTTGGGCCGAAGGGAAATCTTTCGAAAGTACAGTTATCGAGCATTGCCATTCCACTCCCGTCTTCGTGATCTCTGGGCTTACCTGAAGAGAGGAAAATTGAGTCACCGTCTGTTATTGGCGATCTGCCATCCAATTCAGTGTTTCTTCCTTTCTCTCCGTGATTTTTCCTGTCACTTGTATGCTTCAATTTGAAGAAAAGTGTCGTCCCTTTCTATTTTGATCTAATTACATTCACAAACTCACTTGCTGGACGCGCAATTCAATACAATGTCATCCTCTGTTCACTTCAAGTTCAAGTCTCAAAAAGAGCCTTCAAGGGTAACTTTCGACGGGACCGGTATTTCTGTTTTTGAATTGAAACGTGAAATTATCAATCAGAGTAGATTGGGCGATGGGTCGGATTCTGAACTGTCTATTTACAATGAAGATACAGGCGAAGGTAAGCTCTGTGGTTTCGTCCCCATTACTTCTCTTCGGGCTGGTGTTTGGAGGAAAAACCAGGGAAAAATTTTTTTTTATTAAAAAAAAGGAAATAAAAAAAGCGTCATCGCTGACTATGCTTGCAGAGTATGATGATGATACCACGATCATTCCCCGTTCCACTTCTGTTGTCGCTCGGAGGTTGCCTGCCTCTCGGCCTGGCAAAGGCGGCGCTGCTCGTTATGTATCTGGGAAAATGCCCGTTAGCGCTCGCAGCGCGCCTCGTAATGATATTTCAATGTCGACCCGAGCTATATCAAATACTAGCAACACAGTGAGCAACAGCGTTTTAGAGCTCAATAACGCGCAGACAGAGGAGGAGAAGATTAATGCTCTTTTCAACCTGCAAGCTAGCCAATGGAAAGAGCAACAACAGGAGATGGCAAAGTATGCATATACCTATTGCATGCCGATGTAGTGCTAATGGACGTCAATAGTGCTACGCCTGTACCCTTCGGTCGTGGGAGAGGAAAGGCCGTCAATGTTCCTGATCACCCGCCGCCTCCTGGATATCTCTGCTACCGCTGTCGGGAAAAAGGTGAGACAACCAATGTTGAATTTGGGATTCAGGGTTTAACCGATATGTTTGTCTAGGCCACTGGATCCAGGCGTGTCCGACTAACAATGATCCAAAATTCGATGGCAAATACCGAGTGAAGCGATCTACTGGTATACCACGGTCACTCCAAACGAAGGTTGAGAAGCCGGAATCATTGGCACTTGATGGGTCGAATGAAGACCTTCGAAATACAGGTGTCATGGTTAATGCTGATGGTGATTTCGTCATTGCGAAGCCAGACAAAGCAGCTTGGGAGTTGTACCAGGAGAAGGCCAAAGCTTCTTCAGCAGCGGCGGCAGAAGCGGCAGCAGCGGAGTACAGCAAAGAATTGCAGTCCTGGGGTTTGGAGTGCCCTATTGATAAGCGTATGTTCCTAGAGCCCACTAAGACACCATGCTGCCACCGAACTTACTGCAATGATTGTATTACCAATGCATTGATTGAGAGTGATTTTGTTTGCCCTGGCTGCGGCACAGAAGGTGTTTTGCTTGACAATCTTTCGGTGGATGATGAGGCTGTTTCGAAAATCAAAGCCTTTGAGGATGAAAAAGCGGACTCAAGAAAAGACACGCAGAAAAATCTCACAGTGCATGATAGTTCATCCAACAGTAAAGGGTCTGATTCAGAGAGAACTGTCGCTGCGGAAAAGGAGCCATCAGCATTGCCGTCAGTCAACGGCGCTCTGGACCCGGCCACGAAGAAAAGACCAGCAGACGAAAAGCCCCCGAGCACCGACCACGAAGGATCGAATTTGAGCCCGTCGAACAAGAAGCAAAAAGCTGATCCCATTGCCCAGGCGGCCACCGTGTCGACAACCCCACAAACTCAGGATTCTTCGAATGAGGTCTCATCCATCACCCACGACCAGCCAATGCCTTTTGGTTTTGGCTTTATGAATCCGCAAAGCATGCCTACAATGCCATTCACTGAGGCTGGGTTCATTGGCGGAGGAATGGGGTTTATGAATCCTTTGGGCCTTCCTACAAATGGTTTCCCAAATAATATGAATCAAGCATGGAATCCAATGAATACTCTGGGATTCGATTCCCGTCAAGATGGCATTTATGGTAGTCAACAGAGTGGTGCAATGAATGGATACGGTCAAGCAAACATGTACTCCAACATGGGAAATGCCTCGATGCAGATGATGGGCATGAACCAGATGGCGGGGCCGATTCCCCCAAATGCGGGTTTTCAGCAGGGACCAGGCGTTGGCCACTTCTCAAATCAACAACGGACTTCATTTAGCTCACCATTCGCGAGGGAAGAAGACTCCCCATATTTCAGACAACCCGTGAATCCTCAGCGACACCAAGGAAGACACCGAAGAATAAGACCAAGCGATTATCGTGAGTTATAAGAGCGTGTGGTAGGATACATGTACATCGCAGCATGTTGTATCATCACTTCCACATCTCTTATTCCTGTCGGTTCTTTCTCAGAGACCCTCGGAGTGTACATAGTCTCGAGTCCTCCTCATTTTTTCTCCTTCAATTTCAGCGAATGGAAAATTTTCCTTTACGGGCTTTCATATAATGTTCTAAAAGGGATCGTTTCGTTTGATCCACAGAAGTTTGTTTTATACTCAAACCACCAGCAAAGTCCAAGCAAACCTGGAAGTGTTGTGATACGCAAGTACGTTATAGTTAGTACTGGGCCAATGTTTGACACCTGAGCACGAAACTATCAGGGGATCCAGCAGAATACAGGATACGAAGACCGACTCTGTAGCTGCCCCGCGATGAAGTGTAAAATTACCTTTACAGAATCGTTAGCAACATTTTTGTTCTCTAGCAAGCTTTGTTTCTCTATAATACGGTCATTCAGCACTGGTTTGCTCTAATCATTTTTATCAGTTCGGTAGAATATTTCGGGGGTCGACGAGTCGATTCTCACGAGTAGTAATGATCTGGCCAGTCACTGGTTAGGAATAGGTATGCTAAGGTAGATACGGAGTACTCCGTACCAAGGACGGAGTAATAAATTAGCGACCTAGTGACAACCCAAGATTGGCGGAGTTCCTTTGCTGATGGAGCCTCGTATGACTATGACTTCCCGGAATTCATCTCCTCATCAAAACCTCGATCCTACCCCTGTTATCTCGCTGCACTCAATCAGCAAAGTGACATTATCCGGAACCCCATTTGCCCCAAATCAAGCACCAGTACTTACTATCATATCATTAATTGCTCTTCCAACACTACCTGGATAATATCTACTTACAATAAATCCTTGTCAAATCTCTGCCACCGTCAAGATTTAGTCCACAAGAGAGCTATCGTTATGGCTAAATCCATCAATAATCAAAGTAGTAACTCCAACCAGCTTCAACGGTCCTTTGGCATTACTTCCCAACCTAGCGTACTCGCAAGCTGCTACAGCGTTGATGCTTTGACTTCCATGGTCAGCGGCTTCCACTACTGCACCACGACGGGGGCCGGTAAGATTTGCCCACTCTTAAAATCCAACATTCTGCATCATGATGTACGCTGACATCTGCTATTATTGTATAGGAGCACAGTGGTATCCCTGAGGTCCCCTCAGGGTCGAAAACCCCCTCTTCAAGTCCTCCCCGCTCGCTACCCGTTCCTTCGCCCTTAGGGAGCAGCTGGCCAGGCAATCAATTGCCTGAATACAAAGGGGAGGCAACGTATACCATTCCGGAAGAGTGTGAGAGGCTCTTCTGCGACAAATTGCGCGCGATTTTCATTGGTGAGATGAAGTTCGCGCAGCAAGAGTCGCCTGGGATGGATGCGTGCCAAAGCCGGCCGAACTGGACCAGCCGTGAAAAAAGGCCAATTCGAAATTGGGTCGAAGTTTGGGACTATGTTGGCGATGCAATTTATCGAGGTTTTTTGACTGATATGGATGATGAGCGGACATTGTTCTTGTTCTTCAAAGACAGTGTGCTTGGCCACAATCTCAAAGCTGGGTAAGTACTTGCCATCCCATGAGAGTTGCAGCGGAATCTTTACGACTTCCTTCGGGACTGACGTATATTCTCTCTCTTTCCAGGTTGATCGCCCTGTTCGAGCTAGCCAACATGCCTATGTTTGAGTGTTCTCAGATTGTTGCGTGCATTCCCCGTTCGCAGGAGGTAACAGATTCCGAGATTGTGAGAAACCTGGGATGGTGTGGTTTTAATCTGACAACATTGAAATCTTGGATTCCTGAGCAGTGTGTTGAGCTCTGCCTGAGCACAAAATGGCTTTTCCTATGTGCAGAGGTTTGACAATGTCAAGTCATTTGTCGATCCGTCATTTTTACAGAACTTCTGGCGTCTTTCACCTTACCTTCTGACCTCAGTGTCACCCATTTCTAAAGAGGAATTAATCATTTTTCAAATGTAATCTCTTTACGTAACTTGTGCTTTATGAAGATTAGTACTCACAAGGGACTTTCTTCTTCAATGTAATTAGAGTGCTCTATAATTAAGATCTATATTGCGGGCGTCCTTTGGCAAAGCAATCTTTTATATCTCTCAGGGAGAGTGCAGTCCTAAATTTACAATACTAATAGCAAAACAGAAGTTGTGATACATCCTTGTTACTACTATGTAATTTAAGTGGGTAGTTTGTAGTTATAGGTGTTGCATTGTGTTTGCCTCATTAATACTCTAATCTCCTGGAATATCTTATTGAATGGCACCAATTCGGCAGTAATCCTGTCTTCATATTTGCATGTTATATTAATGCCCAGAATTATGAATGTGAAACATATTCTGATTTGTAAAGGCGTTTCCATCCCCCGGCACGTCAGTAGTTTGGATGGTGGGATAGTCTATGACCTCAGTGTGACCCGATGCAAAGTCAAACTTGGTCTGGTCTTTATAGAGCATTTAATCAATTATCTACCTGAGCTCGCACCGCGTATAATCTCTCAACAAAATAACACCAACTCCTACACCCATGTTCCCTAAATTCTTATTACCGTCCATAGTCTTCCATCCAAGGCGCCACAATGACAACCATGTGCCCTCAACAATGAAAGCAGATACTCATGGTAATGAAAACAATAGATATCTCATTGGGCATGTGTCGTGTCTCCGCTGTTCAAAATGTGGAGCCGAGTTGTGCCTCAAGCCCCAAATCATCAGCAAAGGGTTTACTGGTCGCCATGGCCGCGCGTACCTCGTCTCTGCAGAGCCTACCGCCAGTGCTGTTTCTATGAGTGGGTCGACTTCGCAGGCTGAATCGCTGCCCAACACTGTGATACAGAGACCAGTTTCACGTCAATACGTCACCGGGCTTCATACAGTCAGCGACATTAGTTGTGCATTCTGCGGTAATGTGCTCGGCTGGAAGTATGTCTCCGCCGAGGAAGAGTCCCAGCGATATAAGGTCGGAAAGTTTATCTTGGAAACAAAACGAATAGCTATGTCGTCATCATGGGAGTCACCGTACAATACTAATCAACCCGTGTCGCCTGGCCTCCTGAGCTCTGCGTCCGAGGAAAACACAAACCGCGATGAGCACATCGAGTTTGACAGTCAGGATGAGGACGAGTGCGAAGACGTATTTGCCGGGATATGGAGTCCGAGTTTGGCTGTGCGCCGAAGGAGTCGGAAGTTGGATCGCCATCTCCCGTTGTTTCGGTTCCCGTCTTGAAGAGAATATTGAGACCCAGAAGTCATTTCGGGACTTGGCATGATGTTCACAACCATAATTTTGTTTAACCCCTTTCATTTCACGCCAGCTTCTTTCCAGTGGTGTGCTGGAATCATAATGACAGTAGCGACGGTTGTATTAGCTGTCTAGAAGCGTTGGACCAAGCGCATATGTCAGATTAGCCACTTATGAAGCCGCTGCATAACATGAAGGTTGGGTATCAAGCGGAAGTCAAAATAAAAAATAAAAAATAAAGGAAAGAAAAGAAAAGAAATAGCCCCATAGTGAGACGAGGATCAACAAACTGGCAATCAAGCAACGAGTTATAACATATCCTCCAGCCGGAGCGTAGCAGGGTATGGCCCCACCGAGGGAAGGCTGGTGAAACGAAGATGGGCGACAATTCATCATAGATTTTCAGCACTTTCCGTCCGTGCCTTCTTCGTGTTGAACTCGTCCTCATCCTGTGCTGGAGCCGAGCGTTTCTCCGTAGATTCACTTCGCGGCGGACGTTGGATGCTAGCTGGCTTCCTTTTGACAAATGCAGATACATCCTTGGCATCTCTTGTGATAGCTTCCAGTCGCGCTTGCTGCTCAACAGCTGGCTGACCTACAATCTGGCCTAGAATTCCTCTAAACATCGTATCGTTTCCCTCGTTCTGTTGCTCAACCAACATAGGCGGACGACGGAGATCTAGGAGCTGTGATGCGTGAGTAACCAAGCAACAAAGAAATAGAACGTTCCTTGAGAACTAACTCTCTGCTCCATGTCTTCAATGATCTCCTTGACATTCGCTATTTTCCTTCTCACAGCTGTCTCTGTGTCTTCGTCCAAGGCGTCTGATACATCCAATTTCTTCTGTTCCTGGGCCATTCTGACTCGACAGCTTTCAATAGCCTTCTCCATCTGAGTCGCAGCCTCTTCTCTCATAGCTTCATTAACCTTGTCATGACGGTCACTGTCCCCTCCAGCAGTGCCTTCGCTGGGATTGTTGACAGATGCGAATTCTAGTGCGAGCGAAAGTTTGTAGTGACACTCGGCAAGGGAAGGATCTTCCATAGAAAACAGTGATTGCCTCAGATCAAGTGCAGTCCTGAGGTCCGCCACCGCATCCGTGAATCTCTCTCCTTCAAGTGAGATCTCTGCCTGTAGATCGTACGTATCTGCGAGGCGCTCCTTGATGTGTTTGACATCGGACACCACGCCGGCGGATTTTCCCTTGTCACATGATTCCTCTGCTGCGGCCAACTTCTTGTGGTAGAGTATACGGGCCAAGTCCAGGACTTCAAAGGCGTTGGCAAAATCGTCATCGTCATCCTCAACACCATCGGCGCCTCCATCGCCCTCTTCTGCCTCAGATTCCGAATCATCGAAATTCTCATCGCCACTGAATTGGAAAAAGGGCTGATTCAAAGTATTTACAGGACTGGATTTCGAATCTTTGGAATGTCCTTGCTTAGCCACCCCACTAGCGACCGCAGTTTTGAGAAGGCTCTCGCCAGGCACATGCGCGGATGATTTGGAGCTGCTTGCAGGCAGATCATTTGTTTGAGCTTGAGGCTCTCCACCTACTTTTGACCCTAGGACATCGCTCTTGCTCACCGCCACATTGTATAAAGCTTTGCCGTAGGCGAACAGCAGATCAGCGTTGTTGAGTGACAGTTCACCGTTCAGCTCAGCTTGGAGTTCCGTAGCTTGGGAGTAGAGCTCAGCAGCTGCATTGAAGTCCTTAATTGCATCTTTCGCCGCAGCTCGCGCGATCAGATCTTCTAACTGTACACGCTTGGCATCTGCGGTGTTCTTCAGCTTTATTGGGTCTGCTTTTGCTGAGTTAAGCTCTGCCATGACGGTCAGGGCAAGGATACCGTGGGAGGTAGTAGGCTTGGGATATCAGCAGGCACTTTTTAAAGGATGAGAAATGAAGCACATCCAAATGAGAATGGAAAAATGGAGTTGCAAAGCTGAGCTCTGCTTCGCGAAACGTTGGAAGGACGAAGTATATCGGCACAGAGAATTAGTAAGTTTCTTAGCCCAAACCTACCTAAGAACTAGTCGTGGACTCACGGCGCGTATGCATATGTGGAGCACCCGTAACCACGCGTCTCTCTGAAGGTCCATTACCTTACGAGTTACATACATAGTGTTTCGAGTTTTCAAAAGCAGCAACAACAACAACAGCATCATCATCATCATCATCATCATCATCATCATCATTATCGTCATCTGGATCACCCATAATCGTTCTGGCCCAGCATCGTGTTTACCTTTTCAGATTATTTCTTTTCTATCATGACCAAAGCAGTGAGACTCACAGAGGATGAATTATAACCTGCTCATTCTCCTTGAAGCTACTTTCATATGGTCCTCAATCCCGAGACATCTCTGAAGAGACTAAGCATTTACCACCACATCGGAAGTAAAAATGGACCACACACCGCTTGTTGGGGACAGGTGTCTGGACTCGGATCCCATCTTCTCTTCGTCTCCAGGGTTCGGCACTCCTGTACGTCCTTTACGAAAATCGAATCTTAATCCTCCCCTTGCGAGGATATCAGTCTTGCCAATTCTACTTCCACCCTCCACGCTTCGACCTGTAGCTTTCCGTACTTTCACCAGGAAGCACAACTTGACCATCTCGTCCTCAGCACTGCAGACTTTGGCTTCCTTTGTAGGAAAACATTGCGGCTCTGGATGGCGCGAAGAAGGCCTTGCGGAGCGAGTCTTGGATGAGGTAGCCAAAAGTTGGAAAAAGGCCGGCGGCGGCGTTATCGTTGAGGAAGGCAGAGGGGCCTCATTGAAGGCTATTTTGATGGCCTTAGAGGGCAACATGAGTGGAGGAAGGGTAGTTCCTGCGAAATCGAATGCAACAAGAGAAGGACCGATAGATGTGACTGCCCTCAATTGTGATGCCAGGCGACTGAACCCACACTTGTCTCCAGCTCCAGCAATCAACGATGAGGAACATGACGACGTGGACTTATCTTTACACCCAAGAAATTGGATCAAGATTGTCGAGGCGTTCGACATGCCACGCTTGACTTACAACGTTGATAAAAAGTACTTCGAATTAACAAAGTCAAAGGCTACATTGTTCCCGCAAGCTTCACACAAGACTAGCGCATTCAGAGACCGTTATAACATTGTTCATCAGCGCCTACTCCGGAATGAGTCATTTCAAACACCGTTGAGTTATTCCACAGGCCACTCCCTGAAGAGGTCGTCATCCTCATTCGCTCCCACTCAATGTTATAGGTTGACACCGATTGCAAACTTGCTTGGAAGAAGTGGCACGTCACACCTGCTTCTAGGATTACTCTCTATATCACCCGCAGGTGATCTCTCTTTGGTCGATTTGACAGGTAGCGTCGCGCTAGATCTGAGTCATGCCCGGACGATACCAGACGATGGTGCTTGGTTTGCTCCCGGAATGATAGTTCTCGTCGATGGAGTCTATGAAGAAGAGGGAAGTGTGAGAGGATCAGTCTTAGGTGGAAACAGCGGAGTGGGTGGCGCCATTGGGGGTCGATTTGTGGGTGTATCAATTTGCGGACCTCCATGCGAACGACGGGAAGTATCACTGGGAACGAATCACCAGCACAGCAACGGAGAGATTAGCTCTAGCGGAGGGTTTGGATGGGTTGACTTTCTAGGCATTGGGTGTGAACGCGCACAAGGCTCACGAATGAGGAGAATCCAAGCGAAATGTTTGCGAGGTGTGCAGGATGACGCGGGTTCGCCCCTACGACTGAAAGTGGCTATTATGAGCGAGGTTAATCTTGACAACTTCAAGTCGCTTGACGCGCTGAGGAAGGTTTTCAGTACATATAGTGAGCTTTCGCCCACCGAACGCCCAATAGTCTTTGTCGTGATAGGGAATTTCGTCCAGAAGGCCACAATCAACGGAGGCGGTTATGCTGGCAGCATCGAGTACAAGGAGTACTTTGATTCATTCTCCATTGTACTAGCCGACTATCCCGAACTTTTACGACACTCTACTTTCGTCTTCGTCCCTGGCGATAATGATCCATGGTCGTCTGCCTTCACAGCGGGCGCTGCCTCGACAGTACCACGTCAGCCAGTTCCGGATATGTTTACGTCGAGGGTAAAGCGTGCGTTTGCATCGGCAAATTCGGAGTCGGGGCGATCGCAAACTTCCGAGCCTGCCGGCGAAGCTATCTGGGCCTCCAATCCATCACGTCTCACCGTCTTTGGGCCCTTGCATGAGATCGCCATCTTTCGAGATGACATATCAGGAAGGCTGAGGCGGAACGCAGTGGCTACTAAGCAAGGCGAGAATGAGTGTGATTCGGCAGTTCCACAAGGTCCGGAAACCGAGCCTGGTCTTGCCACGGCTGGTAATGGAACTCATTCTCAGGCCCATCCGGCAGATGCAAAAGCTCAGCAATCTTTTTCCAGTGTGCACACAGCACGAAAACTAGTGAAAACAATATTAGACCAGGGAACGATGTCCCCATTTCCGCTATCGATGCGACCTGTCTTGTGGGATCATGCAGCATCGTTGCAACTGTACCCATTGCCGACGGCGTTTATTTTGGCTGATCCTGAAGTAGCACCATTCTGTATGACCTACGAAGGGTGCCATGTCATGAATCCAGGAAGATTTATCTCTGAAGAAGGATCGACCTGTATGAGATGGGTTGAGTATGATATATTGAAAAATCGAGGGCGTGTGAAAGAGGACCGGCTATAGCAAATCATAACGGCAATTCTTTTGGTTTTAGGAGTCTTATTTCATGTGATGATGGCAACTGAATTGAAGCATAGGAGCTGATCGGATGTAACTAAGTCGGCGCTAGCTTACTGTATTTGGTTTCAGCTCTCGGCGCCAATATATATGTGATTCTTTAGAACGAGTACAAACTGCCCGAAGTAAAATATCACAATCATCATATGGCAGCCAAAACTGCATGGCATGAACTGGATGTACACATAAACTAATGTATTAGCAAGAATACATCCGAAGGAGACATTGCTTGGAGACAATCCCGTTACACGCGCGAAGTTGGTGCCCCCTGGGGTACAAGAGTGATGAAAAAGTCGCGATGACTTTATACAGAGGTGTCAGTCAATTGTAATAACATCTGCAGCGTCGGAAGCCACAGGGTTTCGCTGGAGACTTTTGTCATTAATGAAGTTCGCCGTCATCGTAGTATCGTTAGCCATGCCAGCCTGCGAGGGTGCCCCGGTTTGACTCTGTTTCTCCGAGACTTGCTGATATGAGTAATCCTGATCAGTTTTAGTTTCTCGCGGTAACCAAGTATTATGCTGAGCGCTGGTGAAACATCCATCGAGGGCCCAAATAACATTACTGACTCCCTCAGCATCTGCAACCACCCCATTTCCAAGACCTTTCCAACCGTTTCCTTTGGAATGATACAATGTGCCTCGCAACCTGGCTTTGAGTTGGTCGTGGCCTGGCCTGGCCTCTGGGCTGCTCAATTCCCTTAGTACCCAAGTCAACTGCCCCGAATGCTGGCTCGTTGTGAGTTGGAAACAGAAGCCCTGATAAGTATAATGGAGGTGGAATGTGTAAGCATTGCGCACAATCACCTGTAACCTGAACGACTCCTGGCGAGACGCATTAGATGTTATTTGCTCCAAGGCTCGCATCAAGGGAAGTGTAAAAGATAGGATCTCCGTTACGAAATCCAAACCAGCTTCATTAGAAGAATGGTTTAAAATGGCTGCGAGAGACCCCTGGACCCGGCGATGAGGGTTCGGATGGTTAAATCGAATACCCAGAGTGAGAAAAAGTAAGGGGTCAGTCCCTGCTAGAACGCGAACAGGGTCAAGCTCCGCAGAAGAGGGGGCCTCGGACAACCCGATGCCGATAATGGCTGAGAGATCCCTTCTTGGGCCGTAAGCAAAGGCTATATGAGTAAGCGATAACGACTGAGGTGTCATTCTCCGTTGCCGGAGAAAATCGAGAATTGACAACGTGCACTCGAGAGTCTGCAGGCGTTTGAACAGCTGTACGATCACAGGTCGACCAGCCGGAGCGAGAAGCCGAAGGGCAAAGCCACTGCCTCCTCGCTTGAAAACTAGGGAGCTGTCCGACTTTGAAACTAATGTGCACAAATCTGTCAAAGGTGCCACCAAGTTGCCATACGCCACAAATATGGCAATGTTCTTGCGACGGTCAATCCCATGGAAGGCAAGGCGAACTGTATTCTTGAGAAGGTTCTTTCTCCTCAGACCCGCGGGCAAAACTAGCTGAAGCGCCCGGGGAAGGTTTGATACTTGGTAGCGAATAAAAATATCCGGGATTTGAAGATCGGGCCCAACTCTCAATGCGCGCAATGGCGGGTGGAACTCAACTGTTTGCAAATCGGCCAAATAGCTGACGTTGGCATAAACTGCTACCATCCCAGAAAGACAGTAGCCCAAATCGGGGAATGACGAAGAGCGAGTTTGGTGGTTCGTAGCAAGAAAGCTATCGCTCATGCTATGCCCTGAACAAAGTGGGACACTTGTATCAGGGCCCGAAAAATCTGTTGCACCTTCTGAGGATCGGCGAAGTTGCACAACCCACCAGTTGTCACTAGCGATGCTGCTTGTTGCAGCAACGACCCAATTTCGCTCCCATGAAGGGTGCCAGAAAAGGGAAAAACGTAGGACATTAGCTGGAAAGACTTTCCGAATATCGTTTCTGAGTCCCTTTAGGCTGACTGTTTCAAAACCCAAGATCCTGACATTAGACTCAAGTTCCTCTATGGCCGCAATGCAACGAAGGCGAGAAACACGGGCCACTAAATCATCGATGGTGGACCTGTCCAGACTGGCATCACTTTCGGAACGTTCTGAAAGACCAGCAGTAGCGGACAAGATGGCGGCTCCTGACATTGGCTCAATGGATACCCGAAGATGTCTGGAGCTCGTGAGCTGGACAGAGAGTTGACATTCGCCGGGCTCAGTGACATTCAAAATCGCTTGTGAAGACAAAGTGCCGGTGGAGAATAGCGAATATTCACTTAGGATGCCGTAAGCTGACGAGAGCAAATAAGATATATGTAGAGCAATGACACTGCGCAGGAGACACTCCATTGATAAGTCGTCTGCATCGAATTCAATGTCTCTACTGTCGACCTCCTGGCCGTCCCTCATCCAACGCAAGCCCAGGCACGGTACACCAAAGCCTTGGCTGTCAGCATTCCCATTACCGCTCTTGATCCCAATCTCGACCCAACTCTTAGGTCCTGGTTTTAGGGCCCAATATTGTATAACCAGGGTTCGATGCAACAGCTCAACACGCAATGTTTCTGACCAAAGGCCTTTAGCCAACTCGATGGCCTGCTTGAATAATATGTGAATTTTATTGGTCAATACCAAGCCATGCAGGAAATTGAAGCAGACTGTTAAGCCGCTATCACGCAGTTTATCATTGATTTTAGCATCAATCTCGTTGGACATTCGACCCTTCGGAATGTTGGAGGATGGGGAGTAAAGAAAGCGGATATCAACGAAGAAGAACTGTGAGAGCTCGCTTTCTGCTCCGATGGATAAGTCGAGCTCAAATTCGCCGCGCACGACAAAAGTAACTCGGCCGTCGTGAATTCGGTAGGTCCGGAATGGGTGAGGGATTGAATCATGCAATGCAAGTCTGGCACTGATGATTCTGTTTATTTTATGTAATCTTCTCAGAGCGCCTCTCGCTGTTAGAAGTTTGGATGACTTGTAGCCGAGCTAGAGAACTTTGAGTCAGTAATTGTTGAGCTTCGTGCGTGCAAACATGGCTTACATCCGCTAAGGATTCCAGCCTGCCCTTGGACAAGATCTCCAGGGCAGTTTGGAGATCCGGATTGGCCACCTGAGCCTGCACCAGGTCCCGTTTCATATCTCCCACTCGCTGCAACGCATCCACGAAAGCTTGATGGCGAGCGCGAATAAAATTTTGCAGGTCAATTAATTTACTGACATCGCGCGCTTGCCGACTCCACTGTGAAAGAACGAGAAGTTTAATGAACTCGGCCCGTTTAGCATGAGCAAAATCTAGTATTCTGAGCTTTTTCTGGAGGTTTTCGGGAGACTGGTTCCCAGGAGATTTTCCATTGACAGGCAACAAAGGGATTGAGCTATGCGATGACACTTGTATTGCCGCCAGCTCTGTAATAAGGTCAGATAGCTCATTCCAGCATTGCTGCACAGATCGGTTGACTAGCGTTGAAAACGGAAAGAATCCCTGTGTAATATGTGGTAGCTCAGGCAGAGCTTTGTGTCCGTCCATTCTAGGTTTGCCAGTATAGCTTTCCTTATCACGGTCGTGATCTTTGGCACCCTTGGCTGCTCCGTTGACATGTAACGACCCATTTCGTAAGTTATCGGCAGTACTCGAGGTCTGAGTGTCTGGCGCATGCCTGGCCCCGCCAACAGTAGCATTATCCATGATGACGCCCGGCATGTCTGTAGATACGGCACCTACGGCCTCTGGGATCAGCCCTCCCCCCCTTCACCCTCTGCACGGCACAAAGGTGAGCGACCTGACTCGGGTGCTAGCCCAGACACGCCGGCGTCAGGGCCAGGAAGGGAAGCTGACAGTACTCAACCCGCTGAAATAACCGCTTCAGCTTGCTGTCATCCGTGATCAACTGGTATGCGCAAAGCTAGCTCGACGAGAGCGCTGCAACGGCACTGAAGGTAGGATAAACTTCCGGTGAAGTAAAGAATGGCGCGTGAGCAAGTTGGAACAAGGGCCTTATGAGGTAGTTTTATCGGCCTTATAGAATTGATTCAGGTGCGCGATCGAGAGTTTGTGAAGGTATTCCACAAAAATTCGCGTTGGTCGATCCTGATCAAGAGACTCCTAAAGCAAAAGCATTCAGCAGGATGACGAACAAGCCATACACTAAGTCTTTTCAGTCGGATTGTGATTCACTGTTTCAGACGTCGGATTCGGAGGTTCTCGCGAACGGAAGGGTGGAATCCATCAGAGGCTTTAGCCCTTTGCTGGAGCAAACAAGGAGATTGCGTCTATGCACCGTCGAAGATTAAAGAGGTGACCACGCCACAGATGATGCTTGCTGATATACTGAGCGTATACAGGCAATAGAAAGAAATATGGAGGGACTGACGAGTTGATGTATTATTGTCTAAAAGTTGCAGTGCTCGTGCGCTCGGAAAAAGAGATGATGGATTGCAGATTCATGATGTGCCTTGGTGCCTGATGTAAGGTATGCCTGAGGGATTACTACTACTTACCTTAGTACGATCGGATATTTGAGTTATCGGTAATATAACCTGTTCTTACGTTAGCGTCTGGTACCTGCGTATCGTTCTCTCTCCGCATTTCCACTAACCTACGAAGTATTTAGGTCAAGATTACCTAACATAGCTAGGTAAGGTATGGATAAGGTAAGCTGCCACTGAGGTAAGGAGCTCAAGTCTATTGATCCTCAGGTGATGACGATGGTAACGTGTGCGAGATACACTGGACGACACAAGAGTCTTTACTCGTTATTCCCCATAGTGATTACTTTGCCTTAGCACTATGTTCGTCCACTAATTAGGGAACCTAACTTATGTCGTTCCTGCAATACCCCAAATAATTCTTTGGTAAAGGCTCCTTATTCGACTTTATCCAACGTCCAGTGGAGCTCACGCACTGTCTGATGTTACCCAGCCTGCATGATTTACTAGTATGGTCAAGCAACGCTTTGGAGAGCCCATTCCTATCGCCTGCTGACACCTTTTCCATGTGCCTAGGTTGTCGGTCTGTCGGAAACCATTGCTTTCTACTCTGGTAGGCTGGCTATTCCTCTTCTTACGTGCCTAACGCTTAAATATCATGATATAGAGATACAAATTACGGCTGAAGCTGTTGAGGAAGCAACTACTTCGAACAACCGGACCCTTTATATAATGCTATCGCGTGTCTCAAGTTGGCGTCAATATGCGGGCTGGCGATGAAACCGAAACGAGCATGACGCGGCCGCAATACCCTGGGGATGATACTCGGCCTACCAGCAAAAAAGAACTCGCCGGATGGTATAGCTATGGCTGGGCAGCAGAGGTATTTACGGTCTGCGCTATGGGTATGCAGAAGTCTGGCATCGGACCTTCGCTCGCATTCATTCGCTCCTAAAGTTGACACTTACCACAGGCTCCTTCCTCCCCATTACCTTAGAGCAAATGGCTCGCGACCGTGGTGTTCTTTTATCCGATAAGGTGACTCCCTGCAGTGCTACCTTGAATGGTCCATCGAAGACGTCCACACAAGCCCAGTGGACGCTTTCTTCAAGATATGATGCCGGAGAACCAACAGTGGTAAACCAGTGTGTGGTCTACATATTCGGTGTCGAGATAAATACTGCAAGTTTCGCAATGTATACCTTCTCGGTGAGTGTCTTTATTCAAGCCATCTTGATCATATCAATGTCAGGAGCCGCAGACCATGGAAGACATCGAAAGCTGCTTCTAGTGGCTTTCGCTGTGATTGGCTCGGTCTCCACAATGCTCTTTCTGGGTGTGGTGCCTAAGATCTATATTGTGGGGTCAGTGATTGCGATAATTGCAAACACCTGCTTTGGAGCCTCCTTTGTGCTTTTGAATTCATTCCTACCCTTGTTGGTGCGCCATCATCCTTCTGTGCTTCGGGGTGTTTGCGAACCGCCCCCTGCTTTGGATGGTTCTCGCGCCGAAGAAGGTCATTCTGATCCCACAAACGATATTGATCATGGCATTGACTCTAACGCCACCTCGCCCCTGCTTCATGCCCATCAGGGAAACTGCGAAAACGCTGCGACGGACATGCGTCCTGCAGCTACCATTACAGTTTCGCAAGAGCTGAAGCTATCAACTCGGATATCTTCTTTTGGAATTGGAATTGGCTACATCGGTGCGATTATCCTACAAATCATCTGCATCCTCGTCGTCGTCGCTACCAACCAAACTACCTTCTCCCTGCGTCTCGTACTGTTTCTAATCGGGCTCTGGTGGTTTATCTTCACAATACCAGCCGCGCTCTGGCTGCGATCTCGCCCAGGCCCACCATTGACTACCACTCATCAAGGGAAGCACACCCGCTCTTGGATCGGCTACATGGCATATGCCTGGAAGTCGCTTTATCGGACAGCAGTGCGGACACGTCATCTCAAAGACATCTTACTGTTTCTCGCGGCTTGGTTTCTTCTCAGTGATGGAATTGCCACCGTCAGCGGGACTGCGGTACTCTTCGCAAAGACACAACTCAGTATGCAACCCGCGGCTTTGGGACTTATCAACGTGATTGCAATGATGGCCGGTGTCTTGGGGGCGTTTTCTTGGAGTAGTGTCTCGCGAGTATTCAATCTGAGTGCGTCACAAACAATCATTGCATGCATTCTCTTATTCGAGCTAGTGCCTCTCTATGGTCTTTTGGGGTTTATTCCAGCAATCAAGAGCCTCGGATTTTTGGGCCTCCAGCAGCCGTGGGAGATGTTCCCACTCGGAATTGTGTATGGGCTTGTCATGGGCGGCCTATCCTCTTACTGCCGCAGTTTCTTCGGAGAGTTGATTCCTCCTGGCAACGAAGCAGCATTCTATGCTCTCTATGCAATTACTGACAAAGGGTCGAGCATTTTCGGGCCTGCAATTGTCGGCATCATCACCGATCGCTACGGTGAAATACGGCCTGCATTTGTGTTTCTTGCAGTTTTGATATTTCTCCCGTTGCCGCTAATGCTACTTGTGGATGTTGAACGAGGGAAGAGAGATGCGCTTGCTCTTGCTGCAGAATTGCAGCCATCAGGCGCTCAAACCTACGGAACGCTTCCAGGACACGAGGATCGCGCCCAGCCAAGTGGGCTATAGGTACTATTGATCTTCTAAGCGATCATTAGATTTGCCCAGCAGAGCTACGCTTATGAAGGAAGCCGATTCGGTCAACACTTATTGGAACACGGCTAGCCTCGTTGGCTAGGAACTTGCTTCTCTCTCCCTCTCTACAATCGTTGTCTCAGTCTCTTTCTCTCGGATAGGACAGAGTACGCACTAACTTGGAGTGCAAATGACACAGTGAACTACATAGCTTTACAAGCCAGCACCTCGAAGCTTTATACTACTAGAAAAGGCGATATTTCCACTTTTCAGCGCTTTTGGACGTGCCATTATGCTACCATACTCTGCGACAGAAGTGTAAATTTCCCATAAGAACTCCAAGCCATGTAGAGAGTATTATGAACCATACACTTGGTTAAGGAAGTCCGGCCCAAGGATGGCCAAAATTCATTCATTGTGTCAACCGCAATATTCGAAAATGACTGGTTTACTGAGGACCGTCCAGGCAAAGACACCTATTCATTCTGCTCATACAAATTCCGTTTACTCCCTTTAGTGGAGAATCAAACGTTATCTATTCACAGTTCTAACCCATCAGGAGGCAGTGAGGTACAGGTGTTCTTGGCCTCCATTTATGATTTGCCGGGGATCAACTTACCGGCTTAGAAATCGCATCAAGAATGAGGAAGTACCTCAATAGTGTGGATGATTGACTGGATCGACATCGACTCATTAATTTTGTATAGCGAACCACGAAATATCATCATTCTGCCTCATAACAACCTAAGTAACATCTTCTACTCCATGGCAGCCAGGCGCCGCTCTGAATATAAACTTATCTGGCAAATTCAGTCTGGAATCTGTAGGTATCACACTCCTTACACGAGCTTCCAACAGTGCATAAGCTTGTGGTGTGTTAAATTAGTTTATTACTTACTTTTAGTCACCACCCTCAAGGTCAAGGACCGTTCCCTGGTTTCCGAGGGTTTGACTATTTTTATTAACTGATAAAGGTAATGAAGCTGCTGTTGCAATCCTGTTTGGGGTGGGGAGCGAGTAAATGTCTATGGAGCAGCACTCCGTATTCAACCAACTCACAGCGTCAAAATATGGTAGTTCAGGCCCAGGCACCTAACTAAGGTACTTTAGGTACTTTTATACTTACCAAGTGCCTTACTACTCTGTGCTTCTATCCAGTTATAGGTACTTTGTACTACCTACCTGTTGATATTCAGAATATTGATTAAGTACGTATAGGAGTCAGAAACTATGTTTTAGAAGCAGATTGATAAATGAATCATACCGAATACAACCTTCTGGTTCCATGATGAAGGTACCTAGGTAAGGTAGCTTAACAAACTTGAGGAGACAATACCTCCGGGTAATGATACCGTACTTGATTCCATCCAATGTATGGCGCAGGTCCCTATCCTAAGGTAAGGTACCTAGGTAAGGTAGAGTTGTAATAAATTACGCGGTAAAGTACCTCAGGTACCTTAGGTACTTCAATAAGGTAGGTTTGTTATTTTATCAGGTGTGCCTGTCTCTAGCTGATACAAATCCAGATACCAAAGAAAATGCAGGGGAATGGAAAGAGTACCTAGAGCAGAGGTACCGAAGTACATACTAGGCAGCTACCTTATCTGTCTTGTGAAGTACGTACAGCATGTATATAGCGATAATGAAAGTTATAGAGGACGGAGGGACGGAGTATGGTGTATCTATCAAAGACTCTTACTGGTACCTAGGACTTGGGGTGCGGGACATTCTTGGTCGAAAACTTACCTACTTTTTGGATCTATGGCCCTACCTTAAGGTATCTATGGGTTCCGAGGTGGGTATTATGTGTATTATGGGTACGTATTATTAGGTTGTTACCTTGCTGGATATGATTTATCAGCTATCTTATTATTTACGGGGTATTTACCTATGATTTTACGAGTCCCTTGCAGGATTCACTGTTTAGGCGGATGAGCGGAGCCACTCACAGAGCTCAAACAGCCAGCTGACTGCAGAAAGAACAAACTGTCCTCAACTCTTCTCCATACCTGTACTTAACGGGGCCGCTCACCTCTTGAATCGTCTGTTCTCCCTCTGCCGTGCTCTTCCCATCGTTCTCATTTCTGCCTTTAAGCTGTAGGGTAGCAACCCGGACTGAGATTCATCCTTGTCCAACTCTCAACTCCTCAGTCGAGCAGGACTAGATTGGGTCTGCAGCTATTTACAAGAGGATCTTCATCTTTGGTCTTGATTTATCCCATTAATCGTCGTTTCGTTTGTTTCCGAAACTTTTCTATATCATGCGATCTTTTGCTCCCTGGGTCTTAAGCCTTCTCGGGGCTAGCGCGGTAGCCTCTGCTGCTGACGCGACAGCTGATACCACTTCCGATGTTGTCTCTTTGACCAAAGACTCGTTCAAGGATTTTATGAAAGAGCATGACTTGGTGCTGGCCGAGTTCTATGCGCCCTGGTGCGGCCACTGCAAGGCTCTAGCTCCCAAATATGAAGAGGCTGCTACTGAGCTCAAGGGAAAAGATATCCCTTTGGTCAAGGTCGATTGCACTGAGGAAGAGGACTTGTGCAGAGAAAATGGCGTCGAGGGCTATCCTACTCTCAAGATCTTCCGCGGCCCCGATTCCAGTAAGCCCTACCAGGGAGCTCGCCAGGCTGACTCGTAAGTTTCACTACTCCCAGCGCGCGCCTCTATCAACCCTCGTCCCTGATCATCTGTGCTCTGCTTTCCCCTTCGATACGGCCTTGCCTTCCGGTTCCTAGCCGCCTTCTGCATCATTGACTAATCTTGCTTAAAAAGAATTGTCTCCTACATGATCAAACAGTCCCTCCCGGCCGTCTCAACTGTCACTGAAGAGAACCTCGAGGAGATCAAGACCATGGACAAGATTGTGGTCATTGGTTACTTTGCCTCCGACGACAAGGCTGCCAATGATGTGTTCACGTCTTTTGCTGAATCTCAGAGAGACAACTACCTCTTTGCCGCGACCAGCGACTCAGCTATTGCCAAAGCGGAGGGTGTCAAGCAACCCTCAATTGTGCTCTACAAAGACTTTGACGAGAAGAAGGCTATCTACGATGGAGCGATCGACCAGGAAGCGATCCTCAGCTGGGTGAAAACTGCCAGCACTCCTCTTGTGGGTGAGATTGGCCCCGAGACCTACTCTAACTATATTACGGTATGTTCTTGTCTCTTATGATCGGAAACAATTAATCTGCCTTAACTGTACCAGCTAACCTGGACTGTGTTCTAGGCCGGTATCCCTCTCGCGTACATCTTCGCTGAGACCAAGGAGGAGCGTGATCAGTATGCGGAGGAATTCAAGCCCATTGCTGAGAAGCACAAGGGAGCCATCAACATCGCCACTATTGATGCCAAGATGTTCGGTGCCCACGCCGGAAACCTCAACCTTGACCCCCAGACATTCCCCGCTTTCGCTATCCAGGATCCGGAGAAGAACGCCAAGTACCCTTACGACCAGTCCAAGGAAATCAATGCCAAAGACATCGAGAAGTTCATCCAAGATGTCCTTGATGGCAAGGTTGAGCCCAGCATCAAGTCTGAGCCTGTTCCTGAACCCCAAGAAGGACCCGTTACAGTCGTGGTGGCTCACTCCTACCAGGATCTTGTCATCAATAACGACAAGGATGTTCTTCTCGAATTCTACGCCCCGTGGTGTGGACACTGTAAATCGTGAGTGTTGCCCGTCCTCCTACCAAAAAGCTGGGATGGAAGGTGAGCTGACGAGTCTTTCATAGTCTGGCCCCCAAGTATGAGGAGTTAGCGGCTCTCTATACTGGTGATTTTAAAGATAAGGTCACCGTTGCCAAGATCGATGCTACTGCCAACGACGTTCCTGATTCCATCACCGGATTCCCTACCATCAAACTCTATCCCGCCGGTGCTAAGGATTCTCCCGTTGAGTATTCTGGCTCTCGTACCGTCGAGGATCTGGCAAACTTCATCAAGGAGAACGGCAAGTACAAGGTCGACGCTCTTGAGGCTGCCTCAGAGAAGGTTGAAGAAGGGGCTGATACCGCTTCCCCTTCGGCTACATCCACCGAGGCTGAAGCTTCTGCTGCTGCTGGCGACGAGAAGGGCGACGACCATGATGAATTGTAGACTACTACTTTAGCCGAAGGACTTTATTTTAGTATCCGAATTTCAAACATCATGATTGTATCCTACCCCGAGCAGATTTCACTTTTTCCTCAGCTTCTTGAGCTGGCCATCCCAGAAACCTCACTGCCCGGCAGACAATTGCCCTCTTGATACTAATTCTATTTAACCATATGTGGCTTAGCAAAATGAATATGGTAAGAGCCGCAACAGAGCCGCAAGTCTTCTGTCAGCAACACTTTCGCTACGCTCGCCGACTTGACCAACCGAGGTACCCACACTTGTAGAACGCCATGCTACAACATCTTCATTTGACACTCGTCAACAGGATAAGTTGGTGGGGTTGGGTGAGGGGGGGGGAACTTTCTTAGTCAGCCTGAAGACCTGGCAGTCAAGGGAAGCGTGTCACATGTCCATCACATGATGTATGACTTCCTACATCTTCCCAGACTGCCTGTATGTAGCAATAGAGATGATGATAATATATTCAGTTTCTACCCTATATTTCCAGATTGTGGTATAGAGATACTATAAATTAGTAGCATATCTCCTATCTAACCAGGAGCACTAACCTCTTCTAACCTCTATGAAATTAAAGTAATGTCTGCAGTGGATTTTGTGCTGATAACTTTATGAGATTAGATGCTATTTATATTCTACTTAGGAAGATGACATAGTAATACTCTACTATAATCTCTACTATAATCTATAGATTAGTGCTAACCCTTCTCTTCCCCTCTTATCTATTATAAACTAGCTAGACAAGACATCTGGTCTGATAAGACATTCTCTGGGGCGCTTTAACTGATAGTTAAGTTATTCTACTAAGACTAGCTAATAGCCTATACCTACTAACTTTATCTAATAAACTTCCTCCTTCTATGCCTAATATCTTATTAACTCTCCTGTGTGATAATTAACACTAGCTTACTAAAGGAAGAAGGTCTAACTTATAGTGAATATATTTCCCTCTCTTAGTAAAGGGAAGTCTGCCTTAATAGAAGATGTCTATAGTATAGGATCTAGAGCTGGGTCTAGTTATACTAGGATATATAATAGATAATCCTCTAGATTAGGCCTAATGAGCTACTCTCTTAAAGATATAGACTAAGACCATCTCTCTATGCTAGAATTATATTAATCCCTTAAAGGTGATGATATCATCATTACCTAAATAAGGGATAAAACCCTGCTTAAACTAGATTAGTAACTAGAGGAATCTACAGAGGGGCCTTTAGTTACTAGGCTACTTTCTAAGAGCTAACTTAAGATTTTAAAAGAATTATATACTATAAAGTAATATAAACATTCTGCTATATTAATTATATAGCTTTAGAATTATAGGAATAACTCCCCTAAATTTAGTGATTTAGTTAATAGATATATTATAGTAGTTAATGTTGCTAAAGCATTAGGTATTATATTAATAATAGGCTATAAATATATAGAAAAACTATATATAGAGATATATTTAGGTACTTCCTTATCTAAATACTTTAGGATGCTCTGTAATATATTACCTACTATAATAAAAGATTTTAGGATAGGTCCTAACTACTAAGTAGATAGATATAACCTACTAGACCTTAATACTCTTAGCTATAGAGGTAGTATTAATATTAGTATTACTAATTACTTTAATACTATACAGAAGTAGAAAAGAGACTAATATATAGAAGAATATATCTTCTAGCTTAAATAAGCTATTAAGGATTAATAAGCCCTTACTAAGAGGATATAATAACTTAAATAAGCATCTATAGCTAGGACTAAATATAAATATAAATACTAGGTCCCTAGACCTTAAGATCTTACTAAAGATATCTATAGTCCCTATAACTATAGCCCTTAACTATATAATAATACTTATAACATCTACTATATATATAATAATAACCCTCATAATGCCCCCTATTTCTATAAGAACTAGCTAGATAACCCTACATAAGTAGAATGCTACTCTTTATAAGATATATATAATAGAGCTAACTTATATAGACTTAATAACTACTATAGGGGTAGCACTAGTAGATACTATAGCTATAAAGATAATAAGTATATTAACTACACTGCTAATAATATAGATAATTATTAGGGGTTTCCTAACTATAGTCCTTAAGAGGAAGAACTTTCTGTATATATAAATAGAAGGGAGGACTACTTTAGATATTAGACTAGATACTAGATAGGTGCCTATAATAACCTACCTTATAAAAGCTTCTAATATTCTTTCTTAAATAATAGCTTCAGGGTAGTGGATAGGCCTTTCTAACTTAAGCTAGATAATATTATAACCTTTAATCTAGCCTTAACTAATATAAAGTTCTTTATATATAGAATTTAGATTATAGCTTAATAAGAGGGCATATAGTCTATTCTAAATATACTTTTTTTTTATCTAAAGGGCTGTATGTTAACTTGGTATACTAAGCTACCTAATAATATTTAGGATGAGATGGCCTACTTACTAGATACCTAGATAAGAGCACTAGATAATGAGTTTATAGCTAACCTAATTAATATAAGATATAAAGTATATAAATTATATTTCTTATTTACCTAAGTAGATAATATAACCCTTATAGACTATCTTATAAAGAAGGTCTTACTTCTATGTGCAGTAGGCACTACTAATTCTAAATCTATTAAAAGTAAACTATAGGAAGGTCTAGACTATAGACTTGCTAGCCTTATTCTACTAACTCTAATAGAGATACTTGAGTAGTTTAAATAGAGGATCTGGGTAAATAAAGCTAGAGCTAGATATCTTTAGGATGCTAAATAGTATAAATCTAAGTATAAATAATAATCCTTTATAAAGGATTATATAAAGGAGGATTAGATTAACTACCTACTATCTAAGCTTAGTAAGAAGCTGCTTAATAATATAGATATTAAGGAAGACTTAATAACTAATAAGGCTACTAATAGTAAGTCATCCATCTAGAGGTATTCTATAGGTTATAAACTAGCTAGGCTATATTACTACTATAGTAGTAAGCACTAGGATAATAACTATACTAAAAAACCTAAACCTAAGTAGGTTAATATATTAGAAGTTAATAATATTAATAATAAGGATATTAAACTATTAGAAGAACTTACTTTTAATATAATATCTAAGTCCTTAAACTAAATATAGGATATTAGGAGAAGGTCACTATCCCTAACTAGCTATAACCTCCTTAATCACTATAACTATAGAATAGTTAGGTTCTATGTATTACATTTATATTAGATATCACCCATAAGCCTGAAAGTTACTATATTAATATAGGATTAGAGCTGTGTATAATATCCTAGGATATTTATAATATATATTTTACACAGTATAGAATAACTCTATATATTATATATATAAGAGGGATTGGTCAAGACACCATTACCTCTATATAAATTATATAATTAATAATCACTCTTATAGATATTAATCATAATAAGGCTATACTATAAGGTAACTTCTATATCCTTCCTAATCTTTCTAAGGGAATAATTATTAGTATAGATATATACTAATAGAATAAAATAATTATTAACTTCACTAAGAATACTATCTATATTAATGGACATAAGATATGTACCACTGCCACTAAATCTATTAAACTACCATCTAGGAAGAAATGTAGTGTTTATATAGCTATATTATAAATAATATAGCTAGGGGACAGTACTACCCTACTAGTATAGTTCTTAATATATATTCCCTAAGATACTATAATGCTTTAACTTTCTCCCATACCCTAAATAGATACTTACTATAACTTCTATAGAAGTTTACCTTGCGCCCTTATTATAGTGTATAATATAATATTACTATATGCTAACCTAGGGGATGCTTAGATCCATATTTAAGAAGGATAACTACTAGGATATATTAGTATACTAGGAAATATAGCCTATATATAGTCTATAGTTAATTAGATCTCTATAATAGATAATGCAAACATACTGCACATAGCTACTAAGGACCTTAATAAGATACTAATACCAGGATTAATAGAGCCTCTGTAGCTAGATCTAACCCTTATATTAGATACAGACGTCTTGGAGCATTAGGGTATAAATTTCAGGCTATGGGTATAAACCATCTTAGATAAATATAAATACCTATTTAGGCCTGGTATTAGTAAGTTTACTAATAGTATTAACATACTAATCCCTTTTAAGGATGAAATAGATATTAATAGATTAAAATAAATACTATTTACTCTATTAAACTAGGACTGTAACATGATGGATTCTATTCTTAATTTAATAAAGAAAGAGGGACTTCTTAAAGATATTCTACTATATAGATCCTCCCCTATAGCCTTACCTGTGTTTGTTATATACTAATATAGGAAACTAAGGGTGGTTATTAACTTATAATATATTAATACTAAACTAATTCTGAATGCTTATCTACTCCTATATTAGGATAATATATTAGGGGTAATAGGCAGTGCTATAATCTTTTCCTTACTAGATATTACTAAAGGCTTCTTTAACTAACCTATATATTAAGAGGACAGATGGAAGACGGCCTTTACTATAAGATATTAGGGTTATAAATAGCTAATAGTTATATTAATAGGATTAGCTACTATACCTAGTTTCTTTTAAGTATAAATAGAGAGGATATTATCCTAATACCTTTAGGACTTTATACTTATCTATATAGATGATATTATTATCTATAGCTATAATCTAGATTAATACCTTACCTACCTTAACCAAATCCTTATATTACTTAAGGACTCAGGCATTATACTTTCTCTATCTAAATATTATTTTATATACCTATCTATTAAAATGCTAGGATACTATGTATCCAGACTTAGGATTAGCACTACTGAAGATAAGATTATAGTAATTAAGGTAATAGTATTCCTAGACATGCTTAAAGGCCTTAAAAAGAGAGTTATATTCTTTAACTACTATTAGTTATTTATTCTATAATTCTCTATTATAATAGATCTACTATACTGCCTTAAAATACTGCGCCTGCAGCCTAGACCTAAGAAGGGTTATATAAGGAGGAAGTATGTAGTAAATATATTAATTAATAATAGTAAACTAGATGATATAATATATAAGAAACTTATCCAGGATGTAAGATATATATAGAAGGAGATTAAGAAAAGGCTTACTACTATACTAACTCTAGTATACCCTAACTTTACTAAACTATTTAAGATATATATTAATAGAAGTAAGGAATGGGGCTTTAGTATTATAGTATATTAGGTTAATAAGGATAGTATTAAAAGATTAATTCTTTTCCTTTTAAAATATCTAATACTAGCTAAATATAACTATACTATAATAGAGTTAGAATATATAGCCCTTATATAGGTATTACTTAGACTACCCTAATATATAGATAGTAACTTTATAGTTATTATAGACTACTCTGCCTTAGTAGATGTGCTATAGAGGAAACTAGCTAGCTACTTAATATAACTAAACTATTAGGCACTCTTCTTAGACAGCTTCCTCCCCTAAATAAAGATTATATATTATAAAGATAAATTATATATAAATATAGACACCCTATTATGATTTCCTATTCCTGTCTCTATATTTAAATTATAGAAACTAGATAAATAAGAGGCCTTATAGCTATGCTAATACATTACTAAAGATCCTGCTGTCCTTAATATAATAATTATTATAATATTAGTAGACTAAATCTTTCTCTAAGTAGTATATAATTAGCTGGCTGCTAATAGAACATTCTGACCACTACTATAAAAGATTTAGGACTAGATATAAGATAAAGTAGTATATAATAAGCTCTCTGCTAATATACTATAAAGAATATAGAAGATTTAGAATTAGGATATACTAACTACTAATGCTCTATAAAGAATCTAGAGATAGATATAGGATAAGCTAAACTAGGATATCCTAACTACTGATAGTACCTCCTAATACCATAACTTCATCCTTAGGGATGGCTTGCTATATAACACCTATACCTTTAATAAATATCTATATATCCTATAAGAATTTAATAAAATAATATTTAAGTAAATATATAATGATAAAGGCCACACTAGCTTTAATAAAGCCTATAATATACTTATATTAGAATTCTTCTTACTATAAGTAAAAAGAGACCTTCATAACTATATCTAGAGATATCTAACATGCAGGATCTATAAGAAGTCTAAATACTAACTATATAGTAAGCTTTAACTAATTAAGTAGCTAGTAGATGTACTATAGGTCCTCTATATAGATTTTATTATAGGACTTCTAGAGAGCTAGGGTTATAATATACTACTTACTATTATAGATAAACTATTAAAAGTAGTGTGGTTAGTCTCTAGTAAGGAGATATAGACTATAGAGGAATAGGTAAACTTATTCTTTAACTCTATCCTTAAGGACTAGGGACTCCCCTAATCTATTATCTTAGACTATAATTCTAAATTTACTAGTGCTTTCTGGATGAGACTTTTCTAAAGATATAAGGTCTAACTATATATAACTACTGTGTTTAATCCTTACTTAGATGGATAATCTGAAAAGATAAATAATATAGTAGAGGTCATTCTTTAATACACTATTATAGGATAATATAAATTATCCTAGGTCACTATTCTACCTGAAGTAGAATAGACTATTAATATACTCCTATTAATATTAACTAGTATTAGCCTATATAAGATACTCTATAGGGTGCTGCCTTGGCTACTCTCTATACTAGTAGATAATAATAATAACTTTATAATATACAGGATTAATGTCAGGATAGCTATTAAAGATTAAATTAATATAGTAAATATAAAAATAGTGCTAGCTTATAATGCTAAGTACAGACCTATTAAGCTAAAAGGCTAGGTATATATTAAACTAGCTAAAGGAACTAATATAGGGTACACCCTACTATACTTATTAAAGCTATCTACTATAAAATAGGGCCTGTTTAGGATTAAATAAAAGGTTAGTAGACTTATATATAAACTAGATCTTCCTGCTACCTGGAAGATTTATCTAATTATATTAGTTATATACTTAGAATAAGCCCATCCTAATAACCTATATAGTTAGTCACTACTAGACATCCAGAACGCAGTGCTAATTATAGTGGATAGGTAAGAAGAGTATAAGATTTAATATATTATATACTAGTTAGTGGATTAATGCCTTATAGAATAGTGTAATAGAGAAGAGATATAAGAACTAATAGTAAATCTAAAGAAAGATATACTAGACCTGCTTAAGTGCTTTTAAGTAAAGTAATATTAGAAATAAGTAAAGATAAAGTAGAGTTATACTAATCTTATCTTTTACTATACTTTA
Organism: Aspergillus viridinutans; assembly: GCF_018404265.1. Taxonomy (NCBI): domain Eukaryota; kingdom Fungi; phylum Ascomycota; class Eurotiomycetes; order Eurotiales; family Aspergillaceae; genus Aspergillus; species Aspergillus viridinutans. Next base: position 3,828,534 of record NW_025091217.1, read on the forward strand.
TCTTATCTTTAGCTTACTCCTTACCTTACTTAACTAATACCTTACCTTATATTTTATATCCTCTATAAGTATAAATACTTACTTTACTCTACTTTTCTCTTTATAATCTTCCCTTCTATATATATCTTTCTCTTATTATTATTTTAACCTTATCCTTATCTTAATCTAATATATTATCTTTCCTCAGCCTCTTACTTTATTATAGACGGCGACTAGAATAATAACTAGAATTATAAATATAATAATATATCTGTAATTAATAAGAAGAATCTTATAAAAAAGGCACTTAATATACTAGATGTACAGCTATAGACACTAATAGATAGAGAGGGCCTAGTAAATAACTAAGATATATGGCATATTATTAAGCTATATATAGATAAGCTGCCTATTCTACTAAGCTATGTTAAACTCTTAGATGTGTAGGTATATAAGATTATTATAAATAAATTAATTACTGCAGATAAGAGAGTTATAAAATAGCTATTTAACTTTAGTATATAAGGTGGCATCTGCCTAGGTAGAAAGCTAACTAGCCTAACTATCTTTATTTATAAAGGCTCTAAATAGTACTTCCTTATTTTTATAGAATACTATATACTTTATAGAACACCCTGTGCCACTATTATAAACTAGCTATATAGGATATAGATAGATAGCTCTTAGAGAAATAAGGACAGACTTAGATGGTTATTTAGTCTGGTAGAGGTGCTAAAGACTGCAAGAGAGGAGTCTAGTCTTTTTATTAATCTAATAGACCTAATAGCTAAACTATCTAAGACTATATAGTATAAAGCACTGCTATCAGACATTAACCCTATTAAGTATGACTAGGAGTATATTCTGCCTACTATTAAGAATATCTCCCTAGTCATGAAACCAGCAACTGTCAAACTCCTTGTGGATATTGGAAGAAAGATAATATTAAAAATATCTAAAATTAGGGATAAGATATTTACCTTATATACCTATAAACAGCCTATTACCTTAATATTAAATGCATAGCTTATTACCTTAACACTAGGCACCTTAATAGTCTAGATTACTAGTGTTAATTCATGTCCAGTACCCCCTATATCATTAAATGGCCTGAGTAATGAATACATTAACGCCATGATTAAATATATTAAGGAGGCTAAGTCAAAGTTAAATAACCCTTCTAGCATAGCTATGGGACTAATGCCAGGCTAGATAGCTATACTATAATATTTATAACTACTAAATACCCTAAATAATAACTATCTTGATGCCCTTATAGGATGGTTGCTAACTGTGTCCCTACACCCATTAGATCCACCTATGTTGAACCTGCTTGCTACATCTGTAGGCACATCAGATCCGCCCATCCCTAGCTTAATAGGTATAATATTAAACCTGCCTAGGTAAACTACTATAGCACCTAGACTTACTAGCACTATACTCTTAACTAACCCTACTATGTCCTTTAGTGATGACCTCTGTAACATAAAGTAGAGATAGCTTAGAATAGATAACTAAAGGGCAGACTCTAACCCCTAGGTCTAAGTAGTAAAATAAATTATTATTAATATAGAATGAGTAGAGCAATAGTACTAGGAAAAAGCTAGGGAACTTATAACTATAATTAGCTCTATATAACTTATAGTTAATATAATGAGGGGGAATCTTAAGCAGCTATCTTTTAACTCTCTATTTTTAGTAGTGGTATAAATAATTGAGAGAATGATATAAGATAATAGCTATAACTTATCTAGTGTCTAGACTGTATCTAAAGATATGAGATAAGTACTTAATAGGATGTGCTCTAGCTAATTATCCTTCTTAACCTTTATGTATTTATGTTTTCCTTTTTTTTTTTTTTACTTTTATAACTGTCCTTTATACCTTACAACATCTTAATATTCATTCCTTCCTTTATGTTTTGCATTTTTATGGCCTTTTTCTTTAAAAAGGTGCTACATCTTCCCATTCTAACTTCGCCTGAGATGGGCTTTGTCTAAAGCAGGGACCTGTCACATATCCATCACATGATGTATGACTTCCTACATCTTCCCAGACTGCCTGTACATAGCAATAGAGATGATGATAATACATTCAGTTTCCACCCTACGTTTCCAGATCGTGGTATAGAGATACTACAAAGCGTGGGGGAAGGAATTCTAAACACAAACTTAGGACACTTGAATTTTCTACGGTACAGACACGCTGATACAGCTGCAGACGCCGGAATCACAGAGACGGCCCCTTGGTGATTGATAGTAATGGAAATACCCAAATTAAATCAGATGTTCAACAGCTCATGTTGCAGGTTCAGCTGCAGCTAGAGCCTCAAGTGCATCGACATCATCGTCAAATTCATCAAGTGATCCGTCAGGGTCCATAAGTTTCACGCTAGCAACTTTGCACTCTTCGGAAGGATCCGAATCAGGCAGTTTCGCGGTGGATGTCTTCACCTGGTCGATCACAGGAGACGGGTCCGAGATAGTGGCAAGCGGGCCGCCTGTCTTTTTCGGGGTCAGACTCCAGTCAATGATGCCATCCGGACCATAGCGTTCGGCGAGCCACTCGTTACATTTTTTGAAATGGCCATTGTTGAACTAGACTCCGCATGAAGTCTCACGTCAGTACAAAGGGGCTCGGTAGGGTCTGCCATGATGGCGAGGGAGTGAAGCAAGACTTACAAAACCTCTGTGAGCGCTGAGCGGACTAGGATGAACCGACTGCAAAACGCAATGCTTTTGCCGGTTGATACCGGCTACGCGCTTCCCTGCCGGCGAGCCCCAGGCCAGATAAACCACTCCATTAGTTCGTACTCGAGCGACGGTGTCGATGGCCTTTTGAGTGAAGCGTTCCCATCCTTTGTTTGAATGGCTTGCCGCCTGATGAGCGCGGACTGTTAAGCAGGTGTTGAGCATGAGTACTCCTCGCTCAGCCCAAGGTATCAAAAGGCCACCCTTGTTTGGCGGGGACTGGAAAGTAGGGTAGTCATTTTTGATTCCGGTATAGATATTCACCAGAGAGGGAGGAGCAGGAGTGGGAGGGCGAACCGAGAATGCTAGACCATGAGCCTGATTATGGTTGTGATAGGGATCTTGGCCGATGATGACCACTTTCACTTTGTCCAAGGGGGTATGTCGAGACCTGGGGTTGACCTTATTAGCAACATAGTTCGGCGCGTCTCGCGGATGAAATGGCTAGGAAGGAGTTGCACCAAGAGTAAATCTCATTCTCTGGAGGAAAGATCTTTGCACCCGACTCCTTCTCCTTTTTGAGGAATCGCTTCAAGCCCAAGAACTCCGGTGTGACCAGCTCCTCCTTGAGCTTAGACAGCCAGCTTTCGTGCAACGTATCAATCTCCAGTCGCAGGAGATCTTGCTGCTCAGGCGTCAATGAGGCCACCCATTTGTCTTTGTTGAAGTTCGAGGAAGGGGTCGAAACGGTCAATGTTTTGGCGTCGACAGGCCTGGGCTTAGGGGCACCGAAGAAGGACGTGATACTGCCATTGGCCTTGGGCTTCTTCGCATCACACGCTGGTGTTGATAGATGGTTAGCATTACGTTTGAGCCCTGTCGGACTAGCCATGACGCGCTTCCTTCGTGTGTGAATAGACCTTGAATGTTGAGATCCGCGACTTGAGAAGGATGAAGGGGTAGTAGTAGTAGTAGTAGTAGTAGTAGTAGTAGTATAATAGATTCAAGAAGAGACGGAATGTAAATACTCAGTGAGTTAAGCAAGAAAACTCACCTAGTCTGGAAATGTGATTAATCCACATGTAGAATCATCTCACCATAATTGAGCTGTGGACTTGAGTGCTCCGCATCAGCACTTAGCTTCCCCGTGTAAACGCGTCGCTCCAGCAATGATCGCGTGGCTCACGCGTATATAGTACTGTAATGTGGACTTGGCATCAATTTACCCTTTCAAGTCTATGTCAAGTTCAAGATCCGAATCCAGATGAGATTTCAGAGCCTGCACTCTCTGGTGCTATCTCTTTATTATTAATAATCCTTGGGGCGATCAAGACTGGTACCACGCGTTCCCAAAGGTCCCGAATCATCCCTATCCGTGGTTAGTCTATTTCTATAGCAGCACTGCTAAGTGCTAGCTAAGCACTTCATGCTGCTATGGATTAGCGTCAGGATTGATCGTTATTAGAATATTTGGAGTATAGCCCTGCACGAAACATTGAGTATCTATGAAGCATACTAACATAGCCGAAAAGGAACCAGCAACCGTCTTCCTGGGTCCAGGAATTCTGCCGCATCTGTATTTTCAGCTTACACTATGATGTGAGGATGGAATTTAAATGGGTTGCTGATACTCCCCAATCGCGAGGTCGCAGACGAGCCATTCGAGCATGTGCAGATTGTCAGCGAAGAAAGGTATCATTTTACTCTTCAACCAACCTTCCTCTCCCCGCCCGATCATTGCATTCTGCTGTGTGCTTTAGCCCTCTTCCCGATATATATTGTCATGCCCATCTACACCCGAACAGCATCTAATCTACAATGGCGGTCTGAAGAGCTAAGTCATGTTGTAACAAGAAACGCTGCCGCCATATTATCAACTCAGGGTCTGTCTCAAATCAGGCGCAAGCTCTTCCAGGAGATCAACTTGAGCGTGCTGCTCTTCGTTCCAACAGCAATCAGCAGCCAGACGGTCCATCATCCCCTCTGGGCGGCGCTGGGCCAGCGAAGTCTACCATTTTGACATCTGTGCCGCCTGGTAATTCCAGAGCAGAACGCTTTGTAGGAGATCTCAACCCAGAAGCTGTGATTCGCGAGAAATTGGATGGTGCATCTGGCAGCCGCTTTCGAGATCGGATTGGCCTTTGGATAAGCTCCCAAAGCAGCGATGGCCCCGGAGATGATACAGCGTTTGATGTAAACACTGCTCCGGTTAATTTGTCGTTTACGCGGAGTCAACATTCCCAATCTGTTGCCTCTTTATTACAAGAGCGGTATTCGTCAGCTTTGAATGCTTGTCATCGTCTGCCTTCGCCGACTCGGGACCAGTTGATTGCCATCTATTTCTCCAGAATCCATCCTATCCTTCCGCTTATTGATCAAGAATCCTTTCTTCGTGCCTACTCCCATGGAAGTGCGTCCGTGTTCCTGGAGCGGGCAATTTGCCTTGTGGCTGCCAAGGATCAAGCCGCCAGCTCGTTTCTTCGTACAAGCATCAATGGTCCTCTCAGTACGTCTCGACAGTTCTGTTCCGAGATTTACACTGGACTAGTTGTCGCGATGGACGCCGGGCTCGAGTCGGACCGAATCACCCGCATACGTACATTAGCGCTGATGTCTTTACATTGTGAAGGCCACGAGGGCGCAGAGGCTGCACCTATGCATCTTTGTCGGGCTATCCACGAGGCTCAGACCGCAGGTCTGCACTTGAACAGACCTGATCGAGTACACGGGGATTCTCTATCGCGACTTTTCTGGTGCCTCTGGACCTTGGATAAGATGCACGCAAGCATAGGCGGCCGTCCAGTTCTCCTTGCCGACCGGGACATTGGACTGAGAAAACCCATTGTCAATACCTCTCATCCTAAGACTACATTTGACGTGTGGTTTGCCATCTCGGATTTGCTCTCGACTGTGATCTCATTCTATAGGCCATCTGCGGATCCTACCGTCGGCTGGGAAACCAACTTTCCGTCTTTTGAGGAGATCATGGGTGACAACTTCGGGGAGGAATTGGACTTTACCATGTTGGGTACGCTCCGTGATCTTTCAAGGAGGATTTTCTCTTCCCTCAGTCGACTGCTGACCGCCTCGAAGGCTTCCTTGAAGTGTATTATCATGCCGTCGCCATTCTTTCGTGCAGGTCCGGGATGCACGATCGCCCCCAAAACTCGAATTCCGGTATCCGACAAGGTCTCGCTGCGGTCCGGATACACTCCATTGTAGCAACTGAATGTGCCCAAGATTTGCCCCCTCTCCCCATCATTCCATACGCGCTATCGCTTTCTATGAGCGTCTCCTATCAGCAATTTCGGTCAAGTAGGCTGATTACCCATTTTAACCGAGCAAAAGCCAGTTTAGAGGCGTGCTGTTCCTTGTTGGAGGGTATGGGCATTTACTGGTACTCTGCAGAGGCAATGGCACGTCTGGGACGGAGGGCCTTGCGTGAAATTAACGTGGCAAAGCCTGGACTGCACCGATCCCAGGGACAGGGCGTTCGGCAGCTGATGGACCCTGGAAGCATCCCGTCAGTGTCAAATGCAGTCACACCTGCTTCTACCGTGCAGCTAGCGGATGACAATTATAGCACTGGCGTTTCTGGTTGTGTCCCCGCACCTGTTGCGCCACAAGAGGGTCCTACGAATTCACCCACAGAGTTGCAGAGTCTCGAAGAAAATCGGCAGGATGCTCTTGAAGATATTGACATGCTTTTTGGTGACTTCCTTGACCTGTCCTTACCAACAAACTTCTGGGACCCGGTCTTTCTCACTGAGGAGGACAAAGGTAGCACGTGACGGCGTAATTTGGGAGCGTGTCAGTATGATAAAGTCAGTATGCCCTGTGCACATGTGCCGCGCTTCAGAACGAAGGGACCTTTTCGTACCCTCTCATTGGGAGAAAACGAGCATTGTGGGAGGTGCGGGCTGTCGATCGTCATTACTGGCAGTAACCTGACCAGCAGATACTTATGGTTTCTTGAACACTATTCAACTACATAGTTCTCTACAGAAGGGTAGTTCAAAGGCTCAAGCGCGTACGGGAAATGCTGAGACTTCTCAAATCCAAGTCCTTTTTTTTTTTGCGGGCGTTGGCCTCTAGCATCTTGATGCTCTTGCATGGCTGCGAAAACAAGGGTGTTCATTATCAAGTCCAAACACGTAATTTCCAGACGTAAACAGAGACTTGTGAAGTTCTGTCCAGTCGAGTCCACTTTAAATCAGTCTAGCATAAAATGAGGATTTTAAATAAGGTTGATATCTATCTATATCGTGGTACTAAGGTACAGGAATACTCGGTACTCTTTGCTAATCCAGTATCTTAAAACTAATTGTCATTGGATACTACTTGATATCATATACCTTATGAATGGCTAGCCCCTGACTTTCAAGCATCGGCTAACACCCTTCTGCTGCACCTAAATTCCTGGGGTTAATATAACAATATAATAATTTCCAAGCTTGAACTACCATGGGGTAGATAAAGGACTACCACTTCCTCCCTTCAAAGCCCTGAATAATAGGCTGAATCTGAGACTTTGACCTTGGGTTCCACCATATCTTTGCAATCTGGGCCGCGTCTTTGACCCTAGCCCAAGATCTTAGATCGATACGTTGTTGTTGCTCAGTACCAAGGTTTCCCTCCTGTTTTTATTATGTATATTATTATTGACTAAGGTTCTGGACTCTTGAGTCTCCTTGATCGTCGGTATATTAAACAACCATTACTATTAATAATATCGTTAATTACTATTATTCCGCACGGAGCCTCCCTCTATGGTTATCCCCAATCCTTCTAATCCTTCTCATTTGTCCTTGTCCCACCAGCTCTCAAATTACATATGTCAGCCTGGCTGATAACAAAATTAAATTTGTTGCCCCCGAGGTGGCTCCGTAATAATAATGTTCCCACAGACAGTCAGTCTACTTACCTAGATAGTCTATCAAAGGCCCATAGTTACTCACTTCAACGGGCTCATTCAATTGACCGTTCCACAGAGCATTTTCATTTGCTCTGCTTGTCCTCTTCTATGGGTTCCAACTTGAAAACACACACACTCCCTTCGATCTCTCCTGCATTGATCCCTGTACCATCGTTCAATACGGTCAGGAAATCAGCGCGCATCGCGTCCCTACCTAATGGATCTGTACCACTCGCGCTTTATTTGGCTTAACACTCCTCAAAAGGCAACCCATTGCGCTGCCAGCTCTCTTTAGCGTAGTTGAGTGGGAGAGCACGATTTACATGGTCTTCATCACCAAAGTCCAAGAAGAAAAGAAAATTTAAGGCTCCCAGAATCCGCCCACATTGTTGATCCTGATTTGGATGACTTGTGAAAGACTCCGCCTCAGGATTGATGGCGTCTGCGCCCGAAAACCGAGAGCTGCAGGCAATTGCCCCCGGTGCCGAACAAGACAACGATCCTACACCTAGCGACAAGAAGCCATGTAGTAGATCGCCTGTTCACCCTATTCCACAGTTGCAGGGCCCGTTCGAAGAATCAATCTTCGAGGCAAGCCAGAAACAAGAAACCCAATGGATCGTCAACCTTGACGCCCAGTCTCGGAGAAAAGGGTTGCTCGAAAATGACCAGTATGAACGGCTTTGTGGGAGAAAATGGCGCCAACGAGCTGGCGAAAGGCAAGTGAAACTCCATAGGACCAGATCAAGGGCACTTTCCTTACCGTCGACCAACAAGCTAATAGGTCACAGATATCATCCTCTGTGGAAGTTGATCTCTCAGATCTCATTTGGAGTGCATTTGCTGGCCAAAGGATTGGCGAAATCCAACCTAGAAGTTTTGAAGATCCTCCAGCGTCATGTGGATGAGCTTGACGGATTCATTGAGAGAAATACCGAGGACTACTTCATCATCCAGGTTGACGTCCGCACAAGGATTCAGTATCTCAGCCTGCCCCTCCAGAATTTGGATGTTTTTGATGAAATGTTGCAGGATCGCAACTTTCGCCTCGCTATGATTGGATACAATGAGAAGATCGAACATGCAATCGACCGATTTACCATGGCAGTGAAAGATTCCCTCAAAGACATCCAGAAAGGAAGAGAAGCAATCGGTGCTTTGTGGCATTACATCGGAAAATCTGCGAAAGAAAATAGGCCCCTCCCCTGTGACTTGGTCGCTCTCTATAACGCTATGCTGGCAAATACAGAAGGCTGGAACATGGCGCTGTCTAAACTTAGCAGAAATGGAATGGCCCTTGAGTCAGCTCTTGCACAGCTCGGTCTGGCCATCACCGAGATGCAACGGCGCATAGGGATTGCAAGCAGGAGAGATGTGGTTAGTATCCCGCAATGCATTTTCCTCAAAATTCTCAGTAGGGACGGAATGTTGATTTTAGTGCTAGGTTTCGCTGCTTCAGAATCCCGACGGAGCTTTCCACCACAGATCATCAAAGAAGCGTTTCTTCGGAAAAGCTTTATCCATCCGCGCATCCCGCTCCTCTGCCTTAGCGAAGCCACTACCTTCTGACCCAGATACTTTGGCAGCAGTCGACCCGCGCCCCATATCCAGGCAGACGCGAGGTCACCGAATGTCACAGAAGAGCGTTCCAAACCTCCGAGCTGCCAAAAATTCCGAGGAGTTTTCATCGGAAGCTGAGGAACGAGGCCGCGCCAAATCCGTTCACGGTGCCCCTGAAAATCGGGGCTCTACCACTTTTCTTCCTAGGATACAGAGTAGCCTCAGTAGAAGATTTTCCCGGGCTAGACTCGCGACAAAGCAGAACGTGAGTGGAGATGTTGAAGGGACGCCGAGCAAACGACCCGCCACAGCTCCTTCCAGATCACTCAAATCTCAAAGCACTTTTCTGGAACGACCTCAAAGCCTGAAGCACAACAATAAAGATAATGACAAGGACACAATGAATACAACAGTCCCGCTTCCGCCAAACCGTTCTTCCAAGTCCGGGCGCTTGGTCAGGCCGGACACCATAAAAAATCAGCTGTTGCACTTCTTCCAGTCGGACAGAGTAGTCGAGGCTTGGGAGAGCGCAGCGAACAGAGAGAAGAAGATTTTTCGCTCGGTGTCTCAAAAGAAAAAAGGGGGCCCATCGAGCGTGTTCCGTGCAAGGGCTACTGATACCTCTGATATTCCTGGCTCGCGGACGACCTTCTTTGAAAAGGACTTAGAGCAACAAATGGCCTGGCTGCAGGAAGGAACCGAAGTACTGAACACATATTCGTTAAAGCCAAGACGGAACGTTGCTCCTAGAATTCATGTCCTCTCCGTACATACAAGCCTGATTCAAGAATCAGAAGAAGAACATTACTATGGCGATGAGATCAGGGAGAATTCTGCCGGAGATGGTCAATCAAGAATAACGGCCCTTCCGGCACCACCCACGGTGAGCACAGCCACCGCCGTTCAATATCATTCCTGCGTAAAGCTAATTCTTGCAGATCCTTGAGAGATTTCCTCGTGTTCCATCTGTGTCCGGATGAGAGACGCACTGCCCATAATATGCTCTGTTGTTATTGGACTTCCAGCACGTTCCGGCATATGTGCTTCGGACTCGATTCGGAATTTGCTGGCTTTGATCATCACTGAAATCAATGATCGAGGGCAATGAACTGCACAGGGAGTCCTGACCTACATCCATTCCTCGGTGTAGAAGATAAGACAAGGAGATCGAGGTTCCTGAAACTTGAACAGGAAAGATAAGCTCGCCGTGCAGGGGTCGCCACTGCCTACTACTAGTAGTGGTGTGCCCCCTGGCACGGAAATGCCCACTAACTGGTTTACACTACCGAATCGTTTCCAGCGGCCCGTCGCACCCGAAAGCAAGCGCGAGCCTTGCTTCCATCATGATAAGCCTGTTGTAGGACTGCTAATAGTCAAAGGGGCTGCATCTATTATATTCAGCCTTGTCTCTGCGCAGGTGGTCGAGAAACCGAGACTTGCCATTTATACACTTGCGGTAGCCGTCATCAATCACAGTAACGAACTGGCCGTATTTGCGGAACAGGCATGTCTCAGCTCAAGTAGTTGTCAATCCATATATCTTTGGGCGACAATATGAATCGAAGACACAAACAAAGATACTTATACAATCATAGGGTGAAAAGGGACTGAGGCACAATGCGTTCTTCCCTTGCGTTGCATAGCTCAAAAATTCCAGAAACCCAAGCACTATATAAAAGACATGTAGTAAGGTAAAGAAAAAGAAGGGAGGGGGAGGGGGAGGCTGAAACTGTCCTTCAATAGTAGTTTGATAGCACATAAAACGCCACTGGAACCGAACAAAACGAACAGACTTCTACCACAATCGAGGATGAAGTGTCCTAATACACATACGTCGAGCAGAGCAGGAAAAGAAAAGAGGTCGAATTACAGGCTCAACAGCACGAGGTTCATGACATGAGTTACTTGCAGCGTTTCTCAACAATATTGGGGCCATGCTCATCGTATTCCTTCTTTGAAATCCACATTTGATGGAAGGTCCCCAGACTGGCAAGGATGCTGCCTCCGACCCACGAACCAAACTTCCGCTCCGCCGTGTTTCCGGACGCAGAGATCCTCACTCTTGGTCCAGGATAACTCTGCATAAGCTCCTGGTTCAAGCGATCGGTGAAGCCATAGAGCAAGCTCGATGCGCCTGTGACGACAACATTTGCCAGGAGGTGGGGACGGACATCGACATCGACGCCGTTCAGCGCAGCCTTGATAAGTTCTGGCACAGTCTGCGCTTGAGTTGGAGTTGGGAACACCGACTCTGGGTCTGGAATGGCCGCTTTGGCGTCAAACAACGATTCAACCACCCTGTACCGGTCGATCCCAAACACTTGATTATAGCCATCGGGGAACTCAAAAGGTCTTCCAGGACTGCTCTTCGCAACCTCCTCGTTGGAGACGCCGTTTGGACCGGTAGCGGAGAGTTTGTTGGGTCCGGGCCACACCTGGACAACACACTCCTTGAACTCAGACAATGTTCGTTCTTCCATGAGAGTGCGGTAGGACGCATCTGGTGCCTTGTCAGATGGAAATGTCTTGTACTTCGCTTGCGCGGGCTGTCCAGCATCGACGGCTGTCTTAGAGGCGATGAGATAGTGCGGTGTGATAGTGATCGGTTGTGGTGAGTTGGTCTTGAACAGAGCGCGGAGTTGCGATGAAATGTAGTCGCCCCCGAGGGGAGAGTGTTGAACACCGCGCTTCAGTATCATTCCATCGTGGACCGGAGTTACGGAAATGTTCGAGGCGCCAACGTCAACGACCAAAGCAGAAGCCTTACCGGCAGCGAAGCTAAAAGCGACGTAAGCACAATGATCAGCTAAGAGAATGAGTGTATAGAATGATGAAAACATACGCTGCAAGAACACCATTTCTGGCCAGGTAAAATGCTGGCGTCCCCCACTTCTCCATGGCAATTTCCACGGTCTTCTCGCGCGCTTTCGTAGGATTCCAGCCGCACTCAGTCATGAGGAGGGGGCTGTCCGCAAGAGGCTTCTCATCGGTTTCCACACCTTCCATTTCCGAAGGCAGTTCGCCATTGGGGACATCGTTTAGGCCGTTCTGAAAAGGATTTCCAGCCTTTGGTCCAGTCAAGCGCGATGTAAAAGAGTACTCCCACACTTTCTCCGCCATGTCCCAGTCCTCCACAACGCCGTCCCTCCCCATCGGATTATGAATTGACAGCCCGGGCCGGGGAGTGACGAAGATGTCATCGCCAAAGATAAGTTTCTCTTGCGCCTCGTAGGTGTACTTTCCATAGTATGTCGGGATCACTGATTTCGGTGTATCTTCACCGGCAAACCCTGCGCGCGTTGTAGAAAATCCTGGGTCAAGAACAATCGCCGATATCTCATCTTGTACGCATAGCGCAATCAGCATCCATCGCTTTAGATATAGCCGACAAGGTCCAACATACCTCCACCGTATTCGGCGGTCGATGGTGGAATTGAAGGGTTCATTTTGGTATTCGAAGGGGTACAGCCTGCTTAGAAGTCGAGGCAGACTGCGTCCTGCTTCTTTTGCTGACAAGTATCACTGCTGAAGCTGATCAGGCCACCAAAAGATATATTGCCAGACCTTCCTTGTAAGACAGTTCCAGCTCAAGATCGGCAGGTTGTGTAGGTAGGTAAAAAGTGACTGTTAGGTCTTATTGTTGCGGCGCGGCGGCGGCGGAAATCCTAAGCAGCGTGCGGGCGCGAACAGCGGAGACCAACCACAGACAGCTTCGTTGGCTGCATCATCACGCGGTGGCCAATCTAAGCTAGTTTGACATTCTTCCATCTTTTAAATCATCCATTCTCCGCCATTTCCGTTTTATACTCGGTTACACACACACTATTATCTGGGCAGCATGGATACAGATATCAGTCCGAATACTGAACCAATTTTTCGGCCGGTCAAGAGAAGGAAGTTCTTGCGACGCCGGGAGCTAGAGCCTGAAGATTCACACGAAGAAGCGCACGTCGCAAATGCGAACGGCGCTCATGATAACGATACATCCGCATCTCAACCTCCTTCACAGTCAAATGATACGGTTTCGTCAACAGATCTTACCCGTTTACGACGTCTTCAGCGAGCTCGCAAAGGTGGCATTGAATTCTCCAACACCTCTCGACAAAGCACGGATAAAACAGGCAATCAAGTTGCGGTGACGACAGTAACAGCTGAAGATCTTGAGAATGAGAAGATACGAGCTATGTGCGATCGGTTTACAGCATACACCGGCCAATCAGAGGATGTTGACAAGCATATGTACGATTCCGCATATTATTTTACAGTTTGCTGCGTGTGATAGAGACTAACAAGATAAGGATGGCTTATATAGAGACCGAAATGGCTAAACGACACAGACAGCAGATGCCCGCCAATTCTACTGACTCGAACATTTCTGCAATTAGCCAGGCAAGCTCCGATGGTCTTTCGACAACTGTGGCTTTGCAGCGCGAGCCAGCATCTCTGGGTAAACTGCACGAGATTGATCTTGGGCAAGAAGCAAAACTACAGAACATCGCTCGGACAGAAGCTGCGACGAGGAGACTTGTGGGAGATGATCGTGGTGCATCGCCGGCCCACGAAGACCCTACTTCCAGTATCGCTGCGTCAGGGAAGGATGGCAGGCCGTGGCGCAATCGGAAACGGCGAAACAGCGAGGATATCGAAAGGGACAGACTGGTGGAAGAGGTCCTGCGTGAAAGCAAATGTATGTCTTATGTACTCGACCTTTCCGTGTGGGTTGTCGGTCCATTGCTAATGTGTTCATTCACTATAGTGGACGTTTATGATGAACCTGGAGAGGAAGCCCTGCTAGACGATCAGGCGGCTGATGATAGGGTCGCGGAGCAATTTCGAAGGGAGTTCCTCGATGCCATTCAGTCTCGTCGCCGTGTGACACGAACGAAGAATACAAAGACCGCAGCGAAGCCCGAAGTCCCAAGGGGTCCTAAATTGGGCGGTAGCCGGAGTGCAAGAGCTGCTATGCGTGAGAGACAAGAGAAATCAGCTGGTCGAAAGTGATATCCTTTGTTATTGCTATCCTTTGGTGGGAACGCAACACTCCCCGTTTTTTTTTGTGCAATCATACAATATGTGGGAATATCGGAGACTCTACATGGAAAGTGCTTCGTGTTATCTGTGGTCCCAAGGTGGACCACTACCATAGCCACGAGACGGCCGAATGTCATATTCCGCGACATGCTTTTCATCTTTTTCACGGGCTGAGATGAGGTAGTTGCATTCTTCGGCTTGCAAAATCTGCGATAGTCGTGGATAAGTGATTGATGAAATGGCAAAGCTCTCTTGCAATGCTTCTCTACTTCATACCAAGTGACAAAACCCTCGACAATTCACGTGTTTCTCTTATCCAGACCAGCATTCTCTGTGCTTCAGCCACCAGGACCACACAGGCGGGTCGACAATCAATCATCAGGTCTCAAATTGAGTGAAGTGGGGTGCTTCATATTTGCTTTTCCTTTTTTCCCCCTTTTTCTTTTACTTCGATCCCCTATAAGGCGTCGAGCTTAATTGGTTCATTGACGTGACGGACCAGCGACAATGGTCGCATATACTTACGCACAGCCAGTGGCGGAGGAAGCTCGATCACTATACGGAGGCGTGCACCAAAAGTTTTGACCCCCGCTAGTAAGCTTGGCAGTATCCGGCTGACGCAGCCCCTTAGTAATTTATATGGTAACGCGTCTAGAAGGAAAAATCTTTGTTTACATTCTAGTATTCAACTCTTTGATACTATTCAAACTTATTATTTTCATCAAATCTCTTGATTTTTAGTGGTTAGCATCCCTTCCTTACTATTTACCATGCCTAAAAACGGTTTCCATCCAATTGAATTGCGCATTCAGATTCTCGGGCTAGTAGCCTGGGGTATTGACGTCAAGGATATTGCTACTAATCTAGAGGTCCCTCCTCGATCTATTCGGAAGATGATACAACGTGCAAAAGACCGTGGATTCAGCCCTGGAAGATGTGAACGCGTTCGAATGGAATATGCTGAGGATGCTAAACAATCTGGCCGGCCTAAGGAGATAACACCTGAGAAGGAGAAAGCCATTATTGAATCTGTATCCAAGGACCGCAATGGAAGGGAGAAATCATCTGAAATTCTAGCTTATGAGGCTGGTATATCACATTCCTCTGTTTTACAGATTCTTAAGCGAAATGGATTTGTTATTGCGAAGCCTTCCTGGAAGCCTGGACTGACTGAAGCTGCTAAGGCTAAACAACTCAAATTCTGCCTGGATCACCAACACTGGACCCTCGACGATTAGAAGAATGTCATTTGGACGGATGAAACTGCGGTAGTTCTAGGCCACCGGCGTGGATCTGTACGTGTATGGCGAACAGTTAAAGATCAATATGATTTAATGTGCGTACGGAGGCGTTGGAAAGGTGCATCTGATTTCATGGTTTAGGCGTGTTTCTCTTATGATAAAAAAGGCCCTATCCATATCTGGGAGCCAGAGACTTCACAACAGAAGAAGCAGGCTGAGATAGAAATTAAAGCCTTAAACCAGGAACTTGAGCCTATCTGCCGTGCTGAATGGGAGATGAATACTACTATGAATCGCCTTCATCTCCGCGGAATTGGGGGGCGTAAGCCTACTTGGAAGTGGAATGAGAAGAATGGTAAATATATCTGGAAGGCAACAAAAGGTGGAATAGATTGGTGGAGATATTGAAAGGTAAGTTCTCTTAGATGTTCTTCTAATCTTAGTGATTTATATACTAATCTAGAACCTCTCTCTACTAGGAAGTTCTGATTCCGAAGCTCATTCCTTTTGCAAAAGAATGCTAGAAAGATTGACCTAATACCATTATCCTTGAAGATAAGGCCCCGGCTCATATCCACCATAGTCAATAGTGTGTATATGATATCCATATGGTTCAACGGCTTCTAGATTGGCCAGGGAATTCGCCTGATTTGAATGCTATTGAACTATGCTGGCTATTTCTAAAGAGACAGACCACTATACGCGGAGCCCCTCGGAATAAGAAGACTGGTAAAGCTATCTGGATAAAGGTATGGAATGAGCTTCCTCAGGAGAAGATTCAGCAATGGATTCAACGCCTTATTCGCTATATCCAGGAGGTTATCAAGCTGCAAGGAGGGAATGAATATCAAGAGGGGTGAGATAGGCCTAAGTGTAACTAGTCAGGAAGACAGCTTAAGGGATAGCTATCTAGACGTCAAGATCTAGATCTGGATTGGGAAGACATTTGAATAGCTTCATTACTATTATGGATAGATTCATTTGAATATTTTTCCTTCTAGACACGTTGCCATATAAATTACTAAGGGGCTGCGTCAGCCGGATACAGCCAAGCTTACTAGCGGCGGTCAAAACTTTTGGTGCACGCCTCCGTATAAGAGAAGCTATCTATGGTTTAGCATAATATTTGTGAATCGAGCACGAGGAGTCATTCCTTGGGAGTTACAGGGCTCTTATAGTGGCAACTACAGTCACTGCCATTCATTACTCAACTGGAAGGGCAACACACTGATTCATACGTTGAACAGTGCGCATAGGAAGCAAAACTCGGACGGACTGGGATACATAAGAACAGGTAGAGGGCACACCTGGTATTGTCAATTGTCAAAGACGCGAAGAAAAACAACTTGAAAGGGATGTGAGTTATGCCTGTGTTCGAACTGCCTATAGATAGATATAGGATAAAAGATGAAAGGACTTGAAAGGTGCCATAAGTGTCCACTCTTATTGAAACCCGAGGTAATCCATTTCTCTGCCGCAATTTCAATAACCCATGATATTGGTGAGGTCTTACATAGCGGCGTATCTATTCCATACCTAGTAGAGTCATATATAAAAATCATCTCCCGCCTGGTTCGCAGGCTGCAACAACCAGACCACAAATTTTAGAGGTAGAAGAACTTCGATTTCAGCTCCTTGAGATATGTTTTGGTTTCTTGACGAATCTGCGCATCACGACACGTGCTGCTCGACTTTATATAGCTTATGCAGATTCTTGCCTGATTCGGGTTGGTGACCCAAGAATTGAGCAGTACCACTCTGGTGAAATTCCGGGACTATTGGGGTTCCTTGAGAGAAAATTGGCACATTGGCTTCTCGTCTGGTAAAGACCAAATAGTATCCTCATTGTGCCCACCTCGAATTAAAAAGGGCGTTGAGAATAGACAGGCAACAGATGGACACACATTCTATGCACCACACACGTATATGCCACGGGTAAGTACCAAGTCCTAAAGTAGGTAGTAGACTACTGTAGACTGTACGGAGTAGATAGAGCGGGGAGGTAATTTGCATAGCTGCGGCGCTACTGGAGTCTAGGTATGACTACGTACTTAGTCGCCTGTGGCGTGGCGGACCTGAAGTGGAGTGTTTTAGCCCAGTAAAATATTACAGGCTACGGAGCAGACGACTATTTTTGCAACTATCAGTACAGAATAGTGATGCTTGCTTTGGATACCAAACGGTACCTGACTCTTAAGCAAGGTTTATTGAAGACCATCAGGTTGTCCTTTGATTTACAGCAGATAGTTAAATCAGTACCTTACAATGACAATCCATGGTTACCTATTTAACCTTACCAGAGGGGATCCCGTCCCTTGGTCCAGGGTACCATTATTGATTAGTAGCACCTTACTCCGTACTGAGCCTGGGACTAAAATAGCAATCAGACGCCTGGAATGCCATGCACTCAGTAGATATCTGTAAATATCTAACTCTGTACCTGCCTAGACTAGAGTCTAGACTAAGAAGAATAGCTCCAAGTGGCGTCATTCAGGAATACGACCCACATCAAAGAAAATGTTAAACCAATGAACAGTGGCTTTACGACGGACTATGAAACACTCAGGGGCAGAGTTGTCAGAGCCTCGAACCAGCCGATGACCTCCCTGGTATCTTACAGGCCCATCTCGCCATACTCGCCCAGCAAATAAATCCCACCCAAGCCAATAGATAGCAGATACGGTACGGTACCACTTATACCCTCTAACTGGCCAGACTGATACGTTGCTGTAGACGCCCAATGGAGAGAAATATTATTCCGTAAATCAATGGGAGTTGGAAAGATCTGGTCCTTATGGGTCGTATGGGTAGATAATTTTGGCAGAGAATATTCTCTAAGAGGTAATATAATTAGACTGCCTACGAGAACTACCTTACCTAGTATTGTTCTGGAATAACCCATAATAATAGGCCCCGTACAGAGTACTCCGTACTACTCTGCCCATCCCGTCCAAGTGCAACCTTTTCTCTCTCTTCATGGCCCATGATTCATGAAGCTGTCTAGCCCCATCTCGAAGCTTTGCTAATCTCTGTCTGTTATTTCTCTGTTCTCCTGTCTTTGACACTTCACTCTTTCTTTATTGCCTGTTCTTGTTTGACATTCGTTCTGCATGCCAACCTTTAGGCAGTAGTCTTGTCATTGCTCAGCAACAAACGATAATCAGCTCTCTCTCTCTCTCTCTCTCTCTCTCTCTCTCTCTCTCTCTCTCTCTCTCTCCCCCCTCTCTTTCAAACCCGACACCCACACAAACACGCTCTCGCTTTTGAATTTTATTTCTTTCCCCGTCTCCTATTGCCTATTGACTTGTCCTTCTATCAAGTCTTTCGTCTCGCGTTCTCGAGTTTACGGAGCCCACTTTTCTCTCTTTGTCTTTCCCAACCGGCCTTGAGGAACAAAGAGAGAAAGAGTGATTCCAAGCGTAGAGTGCGGGAGAACTCACTGCTTGTCAGAGGGGCATGGGGAATTTCTGATCTTCTAAAGAAATCACCAACTTACATGTCGCTCCTTGGTGGCCTCTCTTTCATTCGTCAGTGAAATTCATTGCCGGCACCATTTAGCAGAGCAGTTGTGTGTTTTGAGATAAACCATTCGAGATAGGTTGTGATTCGACCAACTATCAGTTGCAGCTCAATCGTCTCAACATTAGCAGGGCTATACATCCTTGCTCTTTTATCTCCAGTCTCGCGCGGATCGGACTAATACCTGTCGATCGTTCTGGTTGCAAAAAATAATCCGTATCGAAGCGTTTAAGCCACCTCACATTGATGTTCTTTTAGCTCAATTGAACGACTGGAGACTCAGGACTATCAAATCTCGAAGATGCGGATCCTCTCCTTCCCCGTGCTCGCATCGAGCTTCTTGGTCGCTCGGACTCTCGCAGTGGACACAATCAGTACTAACGAGGTATCGACTTGTTTAACTGGCTCCGACGTTGAAGTCAGGGAGCTATCAGTAACATACACTCGCTCCACGAGAGAAGTCGTTTTCAACATTAACGGGACAAGCAAGAAAATACAAAATGTTACTGCATCATTGACAGTGACTGCATATGGCAACCAAGTTTATTCGAAGGATTTCGACCCTTGCAGCTCCGATAATTACGTTGCGGAACTCTGTCCTGGTACGTATCATCCTTCTGTGGAGGTCGTTTATCAGTACCCACTAATAGATGGACAGTCCCCTTGGGCTCTTTTCAAGCCCATGGAACGCAGCAGATCCCGGAAGAGTACGCCAGCCAGATCCCTTCAATTGCCTTCGAGATTCCCGATTTGGACGGTCTCGCCAAAATCGAGCTGAAGTCCAAGGACGATGGGGCGGAGGTTGCTTGTATCCAGTCCGGGCTGTCCAACGGCAAGACCATGCAAGTCCAAGGTGTCACCTACGCCGCGGTAGGTGTGGCAGGCGCTGCACTGGTTTTGAGCGGACTGTCTGCCCTGAGCACGGCTGGCCACCCCGGAGCGAGTTCGTCTAGTCCCAGTTTCGGCGATGTGATGGGTTGGTTTCATAGCATGGCTACCAATGGCATGCTCAGTGTCAGCTATCCAACCATCTATCGCAGCTTCACCAAGAACTTCGCCTTCAGTACCGGCTTGATCCCGTGGGGTGACATGCAAACGGCCATCGACAATTTCAGAGCAGCCACCGGTGGCAACCTCACGCAAAATAGCTATGAGTTTCTTCGCCATACTACTTTGACGTACTCGGACGGTTCATCGACGAACACGACCTCGAAAGTCAAGCGCGGACTGAATCTGATCGTGGGCGCTGTCGATCTGGCAACCAGAGATCTGTCAGGTTCTTTCAGTAGCGACACCACGTCGAGCAATTCGACTGATGGCGATGGGAGTACCTTCCACAAAGCCGTTTCTGGCATCGAGGCCTACGCGGAGCAACTCACCATTCCCCAGGCGAACACATTCATGACAGTCTTGCTGATTTTTGCCATCGTCGTCGCCACCATTGCTGTGGGTATCCTGCTTCTAAAGGTCATCCTCGAACTATGGGCTCTTTACGGATCGTTCCCTGACAAGCTCAAAGACTTCCGCAAAGATTATTGGGGCATTATGGCTAGAACAATTACCAATTTGATCCTGATTTTGTACGGCATGTGGGTGCTGTATTGCATCTATCAACTGACTACCGGGGACTCATGGGCTGCAAAGGTGCTTGCAGCCGTCACGCTTGCCGTGTTTACCTGTGTGCTAATGTTTTTCGGACTCCGTATTATGCATCTGGCTCGAAAATACAGAAAATCCGAAGGTGATACCTCGGCATTGTACGAGGATAGAGAGACCTGGCGCAAGTACAGCCTCTTTTACGACAGTTACAAAAAAGACTACTGGTGGCTTTTCATCCCCGCCATTGTCTACATGTTCGCCAAGGGCTGTGTCATTGCCGGAGCGAATGGTCATGGACTGGTTCAGTCTGCAGGTCAGCTGATAGTCGAAGCTCTTATGCTGGGTCTCCTGCTGTGGAATCGCCCATATGTCGCCAAGTCCTCCCAGTGGATCAACATAACGATTCAAGTCGTTCGTGTCTTGTCGGTTGTTTGTGTCCTGGTATTTGTTGAGGAGCTTGGCCTTTCGCAGACGACCAAGACCGTAACCGGTATCATCCTCATCGCAGTACAGTCTGCCCTTACCGGCATTTTGGCGATTCTCATTGCTGTCAATGCCATCATCATATGTGTCCGTGAGAACCCTCATGCTAGACGGCAGAGAGAAGCGGGTAAGTTGGATGTTCATCATACGCAATTCGTCTCGTTTCGTCGGATAACTGATGTGTCCTTTAGAAAAACTGAACCGTGATATGGACGATCTTACTCCTCTGGACGCTCGAGAATCCCTCCTCATGGACAACCCGCCTCGGAAAGACTATGCGGAGATGAGCAAGTTCAATTTCACCGGCCCTTACGAACCCTATAGGGATCAGCAAGTTCCGCAGCCACAACACGGCCGGATGGGGAGCACAGATCGTCTGGTAGAGCCTGCCTACCATCTGGATGATCAACATGGCCGAAGCTTGAGCCGTGAAAGTCGTCGAAGCAGGGACAGCCATGGCTCCCCTGAACGACACCGCGCAACTGCCCCGGGTTATGGCTTTGCTTACTAGATTTCCAAATCTGATCGGATTTATGATACCACATTGTTTGAATTTTGTTCATATGCTTCATGTTACTTCGACTTCCCTTCAAAGCCTTCTGTTGGAGCATAGACAGCACATTCTCCCAGAATTACTTTCTGCCATTCTCCTTGCTTCTTCGCCATGAATCTTAGCGCATTTGGAGCATATGGAAGGTAACTGTGTTACAACCATCTTCTGCCATTTCTTGCTTCCTATCTATACCTATCCTTCGCCTGTGCCAATCATTTGTCTCGTCATAGCCAGCCACTGTATCGCCTTAAATTATCATTCTTGCTTCTTGTGATTTATTTTTGGCTATACTTTTTGTCTAGAGGCAGCGATCTGGAAGATCAAAAGTTCTATGTCTCAAATAGAAACACTTCCCCTGGTATGTGCCTTTATGTATATATCAACCCTATCTATTGTATGTTCCAGAGTCCATCACATTGCAGTTATCAAGATACGGTGAGACTAACGTACAAAAGCATGGCGCAGTTTGGGCTCAATGGCCTTTTAGAATACATCTGAAGTAAAAACGGAGACCAATCATAAACACTGACTGTCATGCCTCTAAATAACATGCAGAAACACCGTCCTCTCATTTTATCCCCTTTGCAGTCACCCTTGTTTGCTATGAGGTAGAAAAGCAGACGACGACTGGGACTGCGTGGGAAAGACTGTCACTGAATCGACCGGAGACTCGTGTTTTCCGCCGGGAGAGATTTAAGAGCACGAAATCAAAACAGATTTTCAGTCTGCGGTACGCAGATCGGAGGAGAGACCGAGCAAATATCCTTGATCGGATCGAACCTGTTTTTAGGCAAAGACAGGTAAATACGAAACAAACGGAAAAGAAGCACCACGGAGAATGGAAGCCAGATATCAGAGAGATGAAACAGAAGAAAAGGCGAGAGGGCAAGTAAGAACCGACAATGACCCCAAGCTCCAATCCTATCCACGAGAGTAAGGATGGAACCCCCGATGGCCTCCGCGACCTCCGCCACGATAGTTTGCACCGGGCTTTCCAGCATTTTTAGGGCCCGTTGGGGCGTTGGCAGGCGCGGCGCTCGGAGTTGGCTGTGGTGTTGTTCCTGAAGCTTGAAGTTAGCTATATGTAACGAATACACGCGTTTGTTGATGGGAGTAATGCATGTAACGAAAGAAAAAGTATACGTACCGCGTCCAATGCTGCCTGCTCGGTTCATGCCTTGAGGACCAGTGGGGATATTGGGCTGGGGGACCTCGTCATACATGCCCTCCCATGACGTCGGACCGCCCTGTTGATATGGCGAGAATGCCCGGGACTCCATGACCCGGCGTTGTTGCTGCTGCTGCTGCTCGTATTTCTGCTGCTCGAAAGCGAGCTGCTCGTGAGCATTATAGCCCGGTCCGCCCCGAGCGGTCGAGTAGTTTGCGCCCATGTTCATGTTGCCAGCGTTGTTGCCCATCTGGCCCTGCATAGCTCCCATGTTGTTACCTTGAACCTGGTTTTGCATCTGTTGCATCATTGCAGGGTTCATCATGTTCTGCATCTGCGGGGTCGAGCTCTGCGAGGGAGGGCTCAAGCTGCCCGGCTGCTGCGGTTGCTGCTGCTGATTGTTGGCCATCTGCATCTGCTGCATTTTTTGCATCTGTTGCATCTGCTGCATCATGGCCGGGTTCATTGCTCCCATCCCCATGGCTCCCATTCCTTGCCCCTGAGCGGCGGCAACCGCCATCTGCTGCTGCATCAAGGCGAAATATTGCTGCATACGTTGCCAATACTGTGCCATCATCTGTGGTGTCAAACCCGCAGGCATACCAGCCTGCCCTTGCATTCCCTGTGGCTGCTGAGAACCATCGACGCCACCATGACCTGCATCGCGGAAATCTCTGCCGCGCCGGTTCCTGCGATCTTCCTCGTCGCGTAAATTGCCTCTTGGCTGAGCCTTCTTGACTTCAATCGGCTTCCCACATATGGCCAAAGGGCGGGACAGAGCAGCCTCGACAGCAGCTTCACTGTCAAACGTCACAAAGCCGAACCCACGAGGACGTCCGGTGTCCTTGTCGATCATCAGGGTAGCATCAATAACACGGCCGAATTGCGTAAAAAACTCCTTGAACTCCTGCTCCGTTGCCTCTTGGCTCACACCACCAACAAAAATCTTACTCGTCTTCTCCTGTTCGTCACGGGGGATTGCACGCTTAGGGTCAATCTGCCAGCACGTTAGCTCACGCTCGATCCGTTTTGATCACTTTTGGCGCATGCGGTAGAATAGACAGAATATGCGTCTTACAATTTTCCCATCCAGGTAGTGCTCTTTGACCATCACTGTGTTGACAGTCTTTGGATCCTTGAAGGTCAAGAAGCCGAAGCCCCTAGAGCGACCAGTAGCGCTGTCCCGCATGACAGTACACTCTTGGACTTCACCAAACTGGGAGAAGTAGTCCTTCAGAGACTCTATTCATTATGTCAGACTGCTGTCAAAGACTTGAGTAAGCTGCAATAATATTAAGACTCCACGTACGGTCTGTTGTCTCCCAGTTCAAACCACCGATGAACATCTTCCTAATTAACCAGATCATCAGTAAATGCATCCATCTAACCAGAAACAATGCACTGTCAAAACTGATAGATTCAAATGAAGAAATGAGCGCAAGAAATAAAGCAGGACAGGATCCCAGAAAAGTCGTGATCAAGGACGCGTTGATGGCAGGCCGACTGGTATTGTTATTGTCTGCAAACGCAGTGCACAGTGCTGCTATCCGTGATATTCTAACCAGTAGCTATGTGATTGAATATATGCAGGGGTTCGAAAATGAGTTGCGACAGCAAGCGGGTTGCATTGTACTGGCGTGCTCCGGTAACGCGAACAAGTGCGCAGATTCGTCTCACAGCCAGCCCGGAAATCGTCCATGACATGCATACAATGACTGTGATTGCAGTTGGACAGAACTGCTCAGGCTGAAAAGCAGGCATCTCTAGTCGTCGACATCCACTGGTTTACGGGATAATCCAGCGGGAGTAGAGCAAAAGAAATATGTTCCAAGGCCGAGTGGCATGAGTCGTGATTTGTTGATAGAAGGACCACGGATTGAAGCGCGAGAGGCGGAATATAGACAACTGAATCTCTTCTTTTTTCTGTCTGACCAATGACCCTTCGACTGTCTGTCTAATAGGGTCGAAGCTAGGTAGTAAAACTGTTCGATAGTGATCCACCAGACAGCCAAGGCTTCTATTCCTTGCTCTGCTCTATCAAGATATATCGACAAGAAGCTATCTGATAGCGTCTGTACTAGTAGTCGCTCGCAACAAGGTCTCGTAGTGTGTGTGATATCTTTCTCTTTGTAAACTTCATGTCGATGTTGACTCGACCATACATATCTCCCTTGAGCCTGGTCTTGGAGATAACCATTCACTCATCAGACGGCCCTTTATAGCTAAATCTGACGCAACCGAATGATATCTCTGTCTCTGCCCAGAGACAACTGGTGCTTCGTCCCCTTCCGATAGATGCGAACCGCCAAGTGGGAGGCTAGGCCGATAAAGTTCAGAGGTTGTCATCTTTCGTCTCTCTCACCACGCCGACACAGTTTGATAAGCGTCTCCTACTCCACAGGATCGCCTGGTCCAACTCATTGAATGGAAAGTTATCTCGCGCAGCAACTAGCACCAGAGCGTGATAGCCTAGTGCGCCGCGAGTCGACGTGAGAGCGAATGCACCAGAACGGCTATACACGTACGCGGGCAACTTGCGAGCCCCGGATGTGCTCAGTGCGCTCACTCACTTGTTCCAGTAGACGATACGTCTGGTCTTCGACGCAATGGTGTGACAATAGAGGGGAAAATAAAGGGGAAAAAAGATCCAAGATTGTACAAAGTAAAATATAGAGAATTACTTACCCATCTTCCTTGATTCCGGTGCCCTGAGGCTCTTGTTCGGTCGCGAGAGCGGCAATAACATTGGTAGTATGATTCGTATCATACATGCCAGAGCCATTTCTTTGATGTCCTTCATACGAATACGCGTAGTGATCCGCAGTATGAGCGTCTTCTGGCTCTGACTTGAAATTCTCTACAGTTTGTGTCGCAGGAGAAGTCGTTGCCTGGACAGGCGCGGACGACACTGTGGAGTCGGAAATCTTGAGAGCTGAAGACGTCTGGTTCGTATTCTCATCCGCGTCGTACCTAAGAAGAAAGGAGTCAGGGAACGCCTCGAAAATCATGTGCGAACAAGAGTCTTACAGATCAGCAAAAAGATCTTCCTCTACATCCCCTGGCTCGGCCATATTGAATGTATATTAGGAAATGAGAAGAAAGCCTTGAATGAGAAAAGCTGCCAGGTTGTCTGTTTGAGAAAATAGAAAACAGTTGCGTGAATATGGAAGCAAAGATTTTGTTAGTGAAGCTGATTTGACTGAGACTCAAGTCAAATGAAGTTGATTTGGGATTAGTTAAAGTGCAACGAATAGTCGTTACGTTCGATAATGGATGAGAAGGGAAGGAAAAGAAAAATAAAGAAGAAGGGGAGATCAATCAATAGCGAAGTGGGTTGAGTTGTTGTGTTGAGAGTGATGATGGAGGGAAGAGTGGAAGAGGTCAAGAGAGAGGAGACAGAGACAACCGACCGCCAAAGATCCATCAGCGTTAGTGGTAGTAGCATCCCGTACGAATCTCTCTCCCTCTCACAATTGCCGGAGACAGTATATACCTCTCTCTTCTTAATAATACCATAATGGTCTTTTTCTGTGAATAATCATAATCATCATCAAACCAGTCTGCGCCCACAATTGCCGTTGAATTTAGTGAACAAAGTCATTCCAGCACCCCAGACCATTGCCGCATCAACTGTTCCCTTTTCCCCCGCACTTTCTCCCGAAGCCGTACAAAGTGCTTCCGATGACCTTGTGTATCCCCATTCATCGAACCAATTCCTCTTCCCAGACAGTTCATGACGATGGCTGCTAGGAAGAGCCAGCAGCAGGTATGCAATGTCTCTCAGCACAGTCGTTATTGTCGCGCGAGGCTGATCGAGAACTGATTGCAAACAGGAGATGGTCCAGGTTGGTTCGTACCTCAACAGTACTCCATGTCTCATATCTCCGAATTCAGTGGCTGATATAACTCCTCGTTTGCCTCATGCAGATTGTTCCGAGTACGTTCCCAGAATTCATTTCTTAACAGAGGTTGCCTCCATCACGTTTGAGCATTAATAAGTGCTCTTTCACTTGTTTCCTTTAGTTCTTGCCTAATTGCTGACCTTCCCCAAAGACGGGCTGGCTCTCCGTTCTGGAAAGGCAGATCGGTGTCTCAACCTCAAGGACCTTCAGCTACCCCAACCACAATTGTTGGCGCTTCATACTCTCATGCGAATATCTTAAAGTTTGTCATCTCTAGTCTGGTCTGTCCCCGGCCTATGAACTGACCAAGAGCGATCTTTGAAGAGGCATACCACAGCAGCAAGCGCGACCCCGTACACCTCCAAAGCCGTCATCTACCCAATCGCAGCATGTCTCCCCATCTTCTCATCGATCAGGGACATGGGTCACGTCTCCGCGTACCTCATACTCTAGCCTTGTGAATCAAGGAGTCGACTTATGGCACCCTGACTCTGCAGGCGGGGCGAGTGACAATACTGACGACGGTGATGAGGAGGATATCGTTTACGACGACGATGAGGACGAATTTGGCCTTCCCAGCATTGCGAGTATGCGAAAGAAACAGACCAAAAATGCCATAAAATCTCAGCTCAAAACATCTGATTTGGGCAGCGCTGTGCGTGCCAACAATTCAACATTGGGAGTCAACTTGGCGAACAGTAGGCAACGTGCAAACAGTTCGGATATCGCCGAGGAGCGCGGAGTGTCTATGTATCCAACGACGAGAAAGAGTGAGGGTAAAATCCTACGGCCTCAGTACAAAGACATCCTGAAAGGTACTTTAGTCTCCCTGGGAGCAACTTTCGACCAGATGCTGACTGTCGCTGCTTTAGATCCCGCGAACGCATTAAATCTTATTGACCATGCACCTCCGCCGAAGAATGGGTCGCCAAAGGAGATGGAAATATACTCGAGCAGAATCTCAAGAATCAACAAATTCAAACGTCTACTTCAGACTAGCACCGTTTCCTTATCAGAGTTGAGAAATCTGGCATGGTCTGGCATCCCTGCTGAAGTTCGCGCCATGACCTGGCAAATCCTGCTCGGTTATCTTCCGACGAACAGTGAACGGCGAGTTTCTACGCTAGAGAGAAAGCGCAAGGAATATCTCGACGGAGTCCGACAGGCTTTCGAACGCAGCACTACCCCGGCTCCCGGCAATCCACCTGCTTCCTCCGCAGGCCGCGGCAGAGCCCTGGATGAAGCGATATGGCATCAAATTAGCATTGACGTTCCTCGCACCAGCCCTCATATACAACTCTACGGCTATGAAGCTACACAACGCTCCTTGGAGCGAATCCTCTATGTCTGGGCCATCCGACATCCTGCCAGCGGTTACGTACAAGGAATCAATGACCTTGTCACTCCATTCTGGCAGGTTTTTCTCGGCATGTACATGACGGATCTCAATGTGGAAGAAGACATGGATCCAGGCCAATTGCCACGGAGTGTGCTCGATGCTGTGGAGGCGGATTCATTCTGGTGCCTCACGAAACTTCTTGATGGAATTCAGGATAATTATATATATGCTCAACCGGGGATTCACAGGCAAGTGAGAGCTTTGCGCGACCTGACAATGCGTATCGATTCTACGCTCGCCAAACATCTTGAAAACGAAGGAGTCGAATTCATGCAATTCAGTTTCCGATGGATGAACTGCTTGCTGATGCGGGAGATGAGTGTCCAGAACACCATACGGATGTGGGACACCTACATGGTATGTTCGATAGTCCGAGCGGCGCTCAAAAGCATCGGAATCATATTAACTCACTGTCAGGCTGAGGAGCAGGGCTTCTCGCGCTTCCACGTATATGTTTGCGCAGCGTTTCTCGTCAAGTGGTCAGACCAGTTGATCAAAATGGACTTTCAGGTAGGTTCTGATACCACTCACGTCTTGAATCCCGCCGAGATGCTAATTATGCTCAGGAAATCATGATGTTCTTACAGGCACTTCCAACAAAGGACTGGACTGAGAAGGACATTGAACTCCTGCTCAGTGAAGCCTTTATCTGGCAGAGTTTGTTCCAGGACTCCCGTGCGCATCTACGCCCCGCTGGCGACCGATCACCTGAGGACGGCTTGCAATGACAACATACATTATTCAATTCCGCCGTCAACCATGCCTCAAATAGAATGCCCCTGGCGTTGCTGGAAACACGCTTTGCCCCCCATCCTCGCTGAGATTGGGGCTCACCTGCAGCGGACAAGTCTCTTCCGGGGTTCGCATCCCAGACGTGTCTCACCTCACCCACTTTTGGCTGTCTTATTCCCAGATCCATCTGCAGGGCCACATATCGTCTTTCCACCGCTTGCCATCGTCTCAAAGCATCAACAACCCTATACACCATATCTCACCTCCGACAAAGCTCATTTGGTGGAGCTTTTCTGTGAGAGCACCAGTCAACTATCTGGAAATATCTAATAGGTTTTCGCGCTTACTATAACGATCTCACAATTTGATCCTTGCCTCCGCTGCGCAGCTTTGATAAACGCCGCATCTTATTGCTGGCTGATCCTTGGCTTAATTCTCCGGAAGGCCTTTCTCTTTGTGCTAGTAGCATCACCTATGTCCATGCATAATCTTGGACAAACATTTGCTCAGCGATGTGATATTTACCTGACCCCGATTTAGGGCCAGAAAAGGGACTCCTTAAGAGCCAGACGCATCTCCGAATTGGCCTGCGATGGAGTTTAGTATGTCGTTCGACTAGGTTGCATCTAGACATTGGGTTGAGCTTGCTGAAATAGCAAAAGGGCTCCGCAGAAAGACCTACAGCACAAGTAAAGGCACAGAACCTTGTCCTGATGTGGATGTGAACAGTTCGATAATAGAAACCGCTTCTGCTTTGTAAATAATTCCACAGGCATTCGAAACAGACGTGACGAAGCATATTAAGGGCTCACTTCTCCAATGCTGAGGATTACATTTAACACGTCCACTCGGAATCTACTACATAACTTCTGAGATTGATTTAGGAGTCATGGTCCAATCCCCCATTGATATTTCAATTTACTTCTATGTCTCATTCTGTCCCTCTTGTTTCTTTCGAATGCCTGTGCTATGCTGCTGATCTTGGTAGTGACCTAGTGAATGCCTCAAAATGCGGAGACCCTGATAAGATAAGCGGGTCGGAGGTACTTTGTTGCAGGCATTGCCACCCAAAGCTCACGTCTTCATCAAATCAGAATTTATATTGCCCTTCTGTTTGTTTTCATCTTTTAGCCAGTTTATCGTTGAGCTTCGGTCGATATGGCCTCAGGTCGGAAGGATTTCCTGAACCAACCTGCGCCCGAAAATTATGTCGCGGGTTTAGGTAGAGGTGCGACCGGCTTCACCACCCGTTCTGACTTGGGACCTGCGCGTGAGGGTCCTACACCTGAGCAGATTCAGGCCGCTCTTGCCAAGAGAGCGCAACTTCTCGGAGCAGCTCCCCCAACCGCATATGGCGCAGGACGCGAAAAGGGTGGACGAGAAGAGAAAGAGGAAGAAGAGGAAGACGAACGTTTTCAGGATCCGGACAATGAGGTTGGACTTTTTGCCTACGGGCAATTCGATCAAGAAGATGACGAGGCGGACCGCATCTACAAAGAAGTAGATGAGAAGATGGATAAGCGCCGGAAAGCAAGAAGGTTAGTACATGCCTCCCATTCCTGTATCTTGGAGATGCGTTGTTCATCGGGTTTACCCCCCGTTGTTTGGACAGATGACCGACTTGATTCCTTCGCCACCTATAGGGAAGCTCGAGAACGTCAAGAACGTGAAGAATACGAACGCAAAAATCCGAAAATTCAACAACAGTTCGCCGACCTGAAGCGCTCACTAGCCTCTGTTTCAGAAGAGCAATGGGCCAATCTTCCGGAAGTCGGAGACCTTACGGGGAAGAATCGAAGAGCTAAGCAGAACCTACGACAGCGCTTCTATGCGGTACCAGACAGCGTTATTGCCAGTGCAAGGGACTCCACTCAGTTCGAAACCACCATAGCCGAGGACGGCACCCAGACGGATGTCCGTGGAGGCGAGGCGGACGGCACGATGACGAACTTCGCGGATATTAGTGCTGCCCGTGATAAGGTGCTTAAGGTCAGGCTTGATCAAGCCGCCCGGGGTTCCACTGCTGATTCTTCCTCCGGGAGTGCGACCAACATCGACCCGAAAGGATATCTTACAAGTTTGACGCAGTCGGAGCTGAAAGCCGGCGAAGTCGAGATTGGCGACATCAAGCGAGTGCGTGTCTTATTGGAATCTGTAACCAAAACGAATCCTAAGCACGCTCCTGGATGGATTGCACTTGCGCGATTGGAAGAACTTGCTGGAAGAATTGTGGCCGCCAGGAACATCATTGCCAAGGGTTGCGAACTATGCCCGAAGAGTGAGGATGCGTGGCTCGAAAATATTCGTTTGAACGAAGGCCACAATGCCAAAGTCATCGCAGCCAATGCAATCAAGAATAATGATCGTTCCACAAGACTTTGGATTGAGGCCATGAGGCTGGAGTCCGACACTCGCGCCAAAAAGAATGTGCTTAGGCAAGCCATTCTCCACGTGCCCCAGTCAGTTACCATCTGGAAAGAAGCCGTTAACCTGGAAGAAGATCCCGCCGATGCACGTCTTTTACTGGCGAAGGCAGTCGAAATGATCCCTTTGTCTGTTGAGTTATGGCTTGCTCTTGCCCGTCTAGAAACTCCTGAAAATGCACAAAAGGTTCTGAATGCTGCTCGCAAGGCCGTCCCTACGAGTCATGAAGTTTGGATCGCGGCTGCACGATTGCAGGAGCAAATGGGCACTTTCGAGAAGGTCAATGTGATGAAGAGGGCAGTCCAAGCGCTGGCAAGGGAAAATGCCATGCTTAAGAGAGAGGAATGGATCGCGGAAGCTGAGAAGTGTGAGGAAGAGGGAGCCATTCTCACATGTGGCGCAATCATCCGCGAGACTCTCGGATGGGGGCTTGATGAAGATGATGACCGCAAGGATATCTGGATGGACGATGCGAAGGCCAGTATCGCCAGGGGCAAGTACGAGACTGCAAGAGCAATTTATGCTTATGCATTGCGTGTCTTTGTCAACCGTCGATCTATTTGGCTCGCGGCTGCCGACCTGGAGCGTAACCATGGCTCCAAAGAAGCTCTCTGGCAAGTCCTTGAGAAGGCAGTGGAGGCATGCCCTCAAAGCGAAGAGCTATGGCTCCAGCTCGCGAAGGAGAAGTGGCAAGCTGGCGAGATCGACGACGCTCGACGCGTGCTCGGGCGGGCTTTCAATCAGAATCCGAACAATGAGGACATCTGGCTCGCTGCTGTCAAATTGGAAGCGGATGCGGACCAGACAGATCAAGCTAGGGAACTCCTCGCAACCGCCCGACGGGAAGCTGGCACTGACCGTGTTTGGATCAAGAGTATCGCTTTTGAACGGCAACTGGGCAACATTGACGAGGCGCTTGATCTGGTGAATCAGGGTTTGCAGCTGTATCCCAAGGCCGATAAACTTTGGATGATGAAGGGGCAAATCTACGAATACCAGAACAAATATCCACAAGCCAGAGAGGCTTACAGTACTGGTACCAGAGCTTGTCCCAAGTCGGTGCCGCTTTGGCTCCTGGCCTCCAGACTTGAAGAGAAGTCTGGTGCCGTTGTCAAGGCTCGTTCAGTTCTCGATAGGGCACGCCTTGCCGTCCCAAAGAGCGCTGAGTTATGGACAGAGAGTGTCCGTGTGGAACGGCGTGCAAATAATATCGGACAGGCCAAGGTCTTGATGGCCAAGGCTCTGCAGGAAGTTCCGACCTCCGGTCTACTATGGAGCGAGAGTATCTGGCATCTCGAGCCTCGGGCGCAACGGAAGGCCCGTAGTTTGGAGGCGGTCAAGAAAGTCGATAACGACCCGATCCTCTTTATCACGGTAGCTCGTATATTTTGGGGTGAGCGTCGACTGGAAAAAGCCATGACGTGGTTCGAGAAAGCCATCGTGTCGGACAGCGATCACGGCGACGGCTGGGCTTGGTACTACAAATTCCTGCTGCAACATGGTACAGAGGTTCGTTCATCTTCGTCCGTTTCTGATTTATTGCCATCATTCCTTGCGACTAACGTGACTTTACGTACAGGAAAAACGAGCAGACGTTGTGGCCAAGTGCGTCTTGACTGAGCCCAAACATGGTGAGGTTTGGCAGTCTGTGGCCAAGGATCCAGCCAACGCACGCAAGTCGACGGAAGAGATTCTCAAGATGGTTGCAGACCGTCTCACACAGTGAATTAAATGTACACTATCAGGTTTTATTTTATTGCGTTATTCAGCCGAGACATTGATGCTATCACGGAGTTGGCGTTCCGGAGAATGGCAAGATCGAATAATTGACTCATGAGAATGCTTCCTAGAAGCAGAAATGATAGACATCTACATTATTAGTCTTATAAAGCAATGACAGCATTACATCTGAGGAGCAATGCAGTTAACCAGTGTGACATGTGCCACTGCGATGTAAGGCCGCCCATTATCAATAGATAGGTCAATGTGAAACTATCACAAGAGCAATTCTAGTAATATACAGTAAGATGAAGAGGAAGTAGCCCCAAAGAACGACATACAGAGCAATCCCCACTTAAGAAAGCTTCTTATCTTCTCATCAAAGGGCAAATATGTAAATTCGATCCCCGACATGCCCTGATTTGAAAAGAGAGAGGCGGGGGAAAAGAAAAGGGAAAAAGAGAAAGCTAAAGAGAACAGTGAATTAACCGAGTCCTGGGTATCAAGCGCGACTCGCAGCACATCCAAGCACTGTCATTTCCGTCTCTTCTTCACCATCGTGCATACATCCCTTCAGTATGAGCTGCCAAGGCTGTGAGAACCTTGATATGTCTTTCGACGTCGCTTCAAAGCTGAAGCCTAGGAAGCAAAACTCCACCAATAAACAAATACTGGGATAACAAGAGAAAAAGTGGGAAGAAATCGTACAACAGAGATTTCAGTTCGAACTCCATGCCAAATGCAAACTCATGATGTCCAACCAATGACAACAGTCCTTTGTGACTCCAAAGACGCCTTAACAGATGCCCCCTGTCCAAACCGGCATGCTGCAGTCCTTGCGCAGTAGTATAAACATGCTAAGCACATGCAACTAAGAAATCATAAATGAACTGCAAAGTGAGGAGGAAGGGGAAGGAGAATGAAGGGAAGGGGAGCTGGTTTCCCGACGAAGCCATTAGAGGCCATCATGGACGTAACAGCCAGGGAGACCGACTGTAGGTCGACAATGAACGCTCATGAGGCCAGAGAAAGGCACTCATCTAGTAACGAGCCCAACTGAGCCCGGTCTACCGCGGTGGCTCCTTCCCAGTCCAACAACTCTGCATCGTCCTCCACCTCCATTTCATCTGTGAACTGGATCGGTCTTGTGTCATTATCGGCAGTGTCGGCAACTTCCTCGATTTGGTCTTGTTTGTCGGTCTCCAATTCATCCTCGAAATAACCTCCCATAATATGATCGACAATAAGAGGCATATGACTGAGCACTCCTCCTCCAATTTCGAGCGCTAGTCGAAGATCGCGAACCCCGAGAGGCTTCCGATTCCTAGCTTCCTTGGCCTCGACGGGTAGAAGCCCAGTCGCGCTGTCTTTAACGATTTCGCCGCGAGTATAGGCTAGCTCTTCTAGCTCAAGTTGCTGTCGATATTTGCGCATCATCATGCCATTGATCGTGCCAGACGGGCCATTGCACCTGGTACGGGAAAACACCACGGATAGTACTTCCTTAACGAAAGTCTCTGTTGCAATCGCCATAAACTCAGCACACGGTAAGCCTGCACCGCTAACTACAGACTCCTCATAGCATATCGGTATCATTCGCGCATGTATTGATTCGGCGTCTGGAAACTCGCCAGTTTCCGATGCCAAGGGTTGCGCGTAGCGTTTCCGAATCTCTAACTCCCAATCTGGCGGTCACCGACCAGTTAGTCCGGCTTGATGAAAGTAGTGTTCAAGATGTGTATGAACTTACTTGTTTTATTCAAACCCCCAGCACTAGCTGGGACTTGGCTAGGGAGCTTGATCTGTTTCGCGAGATGATATTCTTCCACTTCATTGGGCACAATCTCATGAGGGTCACGCTGGTTATGACGACGACAAAGTCAGAGGCCGTCATAATCCACAGAATTCCTGGTGACATACCTCTGGAATAGCTTTTATTCGCCGACGGTCTCTGGGAGGTAATTGCATAACCTCTGTCTTCAACCTTGTCTCCGCGGCATCTCCAGAGGAGGGTTTCGATACGACCGACGGCTTGTCGTTCGCTGACACCCAACTTGCCACGCCATGGTCGGGGAGATCTCTTGTGAGGTTCCCTATGATCGCACATATGAAATTGTTGTGGAGATGTTCGGTCTTCTGGTCAGCGCAAATGATGTGATCAACGCGCGACGCGAGCTCATTTTGATTGAGATGTCCTGCCGCAGAGAATCAGTTTGTCAGTTTCATGATGAGCAAAACAAGCAAATTGAAGCGAACTGGAAGCAGGCGCGCATACCCAGAAGGAATAGGGTCGTAGATTCTTTGTACTCAGCCCAGTTTTCACCGATAGCGGCTTTGAGTTCCGTGTAGATAGGTTCGAGATCCAATCGCGGAACTGATATCAACGCCTTTGTAGACTTTTGTGTTGTCGCAGGGCCAGGTGCTGCGGTCTTGGATGATGCTGTCGCAGTTGATGCAGAGTCTGTCCGACTCAGGGCTGCCGGATCGATCTGCATGATTGCAAGGCTCGCAGAGGCGCGACGGGCTGCGCGAAGCCGGAAGTGGGGAGAACTAGGCCTTCATTAATAAGAATACATGCCATTAAACTGGCCCCCGATTTGCTCTGGAGGTCGCGGATGATGAAGGACCGGAAAAATGGTCGAGACCTCGATGAAAAAGGCGGCGCGTTGATGACCGAAGCGATGGAAGGAGGTCGGGGGTGAATCGTGGAGGTGGACGACTTCCCCGCCAAAAGCAGAAAGATGAGGTTCCAGTCACGACAACAGACCGCAATTGCGGCCAGGGTGTGCAGGTCGCAGAGACGCAGAGAGGACAATGCTACGGAGATACCCCGATGAATTTAAGAGGTAATGGACCATTGGTAAACTGCGTATAGAGCTCCAAAGAGTTTCATTCGGGATACGCCTAGTAAACTAACTTGACTACGTCCTCATTGAGCACACCGAATAATCTACCAATCTCTTCCATAATTTCCACAATCTCGGTCGATAATTGACCCGTCACCAGAACTACAATTAAGAGCAGTCAATGTCAGATCAATTTGCAGTATGTCGCTCCATAGAACGCCCATGCGTTCATGAGTGACGGAAAGGGACCAAGCTCAACTTACTGTAGGCATAGAGCAAGGCATAATCTTCATCTGTTGTTGACCGAGAAGCCTCGGGGTCCTTGCGATAGTGGAATATACGGGCAAGAAGTCGATCTCTTGCATGCTCAATGTTCGGAAGTACATCGATCAGCGGATATTCCAATTTCATAGAAGACGCCATGACTGTCAAGTGTTAGCTGGTCAGAAAACAGCAATGCGTTAGGGATTACACAAGATACTACCTGACAATAAGTGGCTGATGCGAGCAGACAAATGCTCTCTTTCCTGAGCTGTATAACTGAGCAGAGCCAGTTCACCTTCCGAAGCAGGCACATTTTTGATCATCTCTAGATTCATGGCGTGGAATGCGTTCACCATGCTCCTTGTGCGACGGAGTATATTGCTGTATGAAGCATCGGGAAACGGACTCTTCAGCTCAAATTCTGCGCGAGCTGCTGCTTGAAGAGCTTCCAGACGAGACAGAAACCGCTCAATCTCCAGCTTCTCTCTTGGGGTCATGAAGCCCATGAAATGTTCCCCTTTCGCCAGTAGGGACAACGGGTAGCGCTTCCAGATCAGACTCATACGAAGCCATAAGAGGCTCAGGCCGTCCTTGAGCTCCTTGCGTGCGCTAATAGGCCAAATGAGCCGCGTAATGACGATACCCCAGATGCAGCCAGACAAAACCGCTGCAACTCGATGGAGCGTTATGTCGGTGATGATGGGAGAGTCACCACCCTCATCCTGGTCGTCACTACCCTCTTTTTGCGTCAAAGAGTACGCGTACAGTACAGAAAGATTGTAGGTGAGCATAATGAATCGACCCATCGGTCCTTTCCCCATGACAACAATTATATAAGATGTCCAAGTTGCCATGACCAGACCGAGAATGGCCAGTCCAAACACGTTCCCATCGGTCACGTACCATGCCGTGATGGCACAGATCGCTCCTAGGCATGTACCTAGGAATCGAGAATAACCTGTGGTATTGGACGCCCCGATTGTCATAGAACACAC
Organism: Aspergillus viridinutans; assembly: GCF_018404265.1. Lineage (NCBI taxonomy): Eukaryota > Fungi > Ascomycota > Eurotiomycetes > Eurotiales > Aspergillaceae > Aspergillus > Aspergillus viridinutans. The sequence goes on from NW_025091217.1 coordinate 3,865,553, forward strand.
CAACATATAGGATAACAAGCCCCATTCACCTCTCCAATGAGAATAGAACGGCCTTGTGGATTCAAGGAAGGCCGGCAAAGCGTACAGAGCTGCTCCTGTGCCGACCTTGATCGCGAACTTTGTGTCTTCACGTCGGAATACTCCAAGCGATTTCCAGATTCGATAACTGAGGCGCTCCTTCGCGGGCAGATTTTTCGGGCGTTGTGTTGAAGGTGTCAGTCTACCTGCCAGTCCAGAAGGACTGATAGAAGCCACAGTAGTCACCCCTTCTCCAACCGTTGGCCCAAGTAACGGTTGCTCTATACGATCTTTCCGTTAGGACCAAGTAGGTAAACTGAAGCACTTGTGCCAGCTTGACAGAACTTACCAGAATCGAGAGGCTTCGTGTTCTGGGTTTGGGCTGTTCTCAACCGCCATACTTTTAACCAGCCCCATGACCTCCCATTAGGTCTCTCCTCGGCTTCTAGTTGTAGTTGGTCTAAGATAGCCAGCAGGCCTTTCAGCTGTTCGCCAAATTCCAGCAGCGAGAAACTGAAATGTCCGCAGCTGGCAGAAACTTCCTCGAGATCAGCTTCTACCTCCGGCGTTTGGATCTGTGAAAGTTCCTTCTGGCGATAGATAACCTTCAAAGCTTCCTCTCGCGATTGTTGATAAAGTTCCAGCGCGCGATCAAGACTAACATGGAACCTACTGTTGACAGAGACTTTATAGTCAGGCGCAGGCGTAAAAGGAATCTCTTCGAAAATTTCTTTCAAGGTGAAAGCAAGGGATCGCTGTTGACTGTTAGCATAATCTCAGCGTGGTTCGATCAAAAAGAGATTACATACCATGGAAGGCCCTAAGTGGCTGATGAACAGCGCAAACAAGTCTTCAGGATGAAGGGTATGCTCGACAGAAGATCCTTCGTCTCGGTCCGGATCTGGATCAAAGTGGTCTCCACTGAGTCGGCGATCATCTTCAGCTGCTGCCTCTTCCTCTCCCCCAGGTTGTTGTTCAGGCATCTCGTCAATTGATTCGAGAAGTGTACTGTGCCCGTGCGAGGAGTACAGACTTGGCGATGGCCCATGGTCAGTACCATTGGGAGTATTCTTTTTATCGCGACAGGATACTGGATCAACCAGCTTCGCTTGCTTCAAAAGTTGGAATTGCAGAGAAGCAGCACTGCGTAGTCCTCCCATATTGTGTGTGATATCTTGGACCCACCGAACTAAGTTCTTTTCTAGCCTGTATTCTTTTTCTGTTCCCGCGACGAAGTGCTCAAGCTTTGCCTCTCGGACAAGCTTGTCGAGTTGGGCATATGCCTTTTTGTGTCGCTCAGCTGCGTCGAGGAACTCGGCCGTGTGAAGGTCCTCCTCGGAGCCACTTAGAAAACTGTCCGTAATGAGGGCCAGCATGATTGCCAGAGTCTCAGTGACAATAGCGAGGTTCGAGCGCAGTTTTTTCCGCGCAGAGATGGGGAATATCAAGAATGACACCGCCATGGCAACGGTGACGCCCATGACGACCATCTTCAAGACTTGGACGACCTTTGTGAAGGACAAATCTCCGCTTTGCACCGCACCTTCTTTCGTCAATACGGTGATCGACGCAAGCGAAGCAAGGGAACAGGCGACGTTCACAAGCGGATCGCCGAATCTTTGCTTCGTCCATCCTATGAAGCCCAAGCCACCTCCGCAGAACACTATAAGAACAACGGCATGGCCAACTGCGCGCATGTCCAGCGTATCCTGGAAGAACATGCTAACACACATGCTCGTTAGGGAAATGAAGGCTGCATATAGGAAGGCCAAGAGAGCGCAAATCAGCGCCTTGTACATGCTGCCTTGGGACCGCGCTGGATGGAAATATACTGTGACAGTAGCCACCACATGCTTGCCATCTTGATGACCCAGGAAGGCCGCAACCGCGGGAATGAAAGTAGCAAGAGACCCGAGTAGATAGGCCAAACTGCATTTTAAAACCCCCGTTCCGGGCTCGGAGGCGACAAAATCACGCGTCCAACGCCATACGTCTGAAATTCGACTGCAAATCCGCGATAAAACGTCTTGACGGTTCGTGGAGACTTCCCCGGAGAGAAGGCCCCGTCGCTCCTCATCATCATTGCTGGTTACAATATATGAGCTCCGTAAATTGACAAGCCCTCTTAAGCGTTGACCAGTCTTTGGTAGAACAAACGTCGCTTGTCGAAGCTGCATGAAATACCAAAGTTAGAATGGCCGATGTCTAAATCTGAGAGCTGGGGACGGTGATCCATGTTACCTTCGTTGGGCGCAGAAAGCGACGGGAACCTCTAGATGAGTCCCCAGACAGAGACATGTTACCAACTCATTGTCCTTTGCCTTTCGCAAGGCACACGAGAGAGGACATTACTGTGAACTTATGCAGTATTATTGGGTATCGAGTCGCATATGTTCAGCAGAATCTTTGTTGACGCTGCCCGGACTGTTTGGGCGATCATTTGGGGGTGTCCACTTTAGGCCGGTGTGGAGCGCGCCAGCAGCCATTACGTAGTGATACCAAGCAATACATACTCTGTAGCTACTGCCACATCCTTTGAAAGCATCGATTACGCACTCAGACAAAGAACGCTTACTATTGTCGCTACAATATGTAGTCGAACGAAAGATAATATGTGCAGATGTTATGCTCAGATTCTGACAATATATCCATCGACAATCCGAAGCCCGAAGCATGATTAGCAATCAAGTATTACGAGCTCCAATGGTAGTCTTCACTGTCGCCTTGGTGGCATCGATATGATCCTATTCCAAGCCTTCTACCTTCCAAACCTTGACTGCGGCATCAGCGCCAGCGGAGGCAATCCTAGACCCGCCTGCAAGCCAGGCAACACCATTGACACCCTCCTTGTGAGCATTGGACACTTGTAACCAATCTCCTTGGTTGGCTAAACTCCACACAAAGATGTTCGTATCCAAAGAACCGCTCGCTAAGAGTGTGCCACTTCCGTTCCATGCAATAGAAGTGATTCTTGCTGTGTGTGCCGTCCAACGGTCAGTGACCAGACTGCCGTCGGCCACCTGGTACACGAGCACGCGTCCTCGCGAGTCACCAATGGCCAGCAGAGACCCATTGGGCGAAAAGGCAAGAGCAGACACTGGGTTCCGAGAGGCTTTGATGTCTGTCTTGGGAGACAGACTCGAGTTGGAGATTTCACAGATCTGCACGGACGAATCTTCGCCTCCAACCGCCGCGACATTGCCATGAGCCGCGACAGCAGTAACTGCCGATTTTGGTTTGAAATCACCGGTCTTCTTTCCATCCTTATAGATCTCAACGCCTTCGGATGTACCCACCAAAACTGTCGAGTCACCGGCGGCGACACTCTTGGGCTGCCCAGAAAGCTTGGAGTTACTTCCAGTGTATGTTCTGGCGCCGACATCGACGGACCGTAACGTATCATCCCAAGCCACACTGTAAATCCTGCCAGTTCCTTCCTGTGTCGACGCGAGACCTGAGACATATGCCGAATGGCAGTCACCGTCCGCCTCTTCAGCGGCTCCAGTGGATACGTCCCAGCTGCACACCCTTCCATCAAAGCTGCCGGCCCACAGTGTCTCGTCCTTACCCTCAGAGCGGGATTCAGTCAAGGATGTTATGCTCTTCTGATGACCTTGAATTACCTGTCTAGGCTCAGGCGTCCCTTCAACTAGGTAGTTCAGGTCACCGCTGAGTGATAGACTAATAAGCAGATTGTCGCTTCTGCCGGAAGGCCAAACCACTCCCACTTGCTGATCGCGGACGTTGGAGCTTCCTTCCTCTCCCAGGGTCCAGCTCTGGCAGACCTTGCCTGCCTCCGCATCCCAGATCTTCACGGTTCGATCAGCGCTTGCGGTGACAAACTTCTTCGAATCCTTCGACCATGACACGCTGAAGATACTTCCTTTATGCTCTCCTTCGCCGATCTGACCTTTGGGTTCGCCAGTCTTCCCATCGTAGAGCCAGATCTTTCGATCGGCACCAACACTAACCAATGTCGAACCATCGGGGCTGAATCCAACTCCATATATGTAATTTGTGTGCTTGTCCCTAATTCCGGTATTGAATTTGAACGGCGCTCCGTGGTAAAAGACTAGATTCTTGTCGTCACCAGCGGCTGCCGCTCTCAGCGGTCTTTGTTGCCTGATGGAGACGGAATTGATCTGCTGTGTATGCCCATAGATCTCACCAACAGTGTTGCCACTATCCCAAGTGATACAGTGGCCGTACCTCTGTTTTCCATCACCAACGGCGATGATGCGCTGAGAGTCGCCGTCCCAGGCGAGATCATTGATACGACCGTTAACAATGCTGTATTCACCCTTTGTGATTCCTTCACCGACGCAATCCCAAACTCTTACTAGACCAGTAGCGTCGCCACTGGCAACGTAAAAGCCAGAAGGCGAGAAGCGAGCAACTGTCGTCTGCGCCTTATGTTCGGTATACTGCCTAGCGATGGAGGGGTTATCGATCGAACGCAAGAAGATCGATTTACCGGACTGTGTGCCAAATTTTATCAGCTATCGTTGATTCTGATTGTCAGAAAGCTTGCACCACGAAATTCATACCGCATAAGCCAAACGTTCTCCTTTCGCATCCGAGGACAAGTGGGTGGGCTGACCCCTCGTGGTGGAGGGGCTGGCGGCCCAGATGGATTCTACGAGTCCAGTCAGCACTTATATCGGTTAGAGGAAGGAACAGAAGAAATCAACCATTGGTGATTGGCATGACTGGACCAGCAGACAATGACAAATGATCGATAATATAAAAGCGCACAGCCGGGGGGGGCCGGGGGGAGGAGTAGATAGTTGACAAGGTTGGAGGATGGGGGATTGTTTACTCCACCACTGCTTTCGACGGGGACCTTTTGACGTATGTATTAGTGGGGAAGGCCAGTTGAGCAACCACAACCAAAACCCCCTGAAACAGAGAAGCAGGAATGACCTAAAAATCTAAAGAATCAAGTCTGATTGTGTAAATAGCTGAGGTGACGGTATAGATTCTATCCATAACATAGCCCTTCTCAATTCAATCAATAGTAGTAGTACAGGTATCTCCCATTGCAAACATCTTGGGGATTGATAATTGTGACAAGACATGAAAATTAAACAACTCCGGCCGTGCATATTTCGACATCATATTGAATACCCGCAAACGAGCTCCCGCGTCTAATAGATGGGGGTTCCCTCCATCCTCGCCTTTGCTTCCGCTGCCAGGATCTCCGGATGTCTGTGGACACTTGGCATGAGGCCGATGCCGATTGCTCTCCGGATAGCCTTTGCAATCTTTCGCTGATTGACGGGTCGTAGGCCGGTTGTGCTTCTGTGCTTTATGCGGCCCATTGGGGTGATGTATTCGGACATTATAGAAAAGTTCTGTGGTGGAATTAATTCCTGGTTAGCCATCTACCGCCATCTTTGCGTTCAAACGAGAACGAGAGCATAGCGTTCTGGATTTCAAGCGAACCTTGTAAAGATCAAGCGGATTCATGTTCAAAGCGTCGAAAGCATCTGCTGCCGGGCCCTGGCGCTTTCTCCACTTCTTCATTTCTGCCGGACTGAGATCATGGGGAGCGTAGATATCACCAGCTTTCCAATCACGAGTCTGAAACTTCTCTAGGGCCCTACTTTCACCTTGGGCCTTTTGGTCCTCGAGGAATTTTTGGCGGTTTGGTAGGCGACGGCGCTGGAACACTCTGTCTAAACGCAAGTCAACGGCAGGTCCAAAAAGCATTCTTCGAAAGGATTTCTCAAATTATTCTTCGAGAAATAGGGGAAAGGAGATATGCGCACTTTGAAACACGGCAGCAGTACGTTGATGGGCTGTCTTGCTGGGCAGAGTTGAACTCCATCGGCAAGTCGACAAGGAACCAAGACTTAAGCCTAATGACCGAAAAGGTGATGGAGAAAGGAGATTGGAGACCATCTTGTCGACACTGTCTTCCCCCGGCCTTCACAAATTCAGAAGTGGAGGACGTTTGGAGATGAGACGAAATCACTGCTAGACTGGAGATCGGAGCCTGTCAGGAAGTGGAGCAATCAGATCGGATTTCTTTTCGCTGTGCCAAGAGCCGCACCACTTCCGCTGCTGTCTCCCTAGACAAGGAATCTCTTTCATTGCTCTTTTATCAACGTCCACCAAATTCAAGGGACCTTCGGCATTCCTCGATGATGCAAATTGGCACCTTTGACTCTATTAAATCAATAAATACTCTGGATCGGCTCTGGAGCCTCGAGGGATTGTTTCAAGACCTATCCGCCAGCTGGTCGCTCTTCCGGCTTTTATCAACATGCAATCCCATCTTACCAGACGAGTGTTTCGAGCCATCCTAAATAATGAGCCTTTATTCCCCTTGCAATGCTGCAATCGACTTCTTCAGATTACGCGACATCACCGGAGTCGAAGGCTAGACATTATCAATCCGCACCATGCTCAACGACGGAGCCTTTTCGCGTTCAACATGGCACCCCCAGCCAATACTCTTCAACCTACAACTTTACCTTCTGAGGCTGGCTTGAAACCGATGAGGGACTTAAAGAGAGCTCTATCCGACAAAAGTAGGGGTCCTGCACTTGGTGTATTGACAAAGGCGTTTCATGACTTCTTCGTGGCGCGAGCGGAGAATTCCGAAGTCATTACGGGGTATCAGGCGCAACTGCTCTCCATGACATGGAAATACGTTAGATCTCGTGAAGCCGAGCTGGAAGCTGAAGACTGGCAGACAATGTATTCTACAGAGAACCTTGAGAATGTGCTGTTTGTCCTGTCAGAAGCCAAATGCCTTCCGGAATCGCGTGAAGCCGTTCTCAAGGTAGCACGTTTCGCTTTTCTGGAACTGTGTGCTGATCATGGCTATGGTGTGAATAATATTAGTCGACCTGCCCTCTCTGCCTATATCAAATTCCAGGCCTTGAATGGCAACCCGGAGGAAGCACGGCACGTTGTCGAGAGGTTTTGGAGCAGGCTGCGCAAGACCAAGCCCTCGCCATGGCTTACAGTGATGAGAGGCTTTGCCATGAACAATGATAAGCAGCAACTCCGCTGGACCACCAAGAAGAAATTCGATGAGCTCGGTATCAAATTCGATAGCGAAACTCATGAGCAATTGGTCAAAATGCTCATTGAGCAAGACTTACTGTCGGCTGTCAAAATCATGTATGAGTGTCCAATTTCTGGCGAGATTGAGCCCACGCTTGCTACCAAGGAAGCTGTGGTTAAATATGCCCTTCTCAAATCCGAGATATCGTGGGCGAAGCCTATCGTTGAGTCAGTCTCTCAGGCCCCCAAATCAGAGACTGTGGGCATGATGTTGCTTTGGGAAGCGGTCCATGGCAGGACCGCCTCCGAGATCTCGGAAATGCTTCAGACATGGGCATTGGAGGATCCTAACGTGAAGACAGCGCTTACTGCCTCTCACATTAATAACCTCATTCAATACGCCAATTCCATCAAGAACCCGCAGCTTGCCACCGACTTTGCCGCGCTAGCTTCTCAATGGAATGTTGTGCCAGATACGCAAACACGTCTCCTGCGGTTGGAAGCTGAAATTATCGCTGGCAATGTGAGACAGACGATGGAATCGGTGGAAGAATTACAAGACGTCGGCTCATTCACACTTGAGAATTTGCCATTAATGAATAGGCTCCTAAGTATGCTTTGCTTGTTGGGGAAAGATGATGCCTTGTACGACCGCGTTTCGGCTTTTCTGGACCCATTATTTGAGAACGACGTCCGTCTAGAGGCAGACACCCTCGCAGCGCTGACGCACCTCTTGCTCTACCGACACGACTGGGAAGGCGTGTCAGAATTGCTTCGCCCCCGTCTCGGATCGTACGACTCGGAGGAAAGGACGAAAATCCGGCAGGCGCTCACTAATTACATCTTGGATACCACTCAGGATAGTGCAGACGCGTGGGAGGCATACGGATTGCTGCAGGTCGCCTTTCCAGAAACAGGTGTGAGCATGAGGACTGAGATCATGACGTCCTTCTTCAGGCGCAAAAGAGGCGATCTCGCGGTCCTCGTGTTTGGGCATATGCGCCAAGCTGAGGACTTCGCGCGACGGCCGAAGCCTGATACTTATGCGCGGTGTTTCCAAGGCATTGCTCAAATGCAAGACGCTAAAAACCTGGAGCTCGTCCACAACATGCTCAAGTTGGATGTAGAAGTGGACCTCAACACCCGACTGCTAAACGAGCTGATGCTGGCTTACGCCTGTTGTGATATGCCAGATAAGAGCATGGAGATCTTCCGCGACATTCTGCAGTCAGAGGAAGGACCGTCAACCAGGACGATCTTGGCTTTCTTCAGGATGTGCGAGAAGCATCATCATGGAACCCAAGAGGCGATGAGGATGATGGACAAGGTCAAACTACTCGAGATCGAGATTGACCGACGGCTGTATATAGCATACGTCGAAGCGTTGGCTGCACAGTGCGAGTTTGAGCTTGCGACTCAGGCGATTGACAAGATGCAAGAGGAAATCGGATACTCTCCGACTTACGACTCGTATGTCACCTTTCCTCTGACAGACACTTTATTTTGACGCCGTTGTTGTGGCGACACTGCTAACAGTTCACGTTGTAGAATTGGGCGCCTCTACAATGCCATTCCGTACCAATACTGGAAAGATGAGGTCGAAAAGTGGGCCAAAACGCACTACCCGGAGCAATGGGCACAGCTTGAGAAACTCGAACGCACCGATCATGAAGAGGGCTTCAAGTTTGAGTTGGATAGCCGATAATCCTGGCCTATAGGGGGCATTCATTGTACATATCTTATACGCTGCAGCATTCTGTACAATATAATAAGGAACGAAGTACCAGATCAGATCAAAGCGAACCACCCCCTCTTGGTCTCCAAGGCTAGGTACCGTATTTTCAGTCTTTCAGCCAACACGAATTTTGGTCGTGACACGACGATGCGCTCTGTACAGCGCAGCATCGCTTGAGATGGAATCTAGGGTCCGCAGCCTGCGGATCCAAGTGTGACCCCGAAGCTGCTGAAATGACCTGCTGTCACGCCTACCATGCCATTACCAGCGGAGCATTGCAGATCCCTCTCGCCCGAGCATTTGAGGGTAGTGCCTGAAGTACCGTAGCTGTAGTACTCCTACAGAGAGACACCGAATGAGCAAGAAGGGAAAGCATTGACAGCTTGGCTCAAGGACTTGGGACCGAGAAATCAAACCCGGAGAGACTTACAATTCCATAATGAACAAAGTTATACGGCGCCGTCACATACATGTTCTGGTAGCTCATAGCGTTAGCACTACCATCCGATTCTAGTCAGCACCTCACTGCCCAGCACAGCACTTACAGGAACACCATCATTCGCATTATTTCCCCGGATAAGCGTCCCGTTCTGCGCAGTGCCAAAGTCGACGAATGCCTGGTTGCCAATCGGAAATGCCGCGAGGGCATTGCTTCTGATCGGCTTGGTTGGGAAATTCTGCGCCAAAGCAATATAAGACATGTATGTCAGTGCGCCGCCGAGCGAGTGTCCCGTGGACTCGAGGGTATAGCCCGGATACTGGGCAATCAGGCTCTGGACCTCGGCGATGACTTCGTCGTGGACGGCGGCCCAGGGTCCGTACACGCCGTTCATGATCGTGACGCCGGAGGGGAAGCTGACGCCAGCCAAGGTCGGGGTGACCTGGGTGGTGTCGACATCGTTGAGGAGATCCGTGGCCGTGGTCGACCCTCTCATGACGACCGCGATGGTCTTCTTCGTGGTAGAGTAGCCGATATAACCCTAGGGTCATTGCACGTGTGAGCGACGGTCCAGGCTTACTCTGATTCTCAATGAACAACAGGCCAAGGCACCTGGGTATCGGTTGCCAGATCATAGATCTGCTTGGTGATGGCGACATCGAAAGCAGAGCCCACGCAGCCTGTATAGGCAGCAGAGGAGAGCTCGGCGGCTCACTGCAAGTCGGGGAAAGCGGATGGATCTGCCGCATGTCAATTAGACAGACAAGTGCTTGTACGGTCACTGTCTCACGAACCGGAGGTAGCCCGAGATTCCAGCAGGGGTGCAGCGCACACAAAGGACGCCAAGGAGAGTCCTGCAATGATAACGAAACCCTTGGAAAGCATCTTGTCCTTCTGTAGAGGTCTGGCGAAACTCAACGATGCGATTCACTGAGACTGCTGATGAAAGCGGCCATCCAACAAGACATTCTGGAGCCTTTTATACCACAACCTGCCTTCTCCAACCGAGGCGAGGCCTCAAGAAAGCCCACGATGCGTCCGTCTGCCATTAGAGATTTCTCTCTGCTGTCATCACAACGACAATGGCACGGACATCCTGTCCCCAATCACCCTGAAACACCCAGTTCAAACGCTGCAGTACGAATTGATGCAGTAATCTTGCATATCAAAGTACAGTAGCGGACTCTCCTTCGTCCTCTTTTCCGAAATATCCGACCAACAACCCTCTCATCCTGTAATGCCGAAGCACTCGCATACCCTCCCCAGTCCAGACATGCATCGTGCGTCTCCTTCATCGGACGCAAGCACAAGACAAAAAACGAAGGTACGACCTCGGCAAGGCTTCATTTCACCTTTCCCCCAGCGCTGAATGGTCAGAGAAATCAAACAAGGCACTGTGCGGAAACAAGCAAATCCTGCACAAGTGCCGGTTCTGCCGGCATTTGAAACCGAGGCCGATGATGCAGTCTGCAGATGCAGAAGTTTAGCCCTGTTGAAAAGTCTCGATTGGTCGACGATATCAATATGCGGGGCATTGTGACGCATCAGGGTCAGAGAGACGGAGATGGACACCTTTTTAAGATAACCGAGCCGTCTAGATGCATCTGCAACCTGGGGGACGAAGTTAAACAGATGAAACGGCGCCACTACCCCGCATTTTGCTGCAATGTCGGCCTTGATGTTCGACCAGGATATCTCTTGTTTCGTGGGGTAGTCTCGTCCGTCGGGTGCAATCGGGGGCGGAGGTGCCGTTAGCTGCATGGACTCATCCTGATCATGAAGAGTGTTAAGTGATAATAGGTCAAGGAAGTTTCTCGTCTTCAAGGCTCCTCATCGACCTGGAGCATCCAAGCCGTGCTCAAGATAAGTGAGATGATGAGTTGGTGTGGTTATGACCTGGCCAGTGAGGAGTAATCAAGTCCGGCCACACGAGGAAGTGAAGAAGAGTCTCTTCACTCCACCCTTGCTCCTAACATAATTGTGTGAGACGGTAATGTTGCTACACCAAAATAATAATAAAGAAAAGAAAAGGATGTGCTATTCATCAATTACTCATAAGCTTTTTTACTCAACCCGTGTTCCCATGCAATGTCAATACTAATGTGTGTAGAACCGCCTTTGCGGTCTTTTAAACCCCCAGCAAATGCAACATCATGAATCTAGAGAACTCAAGTGTCCTTGTCTAACTATATATTACGAGTGCTTAACTGCGGCAAGCCGTTGGGTCATGCTGTAGTATGTGGTTAGATCCAACATAAGAACCAATAGTGCAAGGAGACTACTCACAAGTCAAAGAATGAGAACTGGCTAGGGCTGCTACCGTACTTGTATACGAATCGGCTCGCAAGGTAGCTGCCGAAGATAGCCCGCAGATAGTTCTCCGGAACCTATTCGAAAGTCAGTCAGTTTCTCGCTGCTGCGCAACAAAGTAGGGGGGAGACGCACCCGTTGAAGAATGGTGTCCAGACCAATCTTGTCCAGGAGAAGATTGGGAAGGGCATCGCTCAAGACAGAGCGGCGGAGCTCTACATTATCCCACAGGTTCGTTTTTTGCAACTCCTCATCCAGCTGCGTAATGGCAACGCTGAGTCTATCACTCAACACGCTGCGCAGAGCCCCAGTCTGCTCATGCTCGCGCCAGATCGCCTCAAATTCCAGTGTGGCGTTGGACTTGATGACCTCCTGCACTTGCTTGACGTAGTCACTGTAGAACTGTGGTACGGTGCCGTCTTCTCGGATGCACATGTTCTCGACAAACTCCTTGTCGTCAAAAGAGAGCGAGGCCAGAACTTCCAGCGACGACGATGTCACACCACCCTTGTTAGCCGAAGCATCCTTGAACAGGATGCATCCGGCGCGTTCAAGGCGCAACTTGCTGTCCTGGGTGATGAACAGATTGGCACCCTCGACGATGTACGGAATGACAGACTTGCCATTTTGAATGAGCTTTCCAACCGTGGACAGGTCGATGGACTCGGGCCGTCCACCGCAAGGCACGAACATGTCGTAATGCTGGTCGGAACGCAAGTGGAAAGTGTTGCGGAACAGCATTCCATTGTGCACGACCTCGCCGCTGGGAAGCTTGACGTCGCTCTCATCCACCAGGACGCGGTAGCCCTCAGGAGACAATTTCGACAGATCAAATTCGGAAATGGTGACTCGCTTCTTAGCCAGTCGGATAAGCTCCTGGTGATCCAAACCTTGAGGGTCGACAATCACACCGGAACCATCAACAATGGCGGTGTACTTCTCGTTGGCAAGCAAAATTTCGTTGGATCCCAGATCACCGTCGGGACCGCCAGTCTGGAGTTTGCGGATGTTGGAGGGATCGATGCCCAGTTTGCGGTAGATACCTAGTACATACTGGCGCACCGAAAGGGTAGTCATACCGTAGGTATCGTGAGGAATACCACCTAGCCTGGGGCTCTTGCCCGTGAAGAAGGACTTCCACCACGGAGCACCACGGTTGCGCGCGTGTTCTGTGGCCCAATCGACCAACTCGGCCGTGTTCTCGTCGGGGCCCATGAACAGAATCTCATCCTTGCCATGTAGGTCAACGATGGGGTCCTTGATGCCCGGGCTGGCTGGCGGCAACAGGAGATCCAGAATGCTGTCGATGTACTTTTCAAAAGCGACGCGAGCCTTGTCCTGGTGGTTAACATCCAGCAGAATGACACCCTTAGCACCTCCTTCCGGAATATCCTTGTTCTTGCGCTGCTGCGTGTTCGCCAAGTTGTAGTTTTCATCAAACAGGGAGCGCGCATTGATGCTGTAAGCTTCCTTGTTCCGACTCTTGACAATACGGATACCACCTCGAGCAATGTCGCGGAAACGCAGGTGGAATCCGCGGAACTCGGAGCTGATCACAAGGAACATGCCGTACAGACGCTGTGGGTACTCGTGTTCGGGAAGGAAATCAGGGTTCAGTCGGAAGCTGAGAGCCACCTTCGTCGGTGTGAAGAAGTTGGTCTTAAGAATGGAGGTGTTGAATACCCGGAAGGCGCTCATGACCATTTCGTCGTGCTCGTTAGCAACAGTACCGGAAATGAGCTGCTTAAGTCTTTTGCTGTCCAGGACTTCGTCGACCTGCAAGCGCAGGTAGCTGAGCGTTGGCAGAAAGTCGTCCTCCGAGGCGCGAGTCTGCACGTAATGGGTGTTGGCAAAGTCCAGGTAGAGCTTGTGGATCAGCTCCGGGTACTTGTTAATGATCTCGAAAATGTAGTCGGCCGTGAAGGTTTCAGTACGCAGCCGCTTCTTGATCTTCGACAGCAACTCTTGATGGACGCTATTGTTGACATCAAGCACGGCAGTCAGCGAGGTGTATTCCGAGCCGAGACGGTTCAAGAACTGCTGCACGAACACCCACGCGCAGTGAGCGTAGATAGTCTCCTGCAAACTCAGACGGCCAACGGCGAAGTGGTGCTGGAAGCGGTTCTGAGGAATGCAGTAAAGAAGAGAGGTCTCCTTGATGATCTGATGGATGGCTGCCTCAATGGGAGGGTACTTGGCTGAAATCTCTGCATTCTTCAGCGGGCGCAGGTAGAGAGAGATGACCGTGATGCCGTTGGAGAAGTTTTCAAGATACTTCCTAGAGCTGGTCAAGCGGTAGTAGTGGTACAAGTCGGAGAGCGCGCTGAACAGACCCATAGCAGAGCCCTGGCGATAGGCGATAACCAGTCTCTTCTCGCGACTGCCTTCAATTTCAAACATCTCAATGACAGGACCGGCCCGGTTTACAGCATTGCTGATGATTTCCTGATAGATGGCCTTGGTGTTGGCAGTTGCTTTTTGCAAGAATCTCTTCTCGCCGATGATCTCGATGTCGGTCTCGTTGGGACCGGGATTGGGGTTGGCGAATTGACACTTGTAGACGAAGTAGCAACGGAGCTGCTGCTCGCTGTCTCCAGGGAGAGGAGTCGGCGAACGGAAAGTCTCAACTCTGTAGCTGTTTTCAGGAGTCGAGTTGTTGATATACTTGGCGTCAATTCTTTGTTCGTAACGGGGCCCATCGACGGACGAAATGCCAGGTTTGCTAGTATCGATGTAGACAGCATGATCTTCCGCTTCCTTGTCCAGTCTGATTTCAAGCTTCTTGTCATCCCGCGCATAAGCTGCCACTTTCGCGGCATAGAGAGACAGGATCTGGGTGACAATAGAGTCGACGGTTTCGGTTTGGAAGTAGGTGTCGTCGATTCCAAGCATGTTGTAGAACCAGGTGGTCTCGGAAACAATAAAATCACTGGGGAAGAAGCCCTTCTCTTCTAATTGGTCCATGACTATAGGCGAAACAACCCGTGTCAGCGGCACAGATCTTGCGCATGAACTTATCCGGAAGAGTAATGCATACCTTGTTCCATCTGTTTCTGCTTGCCCTCGAACTTGGCAGCAATGTAGCCGGGATCTTCCTCGGAGAGGACCCGGTGTAGAGGGCTACCGGGAATCCCCAGATGAGTAGGCTGGGGAGATGGATGGCGTACAGCCGATCCCGCTACATGGTCGAGAATCTTGTTGTGTGGGTATCTTTGAAAGCCAATGGGGGTGCCAGCACCAGACTGAGCGCCATCGTTACTCCCGTAGAGCTTGGGAGCTGATCCGGTGGGAAGCACGTTGCCATTGACATGGGCATCTGAATGCGGGGGGGTGGAAGCGGGGGAAGCCATGATGTGTGTTCGTATCTTTTTCGACGGAGAGTTGAGAGGTTGATGAAGGGAAAGAAAGGGGTGAAGTAAAACTGCTGGTGTTAAAGAGTGTTAGCGGTGAGTAAGGAGATGAAAGTCAAAAGAAAGTTCATGGGAGGGGAGGTTGTTAGGAAGCTTCATAGATAAGAAGGATACACAAGCACAGGCAAGGAACCAGGATATGCACGACGGGAGAGATAAGAAGGTAGGCAGTCAAGGAACATACCAGGACAAACAGTGGTCTGGAAGAGGAATGAGTCAATTCAGCAATTGGGATATGAAAAAGAAAGATAGATAGAGAGGATATTCTGTTGCGGCGGAGGAATGACGAAAGCACGGCTAAGAGTCAACCAGGGAAAGAAGCTTATCGGAGATAGAATGGAAGAAGAAGACGTTGCCTGTGATCCATGCAACCGACAGGTCAACTTTGAGGGACGAAGATGATTATGAGAATCAATTACTGTCAGGCACCAAACAACGGAGGGAGAGCTTCCTTATATACAGACAGCACTTGGAATAGTATCAACCTGTCCCTTGACTGACCTGAAATCTGAATACAAATTTTGATACAAGTTTCCGGCTCTATGCGATCGGCCAGGCACGGGGCCGGTCCGGGGCAGTGAGTGAGGAAAAGAGGCAAAGTCTTGAACTTCAATTTTGCTAGCGGGTTCCACTTCCGCCAGCGTTATTATGACGAGGATCTCTACCTTACTATGGAGAATTGTCTATATGGAGTACTTCTCTTTCTTACAAGTATCACTGCTCAGTTCTCTTCATTTCCTTTTCTTCAACTCTACAATCTTGATCTCATTCCATAACCACGACCATGCCATAGGAGATGACAGTTCTCTCAGTCAAATTTCCTAAAACAGGAAAGACTGAAAATGGCGCAAATGAGGTAAGAGAAGGCCAGAAGGGGGAAAATACCGCATTGTCACAAGATGATTGGCCCAAAAAGGGGCTAAATTTGGAAAAATTGCCTCAGCACGTTGGAGACAAGCTGGCGTCATGTGTGGCTAGGTAGGTATCTTACAGTACGCAGTAGCTTACCTTACCTTAGTATCCAACTAGGTAACTCTTCCTTACCAGGTAATTACGCTTACCACATTCACCACTGAAACCCTCCCTATTTTCAATATCTTAAAGATCAAGTGACACCTTTTAGAACTATTCATAGGCCTACCTATGTTTCAATAGTAGCATTGTAACAGCGGCAATGGCATAGCCCTTCCCCAGATTCAGTGCATAACGCTGAGGTCCAGGCTCTCCCTGACTTCTAAGCAACAGTTCAACAAGGAGACTGGAAAAAAATTAGTCCATCAGCTGACTGGAACCAGTCACGTCCTCCACTTAGTAGGGCTGGATCTTCCCAAATGGGATTTCAATGTGTCATGGTGGCCAGAGTTCACAAATCATCGTCTGCAATTGTTGCATGCGAGATGGTTCCTTCCTTTTCTCCTGCGTAATAATATGCCTCAGGAGAAAATGCCGCAATTGCGCAACATGCTGTGCTTCATATCAAGTACCAAGGTTGATAGTGCAGTGTCAGAGGAGTATGTTGACGATCTATATGCGCTATGTCGTGTTTGAGTACGGCCCCAGATGCCATATAGGTAGGTAACGACCTCCTATTTTGTCCTTTACCTCCTGCCTGCTGGAGCGCATGTCCTCTGCATCTTTTACTGAGGAACTCTCTGGACATCCGATGTAGAAGTTGATATCTCGACTTGGCTGTTTTCCGTATACCCCAGTGCAACCGCGCTCTGACCACCTTAACAAGATCGACATCACTAAAGTAAGCCGTAGAAAACAGCAGAAACACTGACTTGGTAGAACTGATCAATCAGGCTTCACAGTACCTGGAAACCTTGGAGACTTCTCCATGGTCTATCCGAACAGAATTTTCATCGAGACTGCGGGGTTAGTCCGTCCGTACCTGACTTAGACTCCCTAGTCAATTTGCGGGGTGATAGTATGGAGTGGACTACTCGGTAGGTCGTCGATGATATACATTTTGGAGTAAGTAGTCAAAATTAAAACCTGATCATCGTTCTAGACAGGACTATTTCAATCACATCATCGCCAGCACGGAGTTTCCATTATTTTCATTATTCAATTAATGGCTCAATCGTCCCCCATAATTACCCCATACGATCAATTCTATCCCAACAACAAGGAAAATTTCAAAGACATTGCGGGGTTCGTCTGCTGTGATCGGAGGACGAGATCCAACCAGACTCGCCCATGATGGCATCCCGGTCTCCACTTCCCGGTGGGTTGCCCGTGATGAGGTAAGAAGAAGTCGTCCTTGTCCTAATCTGAGGCTTCTGGGCTTCGGGACTGTCATTCGGCTATACAATGACGTGTTGCCGAGTAGGCTTACGGGACAGGCGTTCAGACCTCAAGAGTCGGGACAAACCGCAGAACAGGAATCACTTGCCTCGAGCAGTTACCAAATAACCATCCAGTATGCACTTAGCTGGACGCAATCAGTCTGTCGGAAATCGCACATAATTGAACTGCATGTCGTTGTTTGATCCGGTGACAATGTCATGAGCGGCTGGACTGAAAACGTGGGAGATGCTTCTGGCATTGGTCTGAAAATAAGTATGGTGCAAGTGGGAGCTGTACTCATAGCTATGCGGTCTGGTCTGTTGGGCCGACATCCTTGCATTCCGGACATTCGGTTTGCTCAAGTTCAGCTGTAGGGCTGTCTCCTGACAGCCGTTGAAATAAGTAAGCTCAATCGAAAATTGACCATAGTCTGCACAGAAACTTGTCGACCGATATGCATGTTCGTTCTGCACTTGGAGGCAACTGGTGCATTTGGTGGCTGCTGATGTATCTACAGTACTTTTGTGTTGGTACCCTCGTTGGACACCACGTAACTGCACATATCAATGCATCAATGCATAATGCCAGGATATCCGGCAAGAGTTCTCGGCTGACCATCTGGAAAACCTTCAATCCTGCACCCTGGGCCACGGGGTTCGTCCCGCCCCGAGTATCTAGACAGATAAGAAAGCAAGGCGTGGCTGAACAGCGGTGTACTAATGGCAGCGTGGTCAATGTCCAGCGGTGAGAATGATTGCTCTTCGATAGCTGCTCACCAGACTTATCAACTACTGTGAGCATTATCATTGTGCATGTTTGATGTTCTGGACCACCGATTGGATGGTAAATACCCTGTACCCTATAGAAGGAAGTTAAAGCTAGCTACTAGCAGAAAAGAGGCCAGGAACCCGCTAATACCATTAATGGTCTTAGCCAGGTAAGCCATGAGAGAGAAAGGGGAAGTCAACCAAGCACTTTCTGTCTCAGATTGTTTTATATACATGTTGTGATGTTACGTGCGCATGATACTCTTGGATATAACAACCAATAATGATCAGTATTATCTGGCTGTTCGTTGTCCTTGATTCAAACCACCTGATTGCGCTCAATCCAGATGGTTTTTTTAACACTTACTCAAGCCTAACTGCAATCTTCAAGTTCATACTTCATTAAGCATCTCAGTAGCATGCCTATATGCCTCCTCTTAGGCCTACTTATCCCGCCTATGCTCCCATCCATCCATCTGATGGCATACGACAGTTTGATCTCCCACCTCCTGAACCTTACTTGTAAGCTCCTCCCCTTCAAGGGTGAACAGACCCTACGCCGTAGTAATGATCTGTAGATTCCTAGTCATATGAGACCTGCGCATAACAGCGACAGCCATGGGTCTCTAAAATCAGTAACGCGCGAATAGCAATAACACGAGTGGCAGAACTCTGAGAACCAGGGGAAGATTGTCCGGATCATAAGGCAGGATTTTTGCACTGGCTTCTTGGATCTCATAGGCATGAATACGTCTGTCATGCCATAGAAGCACATCATAGAGCATATGAGCAATCCATCGCTCTCTTTGGCTCTGCATATGAGCGAGGACGAGGTATCGCCAGTGCTAGAGTAGCGCCTGCGCTGGACCAGGATAGGGGACTGCGCGATGTGTCAAATCTTTCCAGGTGAGATCATACCCAGCTCATTGCGTCTCTGACATCGTTGTACGTAGCGCCAGGAAGTATTATACGTCAATCACAGTGTAGCCTGTGTGATGCGCGATATATCTGCAGAACTCGTCGTCAGAGCCAAACAAGGTGATCACAAAGCCGCTGCCGCAGAAGTTGATGAGAACCAGAGAAGGCGGCAGTGCTTCTTGGCCTCTATAGACATGAATCTGATAGTGCGATCAGAGTCTGGAGACATTATGGTCCCGACTTCATCGGGATGACAGTCGGTTGGTTTTGATCTGTATGCGAACAGTAAACCAGCAGAAGGCCGCAATCCACTTTCTCCAGTAGCATTCCATGCCCATACTTGCTCACGCTGTGTCAGTTATGGAGGCCGGTCGACCATCATGTTGGGAGCTTTTTGTATGTTGGAAAAGTATGACAGGGATAGCTCTTATATGATGATCTCATGCGATGAATCGATGGCCAATTGCACATCGTAGACCATGATGCGGCAGTGATGTTAGGATCGCGGTTAATAAAATACGATGTTAGGATCGCGGTTAAAAAAAAAAAAAAAAAAAAAAAAAAAATATTATTAAAGGATACGATTATTCGATGAATAGGAAGGAATTAGGAGGGGTGAGAGAGGGAAAAGAATAAGGAGAAAAAGAAAGGGGGAAAAAAAAAAAAGATGGGATGAGGCTGACCCGACTTGAACGGATAACCTTAAGATCTGGAGTCTCTGTTACATTGTTAGACAATGTTGATTGAACTGTTTAGTGTAATTTGGAACTTACCACGCGCTACCAATTACGCCACAGCCCCAATGGTTGCGTTTTTTGGCCTGTCATTAAAATATGTAGGCAAACGAAATTTCAAGCAACTAATCAACAATACCTCGTCTACGTATGCAACTGGACATGGACATATCCGTCAGATATTGCTAGTCATCATAAGTAAATTGCCTCTACATAACCTCCAACAATGAGTTCTTAAGGTGGGGTGGTATATTTGCCAGGTACGATCAGACTCCTTACGGACTATCCATATAAAACCTTACTAGCACTGTACACTGAGTGCAGGCGATCTCATAAAGGTCACTGCAGGCCTCGCTTTGGGTAACAGTGCTGGATGAGTCAAGTCTAAAAGCATCCCATGCATCTCGCAACATTCTGAGGACCAAAAATATGCACATCTTCCCTTTGATGCTTCAGTATTATTACTGCGTCAACGGTCCTCCGCACAGAACCACACAAACAAGGCAAAAGGACGTCATGAGGCTGACCCGTCTCGATTGGATAACCTTGAGATCTGAAGTCTCTAGAGACATTGTTAGAACAATGTTGATCGAGCTTGTGTCACAAAGACTGGGAAGTTGAACTTACCACGCGTTGCCAATTGCGCCACGGCCCGGAGGTATATACCCGATTTAGTTTTACTCGCTTGTATGACAAGCAGCATATCTAGCTAATCGATGCTGATAGCTTTCCAGAAGGTAGGTCTCTAATGCCACTGCGCAACTTGTTACATGTGCAGTCGCGCGATATGCATGAGATACCCTATTGACAAACTTACTGTTAGCTCCTCCTTGTCAAATCAAAAGTTTATTATGACATAGGAGAGACAGAAACCATGCATACAATGATGACTTTGGGTCATTCGCTGTCAGCATCAGCAGTCTAGTTTTATCTGATTGCAGCCAGCACTAATACCCACTTATCTGCTTGAAAGACATAAACAGTTATATGATTGCTCATAAAGTTACGCAAAATATAATATATTAGGCGATTGGACAGAAAATAGAAGGGTAGGTCAACTAAGAGAGCTCAGATAAATCAACAAAAGTGTCTTAATGAACATCCCACGCGGAGCTTAAGGTTGTTGGAGGGCCCATTCTCTTCCATAGGGGAGGACAATGAAGAGTGGTTAGGTCACTCATATGTTGATTGATATGAGCAGCGCATTTACAGGAGAATTATAGGTCTCTCCAACTGGGCAACATTATATTTATCATTGGGTGTTTTCTAGAGACAGATAGTCGTGCTGGGCATTTCCATAGACTGTGGGTATGACTCCAGACTCCAGAGCATTCGAGCATGATAAAATCAATTGGAGCCACTCTTTGTCACCTAAGGGGCTGTGGCGTAATTGGTAGCGCGTGGTATGTTCCATCAATGGTCTTACATTAATCAATCAATTTGGTCTAACAAATTTTCACAGAGACTCCAGATCTTAAGGTTATCCGTTCAAGTCGGGTCAGCCTCATCCCATCTTTTTTCTTTTTCTTTTTTTCTGTATCACTCAACATTTTTTATATTTTTTGGCAATACAGAGCGACACTCGTTGCTAATGTAGCAAAGTATCTATATGGTTACAATTCCATAATGTAAGGGAACATGCGCTTTTGACGGTTCTCAGTTCAAAGATCTGATATTTGACGTGTGGCACTTTGCGGGCATATATATATTTCACCTCACCAGACTACAGCCTATACTGTATTAACTGGCTGAAACCCGGCTCACATCCCCGAGAAATATGGTATGAAAACATAAAAGTCCATAGAACTAATTTTACAGTAGATGACTGGTGAATGTTTCCAACAAAACCCCTGTTTCGATGACCCTCATAGCATGGGGAACAGAATACAGGATACGCAAGGGAACAAGCAAGTCGTGTCAGTTCGGCGGAACAGATGTCCTGAATTCCCTGGCCATCTCAGGCATACGATGGCCAGACAGGCAACACACTTGCTATTCGACTGCGAGCATGTTCATATGCTCACAGCTGGAGCCGAGATTAGCCATGGTAACTACAGAACGGCTGAAGCATTCTACACTGGATACGGCAGCTCGGCGACCTTGATAAAATCTTTCCTGCAAAGGCTCTGGCAGCGGGAGCCATTGGGAAACAGTGTTGAATATGGCCTAAGCGACCTCTAGACACTTGACCCCATGCACCATTAACCTTAGTAGTCCATGAATACGATTGCTGAACAAAGGAATGAGTCGATCTAATCATGTACCAAAGCTATAATTGAATGTAGGGGCGTTTATCTCAATAACCCAATGATTGGATCTTCCATCCATTGAAGATATTCAGAAGCAGAACATTCTGTATCTGCTGTCACATTACGAGTTTGTCGCATACCCCATCGGGCAAAAAAGACGAAGGATTCCCAAATGGGATATGGCCCGAGAGGTCAATCCAGTATCCACAGAATAATGATTCTTTCCGGATTCTAGAAGCCGATTGAAACACGTAAAAGTATAAACTCAACGAAGGCTTCGGATCATGTAGATGGGCCAGAGAGATGACAGTAGGGTATCACAATGAGACTGGGGCTCCATTGCAGGTGATAGATGAAGGAGTATCTAAGTATGTACCTTTAGGAGATGAAGTAGTAGCAAAATACTACAAAAGAAGTTGACGAACAATGAGAACAGTAACAACTTGGGTATGACACCGGCTACTGATCCGGGCTCTTCTTTAGAAAGGCCGAAGACTACGGAGTACAGTGTACTCCGTAACCTAGGCCTGTAGCAGAGTTTTTGAGCATAAGCCATGGTGAAGCGTTTGAAGCCCCTTAATATAATAAACATATGCCCGGAGTATATCGGAGATTCGATGGATTGGATGTTGACTACAGAAGCAGAGCAGAGAATAGAAAGGATCAGTGGAGGAGGAAATCATATTCCTTATGGAGTGATATGGAGTGATTTTCTTAGGGAGAACTCCGTATTACTCGCACAGTCGCACTATCTAGTCTAGTCTAGTCTATTGGAATTCTTGAATTCTTCCATCAAAGTTCTAGGCAAATGCACCAGCTCCTCTCCGACAGTTTGGTTAGCTTCAAGCCGATCGCCGCCTCCTGCGTAAGGACTGATATGAATGCATAGTTGTGATGGTCTATTGGATATAGCTGGTCTTTAATATGGATCCCTTACGGAGCTTCCCCGGAATTTCGACAATTAACATCTACAATACTCCGTACAATTTAGCTTTTAAGAACGGTTACATCTTCCATTAACCAGGCGAAAGTTACTCACTCCCTATTACCATAGAGTGCTCACAAAGAATTCCGTTTACTTTTCCTCTTTTGCTGGTTGGCAGGCTACTCCGTCAAAGAGTTAGGTTGGCATGTTTTCTGCCTGATTCTGGCCGTAAGGGAGCAGTGCATGTTTCTGACTCTCGTACGTTTGAGACAAATAATAAGTAGATACCCGGTCAAGGCAGAAAGTGTGACATGTCTGCCGGTACATACAGTAGTACTTAATGCTCAGGCAACATCTGAATGAGCAATATTTCCTCCGTACGATCACCCCCTTTCCTGAATAAGAATCAGTAATGATCCAAATCCGTCGCAGAAATCCCTGACTCGATCTGTTCCGGACTCCCGGTAGGTAGCCCTTTCGAATTCCCCCTTTGCTCCTTACAGTAGGAGAGGTTCTATGCCTAGCTTTTGGCAATTGTGGAAGACTTGGCAGCTCCTTCAAGGCTTTCACCCCCCACAGTCTCCATCGAATGCACACGTATGCACTCCAATCTCCATACTTTCTCCAGCTTCTTCCTTTATCCACCGGCTGTTCGCCTGCCTATCAGGTATTCAGGTTACTCGCATATTCCCCCATCTTACCCCCTTTGTTCCCTAATTCTCCCACCACCAGAGCCACCTAACTACCCAAAGGTGGCCTTGCTTTTCCCCGGGAGGACAATAGCTTTCCCCCGGGTTACGTTCCCGCCCTTCCGTCCGTCGTGGCAAGCATGCGCGATGTACACTAAAGTCCGCCTGGATACCCAACGGGACCAACAACACTACTTACTACTACTAGTCCAGTGGTCCCTAGGTCTGGGAATGAAACCTCAATTCAAATAAATGCCAGAAAAACAGGGCGAACGCCCATCGTACTTTGAGGAAAACACCCTGGGATCCCTTTAGGGCGATGATCCATAAGGGCCAAACATTTGCCTGGACCTAGACTAGGCGATGGACATTACAAAAAGGGTGATGGGGATATCTGACTGGGGAAAAAAAAAATAACAATAATAGTAATAACACTACCTAATATTTGTCCGATATGATTAAAATGATCTATGGGTGTTTGACTGGATGCTTCAGCAATGTACACTAGCTCCTGGCTGGGCCCCCAATCCTCATTTATATCGGCTAGATGTCTCCCTAGGTCCTTTAGATGCTTGATCATTCTTTTACTTTTCATCTCTACTGCTTTCTCCGGTTTTTCCAGAGCATACGACCACATTCTCTATATTCTGGTCCCCCCGTGGACAGCTCAGCAGCTTACAGCTAGCCACCCGTCACCACTCCATAGTGTTGTATCCAGAGCCTGAGTACCCTCAGCTCTCTGTACTTTCTCTTCATACAATATTATATCTCTTGTCATACCCATCTGCTGCTGTGACCTGGGACTATTCTCTCGCTTAGCCCATCCCACGCTGCTTGTGCAACCCAGCAGCCTTTCGATCTCGCCGAGGACCTTGTATATCATTACATCATCGGGATAATCCTCCAGCGTACGTACACCCAGTTCAGGTAAGCTTTTCTCGATTCACTTTCTCTTCCCTGTCCCCGATGAAGGATCTTCACGAGCGATTCGCCTTCTCCAAAGACTCAAAGATTACATCACATGGCATTCGGCGATGGAGCTGTTCTCTCCTCATTCTGCTTCGGCCCTGCTCCTTCATCGGGCATTCTCGGAGGCACATCTTTCGGATCAAGGTAGCTAACAAGGGTATCCCTATCTACATAGATTTATACAGCTTCTTCCAGCAGCTTAGCCAATTTTTCCCAATCGCACTCCTACCTCAGTATCCTTCCATCGGACTCTCCAGCTCACCTGGCTCACCGTCAAATCCCCCAAAACAATACAACCAAAGTATCAGTCGCCATGGCCTCACCCATCCCTTCACATCCTCCCTCCCGTCCTACCCTCGTGACACCCTCGACTTTTACCCAGGACATCTCCCGCGCGATCCTCGCGTCCGCCGACGGCCCCAAATCCATCCATCTCGACTCGCATCCTCACGCGGCGCTGGAGTATCCCCCTCCTCCTCCCCCGTCCCCCGTCGAGTCAAGAACAACACATTGTTTCTGGGCGAGAGAGGGGAAACGAGCTTGACCGTCACTA
Organism: Aspergillus viridinutans; assembly: GCF_018404265.1. Lineage (NCBI taxonomy): Eukaryota > Fungi > Ascomycota > Eurotiomycetes > Eurotiales > Aspergillaceae > Aspergillus > Aspergillus viridinutans. The sequence continues at coordinate 3,890,578 of NW_025091217.1, forward strand.
CCAGCTGCTGCCATATCTGCGACGAAGTACCATATATCTGTCTGTGCATTGCGACTTTGATGCGTCTGCTGTTTTCTGGAGCCGAATTTTAGGTTGTCCCGGGTTTTGTTTCCCTTTCCTTTTTCAGCGAGCCTCATCTGTTTTTCGGTGGTTCTGTCAGAGTACGTAAGGAATTGGTTTGAATTGGTTCGGGTTGGAAAAGCAGGTATTGAGTGTCATCTTATTGATTCATTTGGTTTCGGATCGTCATGGCGTCGCGAGTCGTTTACACTGTGATATAATATCGACTAGCTAGCGAGTCTTCATAATCACATCTCATGGCTTCGTTCCTTCCGTCTCATAGGATGCACCCACGAACTAGATTGCGCTTGGGTCGGTATATCCGCATAATGGAATGGGTTTCTGTAGGCACAGTTCTGTTCCACAAGACCATCGATGGGATTCAGTTGATACATCACAGGTAAGCATTATCTCGATGATGCATGGACTCTTCCGGTTCAGTGCTTGTCCAGGACAATAGAGCAAACAAACATACGGCACGTTAGTCACATCAGTCGAGATGCGGCGAGAGCAAGCCAAAAGTATTCTGTAGGTTCTGGTTCGACCAGAGGCCCAGCAGTTACCTTTACACCATTGTGCACTGCATAGAAAGGCCGGAGGAGTGCCTTTGTGGCTCACCCGAGTGTGTTACCGCTCAGATTCTTCATCCTCGACCGGAGACTTGGACTCTCTCGAGTGGCCACATGGCAGATTCATTCTGACGCTGGTGAGCTGCATCATCGTATTGTGTCTAACACTCGTCCATATAACTGCAATGGCAGTTGTTGCAATTAATTCAAGTTGATCACGCAGGTAACCGGTGAATAACAAAGGCGAACTTTGTAGGCACATCAACGGGGCTGGATCGGTTCGTCCGATATCCCCGGCCCAAATTTCTGGCCATTGATTTCAGTGTAGAGCTCTTCCAACGCGGTCAACGCGACGGTATCTCCTCGACTCGCAGCTTCGCTAAGCCGCTGAACCTCTGCAAGTTCCTCCTCCGTTCGAGCCCAGCCTCGTAGTCGATCCTCCAGATTCTGGGTACGTTTCGTACTGAAGACAGTGCGCACAGCGTCAGTCTCACCTCTTTGCCTCTTGATGTACATCAGTCGTTCCAAAAACCGAGCTTGATTTGACTGTGGTCCCGTCTTGCGGAGCACGTTCGCCGTTTCGGAAGTTTGTATGGAGGGTTCCTGAGTTGGCACTGAGCCGGAACTGGAGATCAGGTTTGCTTTGCGACCGAGAACTTTGACGCTGTTGGCGGCAATGAGGTCAAAATCCTTGCCGTTCCTCAACGGAGAGATCTGCGGCAATGCAGACTCCAGATCAGGCTCGTGACCCGTCTCTGGACGAGTGAAGAGCAGCTCTGTCCCGATCTGGTCTGCCCATGTGCAGCTGAAGATTTGATTTTGATACGAGACTATTGGGTTGGTGGTGTGAAGGCCCAGGATTTGGACGCGCTCTGAAGGAACGTTGTCAGACTCGGTGCTGTCAATGGCTGGTTCATGGTCATCGGTCGGAGTCAGGGTAGTTGGTACTGCAGCAGTAGACGAGGCGGGGTCACGCCGTCTGGGAGGACGGATGGGGCCGTGAAGGGAGGTAAGGTCGACATTGAGGTAGAAGGTCTGACCGTACGGGAAACAAATTAAGCTCAAGCGAACGACCAGAAAGAAAGAAAGAAAGGGACAAGCAATCAATCATACCTCGGTGTCGACCTCGTGGTATTCATATTCGTACTCGGAGTCATGATCCTCATCTGTTAACATGGCCGGGTCCAAGACCAATATCGGCTCGGCATGAGACTGCATGATTTAGGCCGGCAGAATCATTGGGCATAAACAGCTAGCTGGAAAGGACGACTAGCTAGTTCAAAGTTCAAATGATCAACCCTGTTGTAACCAGAAATCAGATTGACAGTCACAGTACCCCTCTAGAGTCTAGATAGATAGCTACCTACCTTAGCGCTCGAGACCCTTTTCTTTTTCCTTGGGCGAAGGGATAACGGAAGAAGGCGGCGGGCAGAAACTCCACTGGATCGGCTGGATAACACCTTGTGGGACTGGGACTGGGAACCAGGCGGTCGCAGGCTTGTTATTTAACTTCTGTTAGACGTTTAGACTCCCTTGGCCATGTTTGTGCTGCTGATGACTGATGAGGGCCGAGGGGTGAGGTCGGAGGAACAGGGATTATTGATGACGATGTTTGATTTCCGCAGGGCTGACCCATGGTAAGGTACTGGACTATGTACTGACTGGGTTGGACAACAAACAGATAGATACTTTGGGGAAGAATAATATCAAACATACAGTAGCAGTAGTATTATCTCTCTAATAGTAAGGTAGTTTTGTAAAATTATTATTATTATTAGTAGTAGTAGTAGTAGTAGTATTATCATCTTTCTCTCTCTCTACTGTAATCTGATATAGAGTGTGTTGTACTCCGTACGAACACCGCCATCATCATAATTTTCCCTATGCTTGTCAGTCTGCATAGATCAACTTAACTCAATTCCTTCGTCCGTTCGTCTGGATCGTCCCTGGTGATCTCATCTTTTCTGGCTGCATTCATTCTTCCATCATCCTCCATCATTCCAGTCCCCGGTTTCATCCATCCATCTATCTTCTTTACCCCTCCATATCAGCCAAAGTCAACAATAACACAGTAACCACCACAAAAAGTAAGCTGCTCGTATTTATCATCATCGTCATCATCTGTTGTCATCAATTGCTTCCATGTTTCCATCAAGATCCATCAGCAATAATACCAAGCAATCATCAATTAATAATGCTCTGCCCTATGGAAAGATCACCGATGGTGTTATCCACATCCGTCGTCTTCCGTTCAGAGACAAACCCCATGCACCTCAGTCCAGATCCATCTGTTGATTTGATCATATTCATGTTCCCTGTTCGGTTCATACTTGCCTGCTTGCCGATCTGATTTGCCCTTCTTGTCCTCCCCTGTCCGCCTGCATCATTATTGTTGGCACACATCGTCAATCCGGCTCTGCGCGGAAGCAAGGAGCTGATTTGCACGCTCGCTATCCACTGTCTACATGCATCCGTCACTTTCTGCTGCCCTCACGTTCTCTATTCATTGAAGAATGATGACAATGTTCTTTTTTACACTTTTTTCCCCATCTATCTGTGTCATCTTCACAACCATGGCCCTCATAATTATCTAATCCCCTTCCGTTATACCCGGTTCCTCCTTCTGACTGGATGATCCCTGGCTTTTGTCTTTCCCTTTCTGTCCATGAGTTTACATTTCTATTATTTCGTTATTTATTTTCTCTTACCGTGATTCGGTCGTTGCGCACGGGATTCCATGACTGAAGTCGGTAGTGGTACTAGTCATAGCTGTTCTCGACCACTGCTAACCTGGCAATGCCTTCTTATAGTGTCGTCCCCTCCATCTTCGGGCCTGGTTGCCCTGACTCTCTGGTCTTTTTTGTACACGCTCCTCGTCTTTTGCCCCGTAGTCACCTCTCATGACCCTCATCTTCCCTCATTTCCTTCTGAGGGGTCCTCCTTGACCATCCCGATCTCACTTGCGCTAGGCCGTGCAATCCCAATTGGGACGTCTCTAAGCCTTACTACCATTACTACTACTACCATAGCGGCCACGTCGACCAGTACTGCCCAAAATCAACAGGCCGATTCATCGGTGCCTGATCTTTCTTCTAGAGCAAATACGTCCAACGTCGGGGCTGTCTCCCTGGCTGCGGAGCAGATGATTGGCAAAGCGAAAGGCACGATTATCATTTTGTCTTCACTGATCGCGTATGTTTCGATCAATAGCTTAGTACGTGCCTTGAATCCGGCGGCATTCATCTGGTACGATGAGGACAGGGATGAGCAGCGCTGGATCGCATCCTCTCGGTCGTGGTTTGACCGCAAAGCCTGTCGCTGGCTGAGTCTCTGCGGTACCGCTCATTTCCGCCCGGTTGGTCCGCGCTTCGGCCAGCGGAGATTCCTCACGGAGTCCAATACCTCTGCCTCGGCGCAAGACGAGGCCGCTCCGTGGTGGGCCTTCTGGTTCCGAGAACAGGAGCATCCGGCGAATCAGTGGGATGATGCCGAACGTTCGCTCAGAGAGATACCCGACTATGTTTTTGAATATGCTCCTCTCGTGCATCTATTCTCCAACGAGCAGTTCTGGCCATGTGATATCGCAGAGCATCTGTTCCACATCACACCAATGTTAAACTACACGCCGGTGCAGTCTCAGCGGATTCATCCGACGTTGGAGAATCTGGACCAACTGAACCAATGGCAGGATGGTCGCTACGTCTTCTTAACCAGTAACGATGATGCGGAGGAACGGCCCCCATGGATGGAAGGAGAAAAGAATATCCCTGTTTCGCCAGACGAGCACTCTGAAGAATCGTGGTCTGATTGGGACGGTCGAGTAGACGGGGCCATTCCGGGAGATACACCCGACGGTCGCTTAAAATGGTATGACACGAACCACAAATCAATGTCGGAAGACGAAGCAGCCAATCTACCATTGGAGGATCTCGGTTACTCCAAGCCAGAGGATCTTCTGCAGGACGAGAGTGTCAGGGACGAGCTGCGGAAACGATACGGTGGCGAACCGATAAAGTTGCAAGAGACCGGAGGCCGAAGTGATGCGCCTGCAGTGCTGCTCGTCGTGGACAAGGGCAACGGCATAGTCGACGCCTTTTGGTTCTTCTTTTACAGTTTCAATCTCGGAAATGTGGTTCTGAATGTGCGGTTCGGAAACCACATCGGCGACTGGGAGCATTGCCTCGTCCGTTTCTATAACGGCAAGCCTAAAGCTCTCTTCTTTAGTGCGCATTCCGCAGGCGAGGCATATAGTTATGAAGCGGTCGAGAAAATCGGACAACGGGTAAGTTGCGACGCCCAAACACTGGTGATTTCCGTTGGGTTAGAGGCTAATCAATCGTTTCCAATGTGTAGCCAGTCATATATTCCGCAGTGGGTACGCATGCCATGTATGCCACTCCTGGTGTCCATTCGTATGTTCTACCCTGGGGTCTTCTTCATGACCAAACGGACCGAGGACCTCTCTGGGATCCCCTCTTGAATTCGCACATGTATACGTATGATTATGCGAATGACACGTTGCGCGCCTCCACAGCCAGCCCGTTGGCACCTACGGAGTGGTTCTACTTTAACGGCCACTGGGGAGATAAGTTCTATCCTCTGGGAGATCGTCGACAGTATCGCTTCGCGGGCCAGTATCACTACGTCAACGGTCCCCTGGGCCCGCGGTTCAAGCATCTGGACCGCCGCAAGGTGTGCCAAGGACCCGATGAGGATCCCTGCGTGATTAGAGATTGGGTGGGCGAAAAGATGCGGCCCAAGCGCCTGTCGAATCCCCAGCCCCACGAGAATCCAGTGTGATCTGGTACTTCTCAAATGAAGCATCGCTGCCCTGGTTGGCACTGAAACGGTGTTTGGTTGAAATGTGTTCCAAGTGAACAACCTAGCGTATCCCCGTGGGAATCCCTGCTTCAGTGTTTATATCTGTTGCATTTATCGCATATACCCCTCAAGTTTTTCTTGTTTGCCTGTCAAGGCCGGGAGCGGGAGCTAGACGGTGAAACGACAACGCATATGACGGATGATGAGACCCAAGATTTCCTTTTTATATTGATGTTAGAGTTTTCTGCAGCCAGAAGGTGGAGTTACTGGATCCTGATGTTTTATCTGATTTTCACAATTTGGGACTGGCGTTGAGGTTCGTACGGGTGTTGATTATTATAGGGATAGACTCGGAAGACGTGATGTGAACTCAGTCGAAATATCCGAAATATTAGAGTTGACTCAAACATTCCTAAGATATTTCCGGAAGTCCACTGACTTTAAATGAATTCTCATTTCACTCAATTACTAGGAAACCCTACAGAAGAACAAGGAGAACAATCAAACACTTGCTTGCTAAGGTAGAGCCATCAACTCCAACAAGAACACGTTATATGTACTCAACTCGCCAAGATGCCCACAAAGAGGTATTGGACATGTAGTAAGGAGGGAAGAAAGAAACGAGAATGAAAGCGAATTCAGCTAGACTCAGATTCAAGCCTTCGATTAATCCCTTCAACATAGAGAAGAGCCCAGGGTACGCAAGTGAAAGTTGAAACCATGGTTTAAGAAAACTGGTCAGAGAAAGACGAATGAACGAAATGGATCCCTTGAGACGAAATACACGGGTTATCAGCCGGTTTGTCCCATTACACGCACGTAAACGCCGAGTAAGGAAATCGATAATCGATGAAAAAGAAATAAGGAAATGTAGTTGAAGCGGTCAACAAGGTAGTAGAATAATACCTTGTGGTAAACGATTAATGCAATGGAAGAAACCCCCAAACCAACAATTACCCCAGGAGAACCCTTGCCAGCAATGGAACGCCGTGTGCGAAATCCTGTTAAAACAACCGAAAGAGCAAAAGATGACCTTGAAATCGGACGCTTAGAACTCCGCCTGATGTTCCCCAAATGCCAAGCCACACATGTGAATCCCGCCTTCTCGGCTCTCGCTCTCAACGTTGCCGATTTCCTGGCCGGATAGCTATGAAAAAAAAAAAAAAGAAAGACAGCAAGACAAAGGAAAATGAAGTCATAACCGTCATGGATAGCACCGCTTCGATATGGGTCAACTTATAGAGCCCAACCCAGTTCACACTCGCGCAGTTCGCTTGCGCAAGCCAAAGTCCTGCTCTTGCAGTTCGCGAATCAAGCGTAAACTCTCCGCATCAGGTTCATCGTCAGCAATCGCCGTGCGTTCACGTTTCGCGCCCTTATGCCCTGGAGACGTTGAAGTTGTAGTCATACGGTCGAACTTCTTCTCTGTCGCCGGAGAGACTCCTTTCTTCGCATGAGACGACGAGGGGCGTGATGCAGATTTCTTCGAGCTTCCCTGCGCACCAGGTGTAACTCTACGAGCCGTGGTTGACCCACTGAAGGATGCCCGTCTTGCAGACGGTGTGTGCGTCGTGTTCACGGCTTTGGCTGGCTGGCTTTCGGGCACATACCTGTCGACGTGACGTGGTTGACGGGAGGAATGCCGGGAACTAGTAGTGGGCGTGTAATAAACAACATGGTTGTCTTTCTCTCCATCCTGCTCGGGAGGCACATCCGTCTCGTCTGCCTGAGAAGTTGGCGGCGAAACAAGTGAAGCGGTTGGCTTTGATACGGATGCCGCATCGACCTCCATAACAACCGTGTCTGACTGAAATGCCGGCGGGGATGCGTACGAAGTCTGCCCCACGTGAGACTTTCTCTCGGCAGATGTCAGATTTGTCCGAGCTATGCCATTGTAGGCGTGCGAAGTGCCAAAGTATGAGGAAGCTTCCAAATCGACCGGCCTCTGCGTATGAGACATGGCCCCTTCAGCTCTGTAGAGACTGGCCGGCCTCGCCACAGGAGACGTGCTTTCCTGCTTCGGCCTCTTGTTCAAGGCAAATGCCGCGTCTTCCTCCTGAGGACGCGGCCTCTTGGCAGAGGCGGCCGCCCTGGGCTTCGATCGTTCTTGGGCTTTGATGGGGTCGATTCTACCATATTCATCATGAATGCACCGGCGCTACAGATATAGTCAGATATGCACGTGCACATGGACAGAAACAATAAGAACGAACCTTGCTCTTGCGGCAATCATCACAAGCCTTGCTGCGCCCTTTCTTTCCCGTGCTGAGACCCTCAGGACTGCCATCATTGACTTTGCTGGTGACTGCATTCGGTGTGCTCAAGATGGCAGTGCTGTAATTCCCAGAAGCTTCAAGTCGATCTAGACCATACCCATTCGCGGTGTCCTGCAAGCCTGCTTCAGACGCGATGGCCGCCAATGAATTCAACGCGGATGCGGCATCGTGAGCTAAAGATGATTGGACTCCTGCAGGGAAAGCTCCAAACGTCGTTTGCTTTGCTGATATTGTGTCGGTGTGTTCATCCTTATGCCGACATCGGATCCTTCGCTTACGACACGCATCACAGGCAACACGCTTAGGGCCCAATCCAGAGCTCCGCTGGATAGATCGAGGTTTCTGAACCATTTCTTCCTTCAGTTCCTTCGTCTCGGTGCCTGGAAGCGTCGAAACAATGGCAGGCTGATCGATCTCAACGGTCGAAGGCGCAGAAGAGCTTTCTTCGCTGGAAAGGGCATTGGTCAAATCTGGAGGTTGTTCTAGTGGCCGCTGTACAGCTTGCCGTTCGGTGTACATGCGCTGGCCCTCTGCATTTCGCTCTGATCGACGGCTAGGTCGCCCTGCTGGCTTCTTCTCCGTGAGGCTGAGTTTAGCGTTGCTTTCCACCACACCAGGGCGTGTCCATTGCGGAGCCTTTTCATTTCCACGCTTCCACGCAACCCAGATTCCAAACTTTCTCACTGTGTCAACTGGGTCTCCCTGGCCTTTCGGTATAGATCGCTTGACAGCGTTCCTAGCGTCCATCGTCACTCCCTCAACCATGTAGCCACCGGCAATTAATGCTGTCCGAAGCAGATACTTGGCAAGATCTGGAAGTCCCTCAAGTTCGGCCTGGGAGTAAAATCGAGAATTGTGATACGGATCCCCGGCAGGCGCCTTATTTTCCCGCTCCCCGAATTCGTAGTAAATAGGATAGGCTCTGTGAAATCGGTAGTCTTCATCCTCAGCGAAAGCGTCGAGCACACTTTGAGGGATAGGATCGTCCTCCAGGTATTTCAACGCGGTGTACCATTGGATCCTCTGGAAGAACGGATAGCGAAACTTCCTAGGAACCTTGGTATCTTTCTCGATCTTGGCAACCTTGATCTGCATTCCATAGTTGAGTCGCGTCAAGAAATTACCGCCAATGACCAGGCTGTTCGTGGGAGTCCATACGGCGTGGATCCAGCCAGAAGGAATCAACATGGTATCGCCTTCGGACAGGTCGACGCGGTAACACTCCTTGGTCTGATCGCCAAGAAACGTGGAGTCTTGCGCAGGAGAGTTGCACCAGTCTTCATATTTCTTCAGATGCTTGTCCTTAGGTGGGATGAAGAAAAAAGTCTTTTTCCCTTTCAGAATGTGATAGTAGACCGAAGAACCGCCGAAATCGATGTGGAAATCGGTATAGCAGTCTGCGACAGACATCAGGCAGTAAAATTGAACTTTCGGATAATCGCCGATCGCCTTGAGCTCTTCAGGCCATACTGCATCCTGCAAGTCAAGATCGCGCACAATTTTAGGTCGGCGTATCAGTCTGCCCAATCTACTTTGTGAGACCTCCAGACTGATGACATTGCGAACGACCTTGGAGCCGGTACTCTCATAATAGTCAGCCCATTTCTGCATATTCCACCTTTTGTCCTCGCCCTGCTGGGATTTGACGTCAATGACTTCGACTCTCTCTTCAGGGCCGTAAAGCTCCGCCACCGTTCGGACAGTGAGACCCCGAGGAACAACCATGTCCAACTGGTCTTGGCCGCAATCGATGACGGTCTCGAAGTCCTTGCCCTCGTCTGGGACGTGCTCCAACAGTTCGTCGAACATCTCTTGGGTGGTAGCCTCCTGGACGAGCGCGTCGAATTCGGGGTCGTCAATGGGAATAGAATCACGGGTATTTAGATGTGCTGGAATAACGATTGGCTCTGTCATGCCGCTACCGCGTTCGAAGTATTCAGCGGTGACCAACTCCGGTCTCATCCGAGGGAAGTTTTCCGGGAGGAATCGAATCTTGCCTTCCCGAATGGGCTCAATATAATGATGTTCCAAAGAATCGCTGGCGGCCTTGACAAGACCCTGGTTGAGACCAGCATAATCAATGGCAGTGCGGGCTCGAGAAGACTTTCGAACAAATGTTGTCTGCCCGTGGATCGGTCGACACCGGCGACAGATGAACTTGTCGACTGTCCGTATCTCGCGATCATTCTTAAATCCGGCACAAACAATATGAAACCATTGCTTGCAGCCGTCACAACTGATCCATGTGACATCCCCTTGTTCTTCTGAATCCACCGGTATTCGGACCAGATTACAGGCGGCGCAGTTTGCCTGACTGTTCTCCTCGGATTCTGTATCGTCATCTCCCCTGGGACGCACATCCATTGATACCCGATCAACACCGGTCTCTATCCCAGTGGAGACGGAACTCTCGTATCGTGCCTCAACCCCGGGCAATTTCGTGTCTGCAGATCTTGGACCTACTTTGGCATTGCCTTCTTCCTCTTGCCAGACAATTGGAGGAAGTGTAGAAGCGCTTGTGTTGGGCCGTACTCCCTGGATGACTGGTCGAGAAATGAAGGCCGAACCGTCCGACTGAGATCTCATTCGAAATGACGGAAACGCAGTATTCGCGGAAGCGAGATAAGAAGATTTTTCGTCCTGCGGCAGAGTATAGGAGCTTCCGAGACCAGCCCGAAAGTGGCTGTTCGGTTCCTCGCCGTAATGAGGATGGTACGACTCATCAATGCTCACCCGTTTCGAGGGGTAGAAAGCGGCAGGGTGGAAGTTGCTTGGTCTCGCGAAATTTAGAAGAAGTTCAGCGTCGGTTTTCATGCTGTCGAAGGTGGAGGAAGGATTTGCATCCGGCGCGCCGGCTGTCTGCGGGTGATGTAAGGGAGATGGACTTTTCTCTGACCGCGGTCGCTTGGCTGGACGTTCTGTACTTTCAGTGGACTGGGAAGGAAAGAGTGACATGGCAGGTGTTGAGTCTTGAGAAGGAGGTCTGTAGGAAAGAGGCGCAAAAGTAGGACTGGTCGCTAAGGCGATTGTCGCGAGAGTGTCAATCGTAGAGCTGGAGCGACCATGGCTGGTTCGGCCATGAGATCCCCGATTTGTGCTCGAATAGACATCATTGTTCAATGTGATCCGATCGCGATCAGAGCTCGCAGCTTGCGAGTCTCCGCGGTCAATCCACGAGGCACGGAAGTCGGTGGTTGTGAAAGGAGAGATAGGCTCCACGGCGCGTCGCGGAGGAGACGGAGTGCGGTATCGCGGCGGTCGAGGCCCGGAGTGGTTCAAGAAGGACGTGGCACCTATCATGATGAAGCCTGGGAGTAGTAGAGAGAAGGTAAAAGGAAAGAAAAGGGCCGGAGAAGATTATGATGTGCCTGCGGAAGGCGAGTTCAAAGCGGGGGTGATAAACCACGCGGGCTAGAGAGAGGCCACCGCAGGCAAAAAGAGAGTCATTCCTGGCAGATGATGAAAGCGCACAGTCAGGAAACGATAAACAAGTGCGGATTAGGATGGAAAATCGAGTACTGAATGGATGAGACGTTGAGGGAGCAAGGTCGCACGCCGGAGCGCTGGGAAGTTGAGGGGGAGGGAAGTTGACTCTCTCTCTGCCGACTACTAGTTCGAGGGCGGGAGAGTGCTGCGGCACCAGAGTGTGAGACGCACCGCCGCGGCAGGCGGGCAAAGGTATTGGGAGATTTGTCACCACAGGGACAGTGAAAGATTTTTGAGGAACGGAAAGATGATTATGGCTGGAGATGATTGAAAGAAAGCGCCGTCAATTACCCTTCAATCGACGATTGACGGTGTTGGCTGGGAGTTTTGAGTTGACTTGAGGGAGAGGGAGGCGACTTAGAGGGCCGACCAGAGCCCACCAGAAGTACATTCTACATAGCAGCACACAGGTTATCTACATAAACGCACAGCCGTTATCTCAGGGATGGATTACAACTAAGTACTAGTACCACTGCTATTTAAGCCGTCTGATGTACTCCAGACCTACTGTCAGTATCGAGGTCGCTATCGTTTGCGGCGAGGCATATCGGGGTGAGATAGAGGAGGCCATTGGCGATCGGCACTTCGAGCGTCGGTTTGTCTCCTGCATGAATATGACTAATTAGTATATCTTTGATAATTGTAGCTTCTAATAGGCGAAGTCCAATATGATTCTAGACTTGAGTGCGATCTCCAATAAATAATGATAATAGCAATGGGGATTCGCCAACGGCATCGGTTGACAAGAGGAACCAACACAGTGAGGGTCGCCTGCGCCTCTAAGCCCAATCAGGAAAGGGATCCTCCCTTCCGAACCTCGTTCACTTTCGTCTTGCGCTCCTCCGCCCATACAGATATCGACTCCCTCGACTCCTTCTTCTTCCTCTTTCTGCTATTCTGATTGATCCCATCCTCTTTGGGTGTCTCTCTTGCTTTTACATATCCTTGCCTATTGATTTTTCTGGACTTTCCTTGTTCCCCCAAGAATGAGCCGGAAGCTCGCCCCCGAAGCCAATCGGTGAGTCTCCTCGCGCGAATCTGCCCCTCCGCCAGAGGCTCTTACTGCTCTTGGCCTCCCATCACGCGATAGTCCCCTTTCTCAGCTACATGCGGACATATTGCCCATAGATAGTCATATATGCTAACATACGGTTTTCCAGGATTCTCTTCGTCAAGAACCTCAAGTACGTTCCATTCATCACTGCCCTGCTCCAAGATCGACAGTTCGACTACTATCATGTCTTCTGCATATATGCGAATTAGCTATAGTGCCGCTTGATGACCGGGGACTGATGAGATGTTTTCGTGCAGCTACAACGTGACTGCTGAGCAGCTATTTGACCTCTTCGGCAAATTTGGACCCATCCGGTAAGCCACGCTCTTAAAACAAACATGCATACTTTGTGTTTTACAATATAAGCTCACAATATCTCAGTCAAATACGCCAAGGAATTGCGAACAACTCAAAGGGTACCGCTTTTGTTGTATACGAAGACGTTCACGACKCCAAACAGGCATGCGATAAGCTCAATGGATTCAATTTTCAGAACAGATACCTCGTCGGTATGTGTCGCCTGGTCACAACAAGAGTGGCAGTTGCTTGTTGAAAGGAGAATATTTTTGCTGATTACTGGTTCTAGTGTTATACCACCAGCCGGAAAAAATGCTTAGGTCGAAAGAGGACCTGGCGGAAAGGCAAGAGCATTTGGAGCGTCTCAAACAGCAGCATGGGATAGAATGAGGCGCTATTTCCTTTTTGTCGATTTCTCTGAGTACCCTTTGCAGGCATCGAGCTGCATCTTGTCTAACATGGGTTGGTTGTGGGGTTTCCGGCGTTTGACTCCTATGGTTTTCATGGCTCTTAATTACGGGTATGAGGGTTCCTGGCGGGTATAATGAGTCTCCCTGGTCATCGTCTAGGGAATGAGACAGAGTTAGTCTCGTCTGGGCTGAGATCTGTTTTATTGTGCCGGCCAGTTGCTATCAACAATATTATTATCCTTTCCGTTGCTGCGGCATGGGCAGCTTGCGGACATATGATATCCGTTGTCTTAGGATATATGGATAAGAAGACAGTAGTTTAGAAAAAGTCTGCACACGCAAAGCGTGATCGAGGTGTTCCGAGAAGTTGTGACGGCTCTCGGTTATAGTCGTGCATGAGCTCAAGATCATGACATCGCCTTCGAAAGTCTACAGCATAGCGAGGGATATGGTAGAGGTCTACTCCGTACTGCCACCTACACCCATTAGGACTGATTTTACATGCTGGCATAACCAGGGTAAGATTCCTTTCCATTTCACTGAGATGACCTCGTAATTGAGGGCAGAATCCAGGTTGGTTTCATTCAACACTCTTCAAGAACAACGATACACGGAAGCGATATGTGTTGCAACAAAAGTGACAGAGATTTCTCCTACTTGAGTACTGTACTGGCATGAGGTCATTGCCTCACTGCCTTATAATTAAGGTATGAAACGATCCCTGACCATCGAATGCAGCCCATCCCAAAAAGGACTAGCGCCGGGGACACCTGCGGCCCCACTGACCATTTTCTCTTCAAGATTTTCTTTGCAGGGCTCTTATCATGAAGTCTACTCTCAAGCTTCTCTTTCCCCCTGTTCATTAGATACCCTGCAGTACGGCAGTGATCCTTTGAGTGAGCCATTTCATCTTATTTTGAAAAGCCAACACGCCACTTCAAATCATGTCTGGTGAAACTTCTGCCGGTAAGCGAAATTTTAACCCTCGTCTTGCGACCATCTGCTAATGAATCCGCCCATGCAGCCTGGCCCATCGCCGACGAGGCCCTCACCCAGAACCTCCTGGATTTGGTGCAGCAGGCTTCTCACTACCGTCAGCTGAAGAAGGGTGCGAACGAGGGTATGTCTACCTGGTTATCCCTTTGTGTCTTGCTCTTGACTGACATTCTGCTTCAGCTACCAAGACTCTCAATCGTGGTACCGCCGAAATTGTCATCCTCGCTGCCGACACCTCCCCTCTGGCTATTCTGCTTCACATTCCTCTTCTTTGCGAAGATAAGAACGTATGGATTTTCTTCCGATATACTTATACTCTGGTTGAATACTAACTATCAATCAGGTTCCTTACGTGTACGTTCCTAGCAAGCTCGCTCTGGGCCGTGCGACTGGCGTCTCCCGTCCCGTGATTGCGGCCAGCATCACCACCAACGAAGCCAGTGACCTGATGGGCCAGATCAGAACCATCAAGGACAAGGTCGAGAGACTGATGATCTAAACATTGTTTCGATCTGTGAATGAGTTAGGCAATTCCAGAGTTTTGCCCTTACAGTACGAGCTGGTAGTCAACATGGTCCAGACTGTAAGAGTGCATGAATCATCGAGTTAAATCACGAGTCTATCTTCACATTGGACTCGTGATACGCATGATTCCGGAGGAAGTTGTCAAGGGTTTGAATATTTCTGCCTCTACTTCTTCTGATGTCTTTGGATAATTGCTATATCTCGCTCGTCATATTGGGTGTCACCAATGAAGTGAGTTGTTTGACCACTCATCCCTCTTTTGGAGAATTACGTAGTGTAGGGAGATAGAAACAAAAAATAATCATTAGACATATTTCAACAGTAAGAACTAGATAGATAGAAGTGATGGAGAAATCATCTATGCGCCTTGGCACTGCAGGATGAGCGGGGTGACTAAACTGAACTAGTGAACCATAGACCGTCACTTGGCGGAGGCGTGTCTCATTCTGGCACCGACGACTTATCTGCATTTCAAGACAAACCACCTGGACTGGTTCCGACTCCTTGCTGGTAAAGGACATCCATTTCAAGATCTTTTTTCTTACTTTCATATATTTCTGCCAATTTTGATCTATCCAATCTCAAGTCTTAAGCATTGTGGCTGGTCCAGCAGTACACTCTATTTCGATCATCATCACTGATGCCTGCTCTACGAGCCGCCCTCGTATTATAGGGAGCTCTTGAAAGAGCCCTAGTTTCATTGCCTCGACCTGCCTTGTTTCTTTTTGGAGACTGCGGACGTCGAAGGTGGACATAGAGCAGCAATGTCTCTCCCGTCTATGACTTCACTGGCAGCCGCGGCTACAGCCATCGCAGTAATCAGCAGTGGCCCCCCAACATCATCCCCCACACCTTCCATACCTGTACCCTCTTACCTGGCTGGTCCGCATCATGATCCTGATGGAGAAGACAATGGAGAATGCAGACTGCTGGGTCCCTTTTCGATTCTCGTCCAAGCGGCACTCGGATCACTGGCGCTGTTGTCCTTGGTATACAAGCGCTGGAGGGAGAGACCCCAGCGGCCTGTGAAGGTGTGGGCATTTGACGTATCGAAACAAGTCTTTGGGTCGGCAATGCTACATCTTGCGAATCTACTCATGTCCATGTTCTCTGCCGGCCAGTTCGAAATCACGAGCAAATACAGACCGAATCCGTGCTCGTTCTATCTATTGAATTTGGGGATTGACGTGAGTAATTTCCGGACGTTTCAGAATTTACTGTGATGTAGGAGCTGACAATTGACCTCCGGATCAGACTACACTCGGAATCCCCATTCTCATCTTTATTCTTCACATTCTAAACCGCCTAGCGGCATATACTCCCCTTGCGAATCCCCCGGAATCGATCGAGTCTGGAAACTATGGCTCTCCGCCACGGGCCGCCTGGTGGTTCAAGCAGGCTATGATATACTTCTTTGGACTATTGGGAATGAAAATCTGCGTCTTCTTTCTCATTCAACTACTGCCCTTCATTGTCAAGATAGGTGACTGGGCATTGCGCTGGACAGAAGGGAACACAGCTCTGCAGATCATCTTCGTCATGCTGCTTTTCCCAGTGATCATGAACGCGATCCAGTACTACATCATCGATACTTTCATCAAGAAACCGCTATCTCGAACTCACGAGTTGCTCCAGGAAGACGATGAGGTGGAAGATGCTTTGCTGGATGACGGTCGAACACCGCGCAATACACTGCTGACTGACGTTGACGATGATGATACCTTTGGGCCGGATGAAGGTATTATAGGAAAGGATCTGAGCAAAGACCTGGAACCGCCCGTACGACCGAGCCGATTTGATCATAGCGAGTACGATCCGGCTGTTGATGGGGAGTATTTCTCCCCGGCGTCGTCGGCGTCTGCCAGCTCCAGCAGCAGTCATGGAGAATATGATGCAATGTCATCTTCGACAAAGCTTACACTTCAGAACAAGAGATCATGACGACCTTGTGCTTATGCGTCGGCGTTGGGTGCTTTATATGGATACATTTTATGCCGATGTCGCGGCCAGTCTTGCTCATTTTTTTGTTTGCGGCCTTATACACTTTGAGAACCTTGTTTATAGCGATCCAAACGACATGTATATGCTTTATTCCCACTCCAATAAGATATCACGACTCATCGTGCAATCGAAGCCAAGGGTAGTATATTAGGCATAGGGTAGAGTATGCAGATTTAGCGTGCCATTCTCTTTCCGCGGCAAAGGGTATTCCTGAACAATTATCCCACGACATATTGGAATAAACTGGTCACTTTCAATGTTTCAACTCTGTTGACCGTCACCAATATAGCTGTGTTGCTGCTTGAACCGCATCACCGCCCACCGCCAAGGTCACCGCCTTCTTCTGCCGTTGAAGCGAAAAGAAAATTATTGACAGGTCTTTAGACGGCCCGCTGACGATAGATATTTCATTCGATCAATACAATAATCTCACATTGCGATTTCTATATATGGTATATTTACAATTATATTGATTCAAACGGGTTTCCTATTATCGTCTGAGATTTTTCTCATCCCAACGACGGCAAGATGCCCAAAACCACCGTCACCGTCATGGAAAAGACCCGCCAAAAGACAACGGCAAACTCGCGCTCTCCATTTGAGAATGGAGCTTCGTCCAAACCTGTTAACGAGGGCGACGATTCCGACGTGGAAATGGAGGTCGACGGCGTTGAGACCGAGAAACTGCGCGAGAAGGATGAGACGGAGAAGAAGCTGGAGAGAATGCTCTTCGGTGATGACAAAGGTTTCATGGGCGCATTGAAGAGCCAGGATCGCGATATCATGGCGTTGATGGCGAAGAGCGATGAGGAGGGTAGTAGTGAAGAAGATGAGGGCGATGAATTTGACGATCGCGATTTGTCAGATGTTGCCGACGCAGATGTTTGTCCATCCTTACCCACAAGTGGGTGTGTGCGTGCTAATAGATTTACCTTCAGCTCTTCTTCCTCGATTCTGGCACTGCGCCAGTTGGTACTGAGCTTGCAGAGACTTCCGCGGCGGGGTCCGACTCTGAGGAAGACACAGAAGCGGAGGAGACGCATCGCGCGGTGTGGCACGACAGCGACGATGAGCGCCTCACGATTTCGCTGGCTAGTCACCAGAGGTTGAGGAAGTTGCGCGTCACCGAGGCGGAAGATGTCATCAGCGGCAAGGAGTATATCAAGCGACTTCGCAGACAGTTCGAGCAGCTGCACCCCGTACCGGACTGGGCCAACCCGGAATTGAACAAGAAACGGGCCGATTCGGACTCTGATCGTGACAGCGACATGGATACGGACGATGAGAATGAGCAGCTATCCACGCAACCGTTAGCCAAGCTGCTGCAAGGTGCTACTGATCTGACCAATCTCGGTGAAAGCACAGGCCCGGGAGGCAAGAGAAAATTGCGACAGGAGGTGATAGATATTCACAGACTTAAGGATGTTGGCAAGGATCAGCCGGTAAGTTTTCTGTGTCTGCGGCAACATTTCATGGTTTTGGTATTAACGCTTCTGCTTACCAGTCTTCCATCGACTCGCTCATGTTCCACCCTCACTATCCATTGCTTCTGTCTTCCGGACCTGCAGCAACGCTCTTCATCCATCACATCTCACCCTCTGCGGAGGCTCCCAATCCCCTTCTCACGTCACTCCACATCCGCCGTACGCCCATCCACACCTCCGCTTTTGCTCCCCCTACCGGTAACAAGATATTTGCCTCTGGTCGTCGACGATACTTCCACATTTGGGACCTCGATAGTGGCAAGGTCGACAAGGTCAATGGCACTGCGGATCGTAAAGAGGAACAGAAATCCATGGAGCGGTTCAAGCTCTCACCCTGTGGGCGGTATGTCGGACTGGTCGGCTCCTCTCGCAAAGGAGGCGGTATCATCAACATTCTGCACTCGGAGACGGCGCAGTGGATTGCCCAGGTTCGCGTGGACGGCCGTGGTGGTGTCGCCGATTTCGCCTGGTGGAGTGACGGAGAAGGTATGACTGTCGCGAGCAAGAACGGTGAGGTGTCTGAATGGGACGGACGTCTGAACCGGGTTGTGGCTCGCTGGATGGACGCCGGTGCTGTGGGCACGACGACACTCAGCCTTGGTGGACGTTCTGGACGGACACAGTTGGGTGGAGACCGCTGGGTTGCCATCGGAAGCTCCAGCGGTGTAGTCAACGTCTACGACCGTCGCGAATGGGCGGCCGCATATGCTGCACAGGCTGCCTCTTCCGAGACGTCGCCGATCCCCCGTAACCCGGAGCCTGTACGTGCCTTGGATCAACTTACCACACCCATCAGCCATCTGGTCTTTGCACCAGACGGGCAGTTCCTTGTTATGGCTAGTCGGTGGAAGCGGGACGCATTGAGATTAGGTATGCCTCTATTTCTGCCACTGCTTCAGGATCGATTTTACTGACTGACACACTACAGTTCACCTTCCCTCTTGTACAGTGTATCGCAACTGGCCGACATCCAACACGCCTTTTGGCCGTATCTCGTCAGTAGCTGTCTCGCCTTGCTCGGATCAGCTGGCAGTCGCCAACGAGCAGGGACGTATTCGACTCTGGGAGATTCGCGGGTAGAAGTGGATTCATGACATGAGCTTTTTGGAGGAGAGGAAAAGTTGTTCTTGTACAATTAGGGCATTTCGCATCGTATAGATCTAGCATACATTCAAACGATAAAGATCATCCGCACATATCACACGGCCATCGGCCATCAGCTTAAGCCGAACATTCAGACCGCATACTCCATTCCCGCCCCAAAGACACTGCTGAAACAAAAAAAGAAAAGACCCGAAACTCCATCACTCTGGAGACATTAATGAACTCAGCGATCCCATGACACCCTGCGCATAATCAGCACCTCATCCCACTGAAAGAGACCACCCTCGGAGGAAACGTATAACTTACATCAAGGCCGAGCTTTGATCCCGAAACAAATCATCAGTGTCTGCTCACATACAGCTAACAAATCCAAGGTAGGATAGACTTACCGAGTTCATAAGCTACCCCGTATATCACAAACATGGTCAGCAAACACGGAGGCCAGCACAAGCGTAATAACCAGAACCCGGTCCTCAAATATTTAACTTACCGAGCCAATGATATGAATCTTCTTGCACGCATCAGTTTAGCACACCTCGCATCAAGCAGAACAAGGGAAACCTAAAACCTACTTTCTTCCCATCCTTATTCTCCGAATTACTCGTCTTGCTCGTGGCCGTCGAGTTCGAGCTCGGGCTCGGGGCCGGCGCGAGCGTGGCGAGGAGCTTGTTCATGGGATCGAGCTGGACCGACCCGGCGGACGCAGACGGTGGTAAGAGTTTACCGCTGAGAGTCGGCACGAGGGTTGTGTCTGGTGGGAGGAGTTTGGTGGTCGGGGTGGGCACGGGGATGAGAGTTGGCATGAGAGTTGGCATGAGAGTTGGCATGAGGGTTGGCATGAGGGTTGGCTTGAGGGTGGTGTCTGTGTTCGTGCTGTTGCTGTCTCGTGCCCCTCGATGAGGAACGGCCAGGGCTGTCATGGCGATGGCCGTGGTGAGGACGGTAACGACGGCCTTCATCTCTGCTGGTTATTTGGAAAAGTAATTTGTTGCGTGGTTAGTTATTATGGGGAGTTGAGAGACGGGGGAAGGGGAAAAGAAAGCAGGGCTACCTTGTGGGTTTCGACAGGAATAAACAGCTAAGTTAAACGATGATAACAGCTGTCTTCCAAAGCTTAATGTCAACTGGAAAGAACAGAGAGTGCCACATGTTGTGTATATATATGGGCCTGTTGTCGGGTACGCATGGTACCCCAGGCTCCAGGTATCACAACAATGCAGTCCTGTGGATCAACCGATAAGACCCATCCCATCTGCCGGGGCAACGTGCCTGCCATAATGCCATAGAGTCTGGCATTTTATGACGGGATGTCGAATAATTATTCCGAAGACCGTGCTCCTTGCGGAGGCGCACTCGTCAGGTCATATGCAATAGAAACGGCAAGACGGCCATTCCCTATGGGTCCCGTCAATCAAATGTCGTAGATGGTGACGAAGAATTTGTTGCACTGTCGTCCAATTCGTCTGTTATCGAGACCAGTCTGTTTTGGGGTATTCGAACATTCCTGTCCTGCCTTCGGAATGCTGGGTTCCTTGGGCGAACCTGAACATGTCTGCAAGCCCAAATAGCTATTGAACAGCTCACCTTGTCTTTGATTGGGCATCTAGATCCCTTGACGAGGGCTCAGATTCTTCATGTCACTTGTCCGCTGCGGCGGATATTGAATGATTAATGCACAAATGATATTGGTAACTCAGAAGAGAGAAAACAAGGAGCGAGGCCGTTCCCTGGCAAGTTCACCTCCGTCAGTTGGCTGTCGATAAAGCTAAATATGTTAGCCTTCCAGCGCATTTGCAAGGATTGTGTTGGTAGCGTAATATCATTCATTGAGCCTGTATGTTGCTTGTATGTACAGACAGTTGCATTCCAATCGGGTCGTTCTATGGGGTCTGTAAGTCAAGAAAGACGACCATATGCATCCTCCATGACACCGAAAGATTCATAGTCTTTTATAGCGTTCATGGATATTTTTCGTCAAACCCAGGGCCGCTTCCACTTGCCATACCAAAACACCGTATCCAAAACAAAATTCGTCAACAGCCAATAAAAATTCCTTCCAAATGTCAGATATCAACATTTAAAGCAGTTTCTGCATTTCGTCCTTGTTCCGGATACCAGCCATGTTGCCGGCCTTGACACGCTTGAGGGTCAAGGCGGCGATCAGCGCGGCACCGACACCGGAACCATCCTCGGCCGCCATAACGGTAACCTTGTCCTTCTCGTTCGGGGCCCAGTCCAGAATTTCGCGCAGAGCCTGGGCACCACGAGCCTTGAAGTGAGGGTACTTAGTGAAGACGGAGCCGTCCGCACCAACGTGGCAGCTCTCGATGTTCTTCTTTTTGCAGATAGCGGCGACACCACAAGCCGACAGACGAGCCGCACGCGTACCGATCAACTCGGCCAGACGACGAATCATCTCGAGCTCGGCCAGAGTTGGCTTGATGTTCAATTCGCGCTCGAACAGCTCCTGTGTCTCCTGCAAGTTCTCGTATGGGTCCTCCTCGATGGCAGCCAGGAAGGAAGCGTCCAGCAGATACGGCTTCCGCAGCTTGCTGGTGTCCTGATTCTGGAAGATCAGTCCTGGTCTGCTGTCCAGGAGATCAATCAGGGCCAGACGGAAGATCTCTCCCAGGTAGAGACCGGCTGTCATCTTCTCGAAGGCCTGCTGACCGGGCCGGGGAGAGTCGCGGTCAATGATGTGATCGTACTTTGTGAGAGGAAGAACAACGTGCTCGTTATCGAAAGCGCCGTACTCGCAATTGATGGCCACTGGCATGTCTGGGGGCAGGTTCATGTGAGCCAGCTTAGGGACGGAGCCGACATCCTCCATGTAGGCCGCATTGACACCTGTACCAAAAATACACCCAATCTTCATCTCGGGATCAGTGTAGGCCGAGGCGATGAGTGTTCCAGTGGTATCGTTGATCAAAGCAGCGACCTTGATAGGAAGTCCCTGTAAAGCACACATGTTAGGTGTCTGTAGATTGCAAAGACAAGCAAGAGAGGGCATACCTTTCTCTTCAGTGTCTCCTCCAGCGGAGGGACAACATCCTCTCCCTCGACACCATCAATGTCGAAGCCCTTTGTCCAGCGCTGAAGAACACCATGATCAATGTACTCTTGTGTAGCCGGGTAGGAGAAGGTGAAACCCAGTGGCAATGATGTCAATCCCTCCTCGCCGTGGTGGAACTCAATGAATTGCTGTATGCAGTCGGCGATGTATTCCCACAGCTCCTCAGCGGTTCCGGTCTTCAGTTCTTCCGGCATGCGGTACTTGGACTGGCAGATATCGAAGCCTCCCTTCTCTTCCGTCAAGGTAATCTCACAGACGCGGAGGTTGGTTCCACCCATATCCAAGGCAAGGAAGGTACCCCGTTCGTCTCCATCGGGGAAGTCCATAACCCAGGTAACGTTCATTGGCTGTTGAGTAGTCCTAGTGGTCAGCGTACAAGCTTCCCAGAACGGATGCGGTCAAGCTCACGATGTTACCACCCTCCACGCTGAGACCTAATCAGAAACCGCAGGTTAGCTTCATTACATTTTTCTGATGGCTACTGGGCTATCGAAAATAGATAAAAGGTAACGACTTACCCTTCTCGAGCTCCTTGACGAAGTGGTCAACCACCTGCTTGAGCTTGGCGGTGCCCACAGTAAAAATGTCCTCAAAATCCTTAATCTGCTGGAGAAGATTCTGAGGCACATCGGCCATCGATCCTGTTCCAATTGCGCTTCGAATGAGCCAACCTGCCAAATGTTTTGTAGCTTCGACCAGTTTGACCTACCCTTGCGGGATGGGGGGCGCTTGGGACCAATTCCGACCATTGTGTAATTAGAGTGTGTATTAGAAAGGAACGATAGATATGAACAATGAAAGAGATGTATATGAAAAGAATAATAAGAAGGAGAAGAGAGAGAAGGACAAAGATGAGTTGGGAGGGAAGGGGGAAGGATATTGATAACAAGAACCAGAGTACGGACTATGAGGTATCTAGAGACGCCGTGGGGCAGCGACCGGAGAAGGTCCAAGAGAATCAAGAGCCACAGACGAAGGCCCCGCACAGAACGATGAAATCACAGTGGCCGTTGATCATCCGATTCCCTCACCGGTTGGTCACTTTCCGCTGCTGTCAGTATCCAGTGGAGGATCGGAATTTTTTTGACGTTACTCTATTGATACTCCATCGGTGTCTCTCTAGTCTCTAGATACACAGTTTCTGCTCTAGACTAGGGGTTGGGGTTCATACGGAGTCCCTCCGCACCTTTCAAAAGGATTATCTAAATAACAGCAAATGATTGAGAATCGAATCCCCAAAAGCCGGTGAGACTTGGGGAATCCTTTTGTGATGCGTCAATTCCGCTACTTGCGCCTCGAATGATTCAGTAAGCAGAGCTCATCACTTCTAGAACAATGCTTATTCTGGTTGCTATACCTCTCTATCTAGATGGTTTAGTCTATATCTGTTGTCTTTTCATGGCCAAAGCCATCTTCATTAATTCATTATTTGCATACCATGTTTCGTCTATCTCTGACTTATATAAATTCTCATTCAGATTCTCATTATTCTCATTCATGTGAGAAAGCTCAGGAACCATCCGTAATCCGCCAAAAGCCACATCAGCGCCATCATTAAATTGTGGATGCAGTGGTCACACTAAAGGACTCACATGGCTCACATGGCATTTGACTTCCTCCTTTGACTGGCCAAATGAGGGAATACATGTCCCAAACCCCCCTCGCTGTCATGTACAGCTGTTGGTTGTAGCTCCCTTGCTTTCGCTTCTCCTGTGACAAGCGCATCCTGGGCAAGACCTCCGTCCATCTCCTCATCGCGGGGGATCCCGGACGACTGGCCCAGGGGCTGTTTATTCGACAGGGCGTGGGCACGGTGGGCTGCTGCTGCTGCCGTCCCTTGTCGGATGCCTGCTTCCTTCTGAGAATGACGATCCAATTGCTGCCGCACTCTTTCATGATACGCCCCGGAAAATCCCAGTGCTCGATCAACTTCTTCTGTCAGGCGCTCCACCTCATCGTGTAGTCGTTCGTCTCTAGTCCATAAAGGTGCATTCTCGGCGTCTCGTGCCTCTTTATCAGGATTCGTTCTCTCCCACAGTTCCTCAAGTTCCTGTTCCCAACCGAGCGCTCGTGCGAACTTTCGCACACCAGCATCACAATCGCCCAGAAGAAGAACATCGTCGGGACGAGACCCCATACTGCCCACACGTTCCATATTGATCAGCACTCGCGGAACCCCGTCACGACAGAATGCCGGTAAACTAGCAAATGGATGTACAGAGAGACTCGTCCCCATAACAATACATAAATCTGCTTGTTCTGGGAGACTTCGGTTCGAGTGGAATTCCTCGGGCAGCGCTTCTCCGAAGAAGACGATGTCTGGTTTCACAAAGCCATTGCAATGAGGACAATGAGGCACCTCCCCCTTGGCAATAGCCTCTTTCATCTGAGGTTCGGGGTACGCCGCTTTGCAGTCAATACAGTGTTGTGACGCGAAGCTACCATGGGCCTCGACGATTTTCTCCTCTGGGACTCCCGCCAGGCGCTCCAAGCAATCAATATTCTGTGTAAAGTGCTTCAACAGCAATCCCTTATCGTGCAGTAACTTGACAAACGAATGCGCAATAGTTGGTCGATACCGGCCAGGCGCCAACTCACGCGCCAAGGCGTAGAACGGTCGAGGGTTCTCTCGAAAGTAACTGATATCGAACACATCTTCCGGCTCTGGCAGATCTAGGAAGGCTAGATTGGAGTAAAGACCTGTGTCTGGGGAGCGAAAATCGGGAATGCCCGCCGAGGTACTGATTCCAGCCCCTACCTGCCATCACCACCGTTAGCTGCTACATGCGGGGCAACGAGGGGCGATCTCGGGACATGGCATACCATGACCACAATGCGTCGCACATCTTTCTCTTTTATATATTTGGCTACTGCTTCAATATTCCGCGCTTCCAGTACCGACGGGGAAGTTCCCTCGTCGACCACCGTGGACGTTTCACTGCCCATGTTGCGTGAGGAATATCCAACGCTGGGCCGCTATCCTGGTGTCTGGAACTTCGTCGGCGGTCAATGGCAGCTGGTCAAGGAGCTCAACTCTTATTAATTATGTTTGAGAATATAGACTTTGAATAGTAATAGAAGCACAAAGACGTAGCAAAGAAATTCACCGTTGATAGCGAACCAGTAGCAAATGACGTCGAGTTGATATCTCAGAAGGAGAAAATCCCCCGATTGGGTAGTCGGTGGGCCTGGCTGCCTGAGGCTTGCAATTGTACGGCAGTTGGGCTCCAAGGAGAAGATTTGACGTTGTATTCTCATGCGTCTTGGATCATGAATTATTGCTAATGCAAAAGACTGTTCTTCAATATGAAGTCCATCGCCCTTCTCTCAAACGAGTGAATGTTGCAGTTCTAAAGCTACAAGCAGCTGCCTAAGGTATAAGCTTCTCACCGCCCACTGGTTGCTGTCTCTATCTACTCCGTATCTGGGTCGGATGAATCTCCGCGCTGTCAACAAGACACATTGCATCTTCCATCGACGCTGCGTCGACCAGGGGTCCGGACACGATGTCCAGGACAGAAAGCTCCATCACCAACGGGCATGTGGTCTCGTCTGCAGAGCAAAATGGAGAACGCGCGAACGCTCACCTCCCAATTGACATGTTCAACGCCAGTTCCGTTGCGGATATCAAGGCCGCCCTGTCACACCTCCATGAGCAAGAAGTCGCCGTCACCGCTCGGCTGGACGCCCTTGTCGCTTCACAGAAAGATTTCTCCCGGGAGCTAGGGCGATTGGATCTTCTTCGCGCCCATTTGGGTTCCCAGACCAGCACCACCCACGCAATCAGCCATGGCATGTTGTCCGACGCTGCGGCTACCGCAGGTCGCATCTCGAGTGCCGTCCGTCGGCTCGACCTAGAGCAGTCAAGAGTGAAAGCGACGCTGGAGGTGGTAGAGCAGGTTTCGGAGCTGAAGGCTTGCGTTCTGGGGGTTGCAGGCTCTATGGGTGCTCCGCAGGACTGGGAAACTGCGGCCAGTTATCTGAACAGGGCGTCCAAGATACCTCCGGAGGTAGTTCATGGTACTTTTGCGGCTGAGCTGGTGCCGACCGCTGAGGTTCCTGACCCGCCAAACGTCACTCTGGATAATGCAGCTGAATCGCTTTGCGGCTTATTCCTGCGCGAGTTCGACAAGGCCGTCAAAGAGAACGATGGCGCTAAGATCACACGGTTTTTCAAACTGTTTCCTCTCATTGGTCGCTCTGAAGTTGGTCTGGATGTGTATGGGCGCTATGTATGCCAAGGGGTGGCATCGCGGGCGCGAGCGAACCTCAATGCCGGCACGGGAGGTGCTCACAGCAAAGATGGCTTCTTCTACGCAAATGCGCTGACGAAACTGTTTGAGCATATCGCCCAACTCATCGACGGACATGGAGCCCTTGTGGAGCGCCATTACGGCCCGCGGAAGATGAACAGGGTTATCGAACGTCTACAGCTCGAGGCGGATCTCCAGGGTGGGATTATTCTGGACACCTGGAGCGACGAGCGGCACGTCGATCGCAAGCTCACAGACATCAAATCGTATGCCTTTACTTTCTTGGTGCAGAGTTTCCTTCCCGCTCAACGCAGTTCAACCCCTCGGTCGAATTCCCCAGCAACTCGCGATGGGCTCCCCGCTGAAGATGAGGGGGTAGACATGAAAGAGATCGACGGGCTACTAAACGAAATGGCAGTCATGCTTGGCCGCTGGTCTCTCTACTGTCGATTCATCGCTGAAACTTGCAATGTAAGTCATCTGACTGTCTCAACAAGCCTTTTGGATGGACCTATTCAGAAAGCTGACTCTGTGCAAGGCCACCGAGGACGAAAGTCAAAAGTTTACGTCACCCAAGTTTCTACAGGAAGCGAGCCTTTCCAAGAAAATCAATGACCGTCTAACCAACCCATTCAATACTATGACCACCTTTTTCTTCCGTCGCTCGGTTGAAAAGGCATTTCAGTTGGATGAACAGCCTTCTGGTCTGACCCTGCACCCACAAAAGCCATTGAAGGCAGATCCTCCTCATATCACATCAGCAGTGGACGACATCATGTACATCGTCAACAAGGTCTTGCAACAGTCACTGGCCACGTCGCAAATCTCGGTAGTGACTAATGTCGTCCCCACGTTGTCACGGGTTCTTGGATCGGACTTCATCGGAATGACACAACGAAAGATGCGTGATGAATGCTATCCCAAAGCGCCCGTCCAGGGGGCTCAGCCGCCTGAACAGGCCGTGATCTCCTTTCTCGTCTTGATCAACAACCTGGATGTTGCCGTCGACTACATACGCCGCATTGTGCAGAACCACACCGAGACGAAAAAGACCATCACTGGTCCGGATGGTCAGGTCGAGGAAACGGACCAGCTGAGGTCCCTCTTCCCCGTGCCTGCAGAAGCCCAACTTGCGGCGCAAACGCTGCAGACCCTCGCCTCGTCCTTCGAGTCCAAGGTGAATGACCTCCTATCCGACGGCATCCAGGTCGTATTCAACAATGTCGTCAAGAACCGCCTGCGACCTATCCTTGCAGATGCTTTCCGAGACATCGAATACCAACCACGGGACGACAGCGACCCAACCAGCACAGTCTACCACGACTACGGCGACGGAGACGAGGACGTAGACGACGGCGCCAGCCGAGCGGAGCTGGTCCGTCCTCGCTTCGCAGCCAGCTGGACCGAGCTCCTCCTCCCCATCTCCCGCATCCTCACAGCCTCGGCCTTTGATCGCCTTCTGAACGTCACAGTCGCGTATCTGGCCCGGCTGCTCGAGAAGCGACTATGGTCGTACCACGGGCGGATCAACGCACTGGGCGCCACCCGACTCGAGCGCGACGTCTCGGGCGTGGTAAGCGCAGCGGTGGACGTAGGCGGCGCCCAGGGGGCCTCGGGACGCTACCGACACCGGGAGGCGTTCGCCCGCTGCCTGCAGATGGTGCTGGTGATGGGAATGGACGACGACGAATGGGAGGACGTCACCCGCGGAGGCGAAACGGCAGAGGTACTCGATAAGCTCAATCGGGAGGAGCGCGCGCGGATCCGCGCAATGGTGCGGCGGTGATCTTGCGTCGTCTTTTCCTTTACATAGTGTATACTGTATAGACTCGCCGCGAATGTAAATAGCATAACCATCAGATAGAAGCATTTACTGCTGAACCCGGCAACAACCCTTGTCCTCCCATCGTCGATGCGGATCAGAAAGACGTAGCTCGGCCCCAGCTCGCGTGCAAATCGAAAACACAGTTACTAGTGCAGAACTTACGCCTCTCATGGAAACATGATCTCCACATAGACAAATTCGGAACAGCGCGGGTGGGTGGATATACCAAAAGTAGCCAGGCTTAGGAGGTTAGAGCAGACGTAATACCATCCCGCTGGACCGGCGCTACGCTATGCGAAAGTGAAGTAGTCACATATGGTGCTAACCAAAATATACACAATGAACAAGCACAGATTATCTGATAGTTATTGAATTATTCAAGTCTATACACGTGGTATCGTTGCTAGCTCCAATGACTGACATCCCCGCCTGTCAAAAAAAAAAAAAAAAAAAAAAAAGTATATACAAAACAGCCGTAGATCAGGACCAGATGAACGCCGATGTTGCTAAACCAAGAGTCACAGACAGCGTGGGATGAGAAAAAAAAGAATACACATGGAGTCACTGGCGTAGCCCCAGGCGACGCAGCATTGAAAAGCGGAAGCCGAAAAAACGATGCTGGATATCTCGAATAGTTCGCTCGGAAAAGAGACAAGAACAAAAAGGGGGGGGGTCGCGGTTGAAGAACGGGGGTTAACTGAAGGTGGAAGAAAATGAGGCAATGAGGCAGGAGATGAGGTTATTATGATGAGCCGTCTTGCTTCTCGTCGATTTGAGGAGCTGCAGGTGTCTCGTGCGTCTCTTGGACCTGCGCAGGACGATTGTGCTCGGCGACCTGTCGTGGAGCCGGTGCGATCTTAATCTCCTGAATGCCAGAGTCGCCTTCACTGCACCCTCGGCTGTCGATTCCCACGGGAGTCTGGCCTTCGAGCATCTCGCTGTGCTCTCCGATGCCATAGCGGGCAGCGTGCGGGATCTCGTGGCCGTCTTCGAGCTGATCGTGCTTCTGCGGCGTCCAGGCGAGGTAATCACGGCGAACTTCGACATAGTCGTATGCAAACTCGCCCAGCTGGTCGTCGTCCATGCCGAGCAACTCTGCCTCTTCGGAGGCACGCAGTTTCAGGCCAGGAATAGCGTTGATGGCGTAGGCAATGATCGCGGAGACGACGAAGGAATAAGCGCAGGAAGCCACGATAAAAGCAATCTGAATGTAGAGCTGCTTGTAGTTGTGGATGACCCATCCACCAACTCCTGATCCAGTGTTCACGCCGTCCAAACCGACGATTGCATCATCTGCGAAAAGGGCGTTGAAAATAAGGCCAACGATTCCCGCGACACCGTGTTCGGCGAACACATCCATAGAGTCATCGATACGGATCCAGTATTTAACTATACAAAGAATATGGTTAGCAAAGCGAACTAGGCGTCATAAACTTTGTCAAACTTACCCTTGGTGGCATAGTTGCAAACAACGCCAGTCACGATACCGAGAATAACACTGGCCCACGGGGTCAAAAAGCCAGAGGCGGGAGTCGCAGCAACCAGACCGGAAATAGTGCCGGAACACCAGCCAACCATCGACCACTTTCTAGCCAGACGCCAATCGAGAAGAACCCAGGTAATGGCTCCAAAGGCAGCAGTCAGGTTTGTGTTCCAGCAAGCCATGGTGGCTCGAATGTTGGCACCGAAGGAAGAACCACCGTTGAATCCAAGCCACCCGAACCAGAGGAAGACAGTTCCGAGAAGAATGAGCGAGACGTTGTGAGGGCGGAAGTTCAACATCATGCGTTCCTGACGACGACCGAGGACCATCGAATAGGCGAGGGCTGCCATACCGGATCCGATTTCGACAGGGCCACCACCGGCATAGTCCATAACACCGTATTTGAATGCCCAACCGTTCACATTCCACACCCAGCAAGCCATAGGACAATAGACGATAGTAGCCCAGACGAAGGTGAAGACCATGGCGGGAAGCAGGCGCCCACGTTCTGCAACAGCGCCCATAATAATAGCCGCAGTGACACCACAGAATTGCATCTATGCCAGACAGGCTTGGTCAGCCTGCAATGTACGCTAAATCCTGGCAAATCTTGAATGGTGGTATCATACCTGGTAGAAAGCAAAGAGGAGGTTAGGAATGAGAGGTGATCCAGGACTTGGGTCGGCCAGAGTTTTCATGAGACCAAAGTTGCGAAGGTTGCCAATGTAGCCGTTGGTGGCAGTGGGAGAGAAGGCGAGTGAATAACCCCAAAAGTACCACTGGAAGGTGACAACGGAGAATGATGCCATACAGGCCCAGATCATACTCAGAGCCGACTTACGACGCGCGAGACCAGAGTACAGGAATCCAAGGCCAGGAACCATGACCATGACCATGGCGGAGGCCACGATGATGTACGCCTGGTCACCCGATTGGAACCATTTGTTCAGGTTCTCCGTTCCTGAAAATGACGCTGTTAAAACCACCGCTCCATGCAAAACGAGCAGAAACTAGAAAACATACTGGAATCACCGCCAATGTCATTTGTGGCCAGCTGCTTATAGTTCGAGGGAGCACCAGTCCAGTTGTATGACGCATAGTCCGGGATGAATGGAGCAACGCCTGGTTGAGACGACATGGTGAAATGCTGAAATTATGATTCTACGTGTATGCTGAGTTGATGAAGAATGCAGAGAATCTCAATGCATGCGAAAACCACCAGACACTCTCTCCCGGGATGTGTGGCCGTTGCGTTGTAGGGTGGGCGGGGAGAGAGGGATATAGTTATGGTTCCCGATGCCGGAGGGAGAGGCAGAGAGCGGAAAAGGCTAGCGAGGAAAGTGACACAACCGGAGGGCGGGAAGTCTCGGTTGAAGAGGAATTGTATAGACGGGTCGAAATGGATATATTGTTGGGTAGATCTAACCTCCTACTTCGCTCACTCAAGAACGAGACCGTTGTTGAAAAGAAGGATCGATCGAGCGAGTGGGTGAGAGTGAGCAAGTAGTGAAGAAGTGCAGACTCCGCTCTGTGGAGAAGAACAATTGCCACTGGGGCGGAGGACGTAGTATATAAGAAGATGGCGAGAAAAGATAGATAGGGTCATAGGAATTTACTCAAGCGTTCTGGAAAGGCATCCCGGTGGGCCTGGAATTGAACGGGACACACGGATTTGCGTTTGCAAATCTGAAGGAGTCAAGCGATGATAGCGATAGATTGACAGTCTTCCATGGGCAGACAAGACAGTGAGAAGCTGTGGGGCGGTAATTTATCGATATTTTTAAAATGCTTTCTTTGTGATGATATCGGTTGATATTAGTGTTCGTATTAGTCTTCCAGCTTGATTGTAGGTGGATACTGGTCCTGGGACAGTCAGATGCGATTTCCCTGCGGAAAAATAAAATAAATTAATAAAAATAATAAATGTTATGACTCGAAATAAAGCAGCAAGAAGGATTCAAAACGAAACCTCCTTGCAGCTTTGGAGGGAGACGCGGTTAAACCAGAAAAATGAAAAGAAGTACGGAGTACCTGGAGAAACATGCAGGTGGCACCCAATGGAATAATCGATTCAATGAAGATAAGTACAATAGGTAAGGTATCCAATAAACATGTTCGAGTCTAACGACTCTGGGCCAATCAGCCACAGAAGAAGATAAACTCACCAATAAATGGCGATCCCATATGAAGTTGAGCTCGACTCCAGCACTCAGCATCCAACATCATGATCTACCTAGGACACCCTGAAAAAGACTCGACTGTCCGCATTCCAATGACGGTATGAGAACACTTTTGAGACAATTGTTGCTCGCATCATAGCCTCTTTGCATCCTCGACGTGCCTCGTGGCGAATGCCTCTCAGTATGGAGTAGTGGATATCCAAGTTTTACCCGACTGGACCCAACTTTAATCCGCTCTGTTATCCCGGCCGGCCAAGACCACCGTCGAGATGGTGTGGTAAACTGGTGACTGTGGCGAATACATAATCATATTATCATTGCACTCCATGGACAGTAGTCATCGTCATGGCCTGGTGGATAGGGATGATAGAGAGACAGATAGCAAAGGCTCTTCTCTTCCACCCCCAAACATCGTTTCGTTGCTTTTTTCCATGCCAGGTGGTTAAATATTCCTCTTAGCTTCGAGCACTGGCATGTGGTTTGTGCCTCATATTCAGGCTGACTGTGTAGGTGGTTGCTGTACAACCTCAAACCGCGTCGACTGCCGGGTTCTTGCACTTATTTATGCTCTAGATAAAACACCACGACATACTTCTCCAGGCAGATAGACTGTAGTACTGCTATCTACCTTGAGATGATAACATATCCGCCCATGCATTCCGCCATAGATAGATAGATAGATAGATAGATAGATACATGTTGATAGTCGTACTCCAGTAAGCGTTGATGATATGAAGACACCTCCACCCCTGTCAACTCCGCAGTACAGCCCCCATACAAACTCCATCTGGCTCGTTTCCATGGCGCAGATAGCACCATCAAGAGAGTTCAAGTCTCTAATCTCAGGTTGATCCGGAACGCGAATGCGGGTTCCTTATCAATTGCTGTTTCTCTCAAGTCATCTTTCGCTCACCCTGATAAGCAAATCGATTGGCTGTGAGGCCCCGATAAGGTCCTTGACGCCACCTGCCGGGTGGGTGGGGCCCTTTAGCTCCGGATGTGGTATGGCTGAAGCTGAAGGAGCCCCACACAACTGATAACAAGAAGCTTGGCCAATAACAGCTCGGCCCAACCCAACCCTGGTCGGTTCCTGCTGACTTTCCCTCATTTTCCCGATGTCTCGTTCGGGCATTTCAGGGACCCAGGCTTCGTGCCCAGGATGCCCTTGTCTGGAGTTCCTCCGGCTGGGCGTTCGGTTCGGGATCAGATTCATATGTCAGCCTGATCAGCCGGAAACACTTTTTGCCAGCAGTCAATGCTCGACTCTCGTGCCTTGGGTTTCTAATCTGGTTAAATTGGGCATCGACTTGGAAGCTCTCTGCGCCGTAGTGTCTGACTTGAAACATGGCTTGTGAGGAACACGGGCCCGATATATTTTTGCTGCCGTTCATTTCGGAGTTGATGCCTGAAGCTCCGGTTGATATCGCTCTAGTCAAGAAGCTGCGGTATTCATACTGTAGACCGCCTCTATGATATTGGTCCTATCACAGTATCTCCTGTGGGCCGTCGGACTGTTCGTACCTGGAGTAGCTATCGCCTGCAGAAAGTTAGCTTTAGTGATACTGAGCATACGAATTACAGCAGCTCCCGGCGCAGGGAATCTGATCCTGAATGACAACAACCGACATCGTAGATTTTGTCCATGTCAATCACGAATGATGAATATGATATATGAACTCGAAATAAGGATTCCTGCATACCTACAGTGGGGTCACTAGCCACTTAGCTAGTCAACTATATGTGGTGCTCCGTACTAGGCTAGCCCTAGGTCGCATGGCCTCTAATTGAGTAACCAGCAGTATCTGTTACGAAATCACCAGCCTCTGCCAGCAATTCGATAATTCTATTGGCATTTAACGACTGTCCAGGCCCATCTTTGACATCAACGAGCAGATTGACTCGGTTACTCGAGAATCTAGAGACTTCCGTGGTCGCGTGGGGATATCTGGGGATGTGCACGTGGGTTTACACCGGCAAATATATGTCTGCCAACAGCTTGTCTCAAAATATATACCAAGCCTCAAGATACGTTCACTTGATAAATACTAGGCTCAGTAAGCTCACATCTACACATATGAGTAGCTCATTCGGGTAATAATTCATCTCGAGTTAAATAACCTGCGTGGATAATGCATTGAGTACTTGCGCGGTAGACTCACACTCAACAGAGAAGGCACATGCAGATTCCCTGGCATGAGCAAGCGAGCGAGCGACTCTGTCTGAATTATGTAGCAAAAATTGATCATCCTCTTCAACAACCTGGCCTGCTGGCCCAATGGTAAGGCGCTTGACTACGGATCAAGAGATTGCAGGTTCGAATCCTGCGTAGGTCATTTTTTTTGCATCATTCCCGCCCGATTCCCACGCTCTCTCTTTGCTTTTAAAGCGACGTTGACGATACAGACAGATACCTGGATGCTCCTTAAACCTCTTGACTCGCCTAGACATTCTATGTAGTCGTTGTTTGACAAGCAATAGAATCATAAAGGTATAAGATTATGTATATGTTTATGCATGTCCAATAGCCAAGGACTCATCATTGATTCACAGTACACACCAAGAAAAGCAAGACAACGCCGCCCCTGCAGCCTCCTTTCTATCGAATGCACAGTCCATCAGTCATTCCCATATCAAACATTGACACTGTACCCCACCCCAACAGCTCTTCGCCGCTTGACGGCGTTCAGGTATTTCCGACCCTCGTCCACCCAGAACACAGTGCTTGAAATGCACAGAAGTCTAAACAGATGGGCGACATTGAGGGGTTCGGTCTGAAAAATGCGCTGGAAGAACGGAACATAGATTACACAAGCCTGCCCGAACAAGGAGCCCAGAACCGCATAGTTGAACATCTTGTTCCCGAAGAGTGAGAGCTCGCCGCGAAGCACGGATTTGCTCTCGCTGCGACAAGTCAAAGCGTTGAACATATCGAAAAGAACAAAGCAGGTAAACGTCATGGTCGTGTCGTGGGCAGTCACCACGCGGGAGCGCTTCCCGGGGTTGGAGACATCGTCGGCGTCGCCCATCTCGTAGACATAGATCGCCAATGTACCGAGCATGATCACGAAGGCCGACGTAAGTACTCGCTGAATCAATGGTCTCGTAAGAACCCGGGCCGTCCTCGGTCGCGGGGGGCGATTCATGATGGACGGGTCGACGGGCTCAACACCCAAGGACTGTGCTGGTGGGCCATCCATGAGGATATCTAAGAAAAAAGTAAGCAAACAAATACAACCCACATACAATCACGGGCAACTCACTGATCCACAGGATTTGCATGGCGTTCAGCGGGTTTTTGAAACCTAACGTGGTACTCAACAAGACAAGACTGAGAGCAGCCACACTGGTGCTGAGCTGGAAAGTAATAAAATTCTGGATGTTGTAGAATATGCCCTTGCCTTGCTCGATCGCACGCAAGATGGTGGAAAAGTCATCGTCCGTCAGGATCATATCCGCAGCCTCCTTGGCAACGTCGGTACCCAACTTGCCCATCGCAATGCCGATGTCTGCCTTCTTCAAAGCCGGTGCATCGTTCACCCCATCGCCAGTCATGGCCACGACGTCCCCCCGAGACTGCAGAGCGCGCACGATCTTCATTTTATGTTCAGGGCTGGTGCGGGCGAAAATTGAGGTGGTCGAAATAGCCTGTGCAAGGTCCGCAGTACTCATACGGTCTAGGTCCTGACCGGTGAGAACAGGCCTCGACCCCGGAGAATCTCTTACTGGCATTCCGAGTTTCTTAGCAATCGCCACTGCTGTCGTCTCTGCATCTCCTGTGATCATGATGACTCGTACTCCTCCCGCCATGAGACGCCTGATGGACTTGTGGACATCCTTTCGGGGAGGGTCGTTCATCCCAACCAGCCCAGCAAAGACCAGTCCAGTGTATCGATCATCCTCATCACCCTGACTAGTGCTGGAAAGAGGAGTGCCGGATCTGCTGCCAAATACCCTCCCTCCTCTGGGCGTGTCTCTGACTGCTCCGCTAGCGAACGCCAGCACTCTCAGCCCCTCAGATGCCATGTGTTCTGCTGCCTGCCTCACGGTATGGCGTCGCGGCTCATCCAAGATGACCTCACGACCATCCTTGGTCAGGTAGGTATCACACCGTGCCAGGACTTGTTCCAGAGCACCCTTGATATAGGCAACGTTATTGGCACCGGCAAAGGATGGTGCGTCGTTCTGCCCACTGCCAATGATGACACCCATCCATTTACGCTCGGAACTGAAAGGTGTTTCAGCCGCACGCCTGCTGATGCGGTCACGGAGGTCATCTTCACCAAAAGTGTCTAGCAAGTCCAAGATCGCGACATCGGTCGGTTGACCAACCCATCGGCTCTTCACAGCCCCAGATGCGCGGTCCACGGTGGAACTGAGCACTGCTGCTGAAGATGCGCTGGCTGGAGAATTTGCACTGACCCGCCAGAGTCGGGCATTATTGGCAATATTACCGATTCGGAGAACGGTTCGGGCAGCGGGGCCCGGAGTCAAAGAGGAGATATCACTATGGACCTCGAATGGTTCCGGGCAGTCGAAATGCCACATCTTGGTGACAGCCATGTGATTGAGCGTGAGAGTGCCTGTTTTGTCGCTGCAGACCACATTCACTGATCCCAGGGTCTCGACGCTCGGTAGCCTTCGCATGATCGCTCCCCGCTTGGCCATCCGCAGTACACCCAAAGCCAGAGTGACAGTCACAATGATCGGAAGTCCTTCCGGAATTGCAGCGACCGCGAGAGAAACCCCGATGGTGAACATCTCGAGGAGCTTTCGACCCTGCACTAACCCGATCACAACAATCAACGCAATCACACCAAAGGAGATATAGCTCAACTCCTGGCCCAGACGATCCATTGAAAGCTGGAGTGGCGTGCGCGGGCTCTCGATCTCCTGGAGTGACACCGAAATGCTGCCAAACTCTGTCTTGGCACCAGTCCCAATGACAATTCCCTGGCCGTACCCCGACCGCACCAACGTCCCCATGAATGCAATATTATGTTGTTCATTCAACCGTATATCCGCGCCAACAGCGCCGCTGGCGGGAGCGTCATAGAACGGTGACCGAGGGGGACTAACGATTTTGGGAGAGTGGGAGACTGCGGCCTTGGTGCTGCGAAGTGCCTCGGGGTATTTGGCCACAGGCTCGTTCTCGCCAGTCAAGTTCGACTCGTCAATGGTCAAGTCAGTAGCTGCAGTAATTCGTATGTCCGCCGGAATGCGGTCGCCGGTGGTAAATAGAACCAAATCCCCAGGGACAAGTTCGGAGGCCAGAACAGTACTCGAAGCTTTTATAGCCGCCGATGCCGAGCTGGGGCTCTTGCTCGCAAGGTCCTCCAATTCGATATCCGGCCCCAAAATCGCGGCCGTAGAGTTATTCATAAGAGGAGCGCTCGAAGGGGGAATGTCGCGGATGAGGTGTGCATGATGGGGCACGAGACGATTCAATGCCTCCAAGGACTTTTCGGACCTGTACTCCTGAACGAATCCGACGGTCACCACAATAGTCACAGCGAGGGTAATGCTGACGGCGTCATCGTAATTGCCCATAAAGAATGAGATGGCCGCGGACGCCAACAGGAGAAGGATTAGTGTCTCCTTGAACTGCTTGACAAACCGAAGCCACAAGGGCTCGGGTTCTTCATGCGGCAATTCATTTGGTCCATCTCGCAATAATCGTATCTCTGCCTCTGCCGGAGTAAGTCCGTGAAGGAGAGATGTCTGTAGGCGCTCCGCGGTTTCTTCAGGACCTAATAGGGAGTACGTTGACGTGGACGTCTATCAAACAGCTCAAGTCAGAATTCGATCCATTGGACAAGGCCCCATTCATTTGTGAGTGGGTTATCAGAAGTCTTTCCAAACACAATAACACTTACTGATGGTGACCGCACGCCTGTTATAGGGGCTGTCGATGATGGTCTCGAAGCCTGGGCATTATGCAAAGGTAGCGCAGGCGTTGCGGACCTTGACATCTCTCATGCTCTGTCAGAACAAGGGAACATTCAAACCGGGTTCGTAATCCTTATCATCCCGTTATCAAAGGACAAAATTGGGAGAAAGAAGCGCAGTTTGGAATTTGCCAAATTTCTTCTGATGCTCCGTCCGATAGGGCTGGAGAGTATGCAAAAGCCACGTTCTCAGACGCGCGGCGGAGTGCGGTATCAAGATGGGAGGGGACTAAGTTGAAACAAGACGGGCCGTGCAGAAGGTCTGGACACCGAGTCATTGGTTAGTACGTAGCTGAGGAGTTAGATAGGTCATGGGCGTAGTCAATCATGGGCGTACATTAGACTTATATCAAGGTGAAAACAACTGAAACAGATTAATAGCCCCGGAATATCCAGGAATGCAAGCTTGATCCGTAATACAGCACTGCTTATTCCGTATCTGTCTTGTAGAATACCTCCCTATCCGTTCTTGCTGGGGCCATGTCAATAATCACGTGATTAGCTTTGATCTGGTCTAGTACAGCGGATCAATATTATTCCCTATACGCCCGCATCCGGAATAGCTTCAAGTTATGCACAACTGATCTTCATACCATTACGTAAGGTATGATATACACGTGACTGAAACCTCGCACCGTTAAGCCAATCAACGCCTGTGCTCTCTCGTTGTGCTGTCATAGTCCCGTGCTCCCGTTGCTGGGACGAGAACTTCTGGGAGGACTGAGGAGGCTGGGCAAACCTCAGGCTCCCCATTAAGGTACCTGCCTTCCACCCGCCGCCCGCCAGACGCGCCTTTCGCAACTCTTTCTCTCTTGTTTCCCATCGCACCACACCCAACCACCCTTCCTCCTTGTTTTTCCCCCTTCTGTACCCACCTTGTTGGGATTGATTTTGTATCGCAGTGCATGCGATTATTGATTTACTACTCGACTGGATCAGTTGCTGTTCTGTGTTCAGCTCTTTTCCTTGTCTCTTTGGACGCCTTAGGGGCAGGAAATCACTCGCCGATCCTCTGGTGTTGACCGTGTTGTTCGGATACCGCGCGTCACCAACCTCGTTGCCAGGGACCTCCCAAACAAATCACCCCGCACTAGGCGGGCATCTTTTTGGATATTCGATTGCATTTCCCATTTGGTCCTTCCATCCATACCTCGTTTGACAATGTTCTATTCCGAGACTCTGCTGTCCAAGACCGGGCCGTTGGCCCGCGTCTGGTTGTCGGCCAACCTTGAGCGCAAGCTTTCTAAATCTCATATTTTGCAGTCGGATATTGAGAGCAGTGTCAATGCCATTGTTGATCAAGGGCAGGCTCCGATGGCCCTGCGACTGAGTGGTCAGTTGTTGTTGGGAGTGGTTCGGATCTACAGCAGAAAGGCCCGATATCTTTTGGACGACTGCAACGAGGCTTTGATGAAGATTAAGATGGTAAGCTTGATTGCTCTTTGCGCTCAATGCTTGTCAAGCTTTACTGATATGTGTGGCTGTAGGCGTTCCGTTTGACCAACAACAATGACTTGACATCTACCGTTGTCGCTCCTGGCGGCATCACTTTACCTGATGTGCTTACCGAATCTGATTTGTTTATGAACTTGGACTCCTCTTTGCTTTTATCGCAGACTCTTAATCTGGAGCCAGAAGGCAAACGGCAGGGACACTCGATGGACTTTGGAAGTCAACTGCTACCTGATAGTAGCTTCCGACGATCTGTCTCTCAAGAACCACCACGCTTGGAGGACCACACGTTGGTTGATTTAAACTTTGGCGACGATGATGACACCCATATTGGCCGTGATTTCAGCATGGAAGTTGGCCGAGATGCTCCCGCTCCCCGTCCCTTCGAAGACGACCTCCTCAGTGACGCCGGCAAGTTCAACGACGTTGACCTGCAGCTGGATCTCGGCGAGGATGACGCTCCTCTGGATAAGATGGATCTTGGCGAAGATGGCCCCCAGGATCACTTCAATTTCGATGATTCTTTGGATATCGGTGGCGACGACGAGCTCACGCGTGAAGCCGAAGAACGCCGACAGCAACGCGACTCTGAATCCGCAATGACAGAACTTTCCGAGGAAGAACTCAACAGACTCGAGGCGGAAGAACTAAAGTTGTCGAAGGGAGGACGAGGAATTCTAGACGAGGAGTACGCCGACGGCGAGCACGAAGATGACGTTACCGTTCAACAAGCACAGCGCGCCAAGCGACGAAAGGTGATGCCGGTCATGGATCTGGATGAGGCTATCGACTTCAAGCCCAGTCATATTAAAGAACAACAGGCAGATCGATCTGGAATCTTGAAACCGGCAGCGTTCTTGCCTCGGGATCCTGTTCTTCTTACCTTGATGAACATGCAAAAGAATGGCGACTTTGTGTCAAATGTCCTTGGCGCGGGCCGCGGTCGTGGTTGGGCCCCCGAACTCCGTGATCTACTTTCATTTGACGCCATCAAGAAGGCAGGTGAATTGAAGAGAAAGCGCGACAGCGGCATCGCCGACATGGATGTAGCCGCAGCGACTGCTCCTGCTCTGGACTTTGGCGACGAAGAAGCCATCGTGCCGGTGGACGAAGGAGTTGGTCTCGACTCGACCCTTCACCAGCGGTCGGAGATTGAGTTTCCCGGAGACGAGGAGGAACAGGGACTGCATCTGAGCGACGACGAGGGCATGCATCACCCTATGGAAGAGATGATGGATGATACGACTGTGCACCCCGTGGATAGCGGCCCGGTCTCTGTTGGTACCAAACACGCCGTCCACATCCTCCGCGACGCGTTGGGCGAGTCTGCCGCCGACCAAAAGAAGAGCGTCAAGTTCCAGGATCTGTTACCCGAGAAGAGAACGAGCAAGGCTGATGCCACCAAGATGTTCTTCGAAGTTTTGGTCCTGGCCACCAAGGACGCAGTCAAGGTTGAGCAGGGTACCAACTCTGTTGGCGGTCCTATCAAGATCCGCGGGAAGCGTGCGCTCTGGGGCTCGTGGGCGGAAGAGAATGCGAGCGGGAAGGCTGCTAGCCAACCCACTGAGGTGACGGCCTGAGCAACGTCTTACATACCTTTTCGTCTTCTGCAATGGCTATTGTTTCATGTACAGTTGACTCGTTTGTTCTTTATTCTCCTTTCTGGCTGTTCGAATTGAGGCTGGTTTGCCTTTTTCAGCAGGATTGCTTCTGTGTATTGCTCCAAGTGAGTTAATGGTGTTTCGGGGATTTGATTTTTGGGAGCTGAAAAGGCGGCTACTGATCGGTTCTTTTGCGGTTCATCCAGAGCTGCAGTTGCTATTCTGTTGGGATTATTTGGGCTAGTGTTTGTATGGAATTATGGCTAGGTAGCTTTAGGATTTAGAGATTGTGTGTAATGACACCATTCCATGCAGGCAGTTGGGGATTTGCAACAATTCAATGTGTGTGAAGTACGAGGTACCTTCACAGGTGGTAGTTTACAGAGAAAGATTCCAAATAATATTGGTCAATAAATTTATCATTGGATGAGACATGGATCATCCAATGCTGCCGTATTCCTTTGATGAAGCTTGCTAAGCAACCAGGTCGTCTTGGCTGTGTGGCTTGAGGCTTCCAAAACAAAATGATTCAAGATCCTATACAAGCATTGAGAATGTGGAACTCGGCGAATTTTCCCATGTGGCAGAAAACATGCATGACCTGTATGCAACAAGAGTGAGCCACAAAGTATAAGCATGTCATAATCATAATCATCATCATAGTCAAAGCATTGATACAGCAATTGATATTCTCTCGGTTGGATTTGAGTACAATGGAAAACTGTTGAACCATCAATACCTTGGGATGGGATTCCAGTGACTGATGCTGAGAAATCATCCGTGGGACCGTGATCGAATGACGCTAGATCACTAGATGTGCCGGACAGAAGCCCGAAAGACCGAATCCAGGCCAACAGAGGCACTAAAATAGTTACTAAGAATTGCTTACCTCACTGACCTTTATATGCTGATCTGTAGCTGCTCATTTTTCCTTTCCCAACGTCTGCTCTAGCTGTAGAGTCCATCTCGACAAGGAAATCGGTCGCCTGGTGGCGTCTTCTTCATCTGTGCCAGTTATCGGATTGTCCGAACGCCTTGTCTCGAGATCTCGCTCGTCTTTAGTTTCCAGCGAAGCGCTCTCAACCTTCGTGTACTTGCTTTTGATAGACATCTGTTCCTTCGTTAGTTGTCCTGTTGTTGAGCACCGAGATCGTACCTTGCACCACTGCATGGAGACATTCATCTCTCGATTCCGCCTAGGTGAATAAGGATGCCGACCCTTCAGCAGACCGACTCTGTTCCCACAACAGAAAAAGCTGAGTCGCCTGTCGATGGGGATTCGTCAAGCGAGAAAAGCACGGAAGAAGCTCGAGAACAAGAGACACAACGGGGTGAAGAATTGGATAGAACTTTTGCTCCCATCAATGCATCCGTCGCAACAAACAACGAGCGACCGCAGAAGCTGCAGCGCACGACGTCTTCGACTATTGAGCGCAGCTGGTCTCTGAATGATGGATACAGTTGCCATACTGTCGACGAAGAAGCAGAAGAGAAATCCAACCAGCCGGGGGAAGCAGCCGACGGTGATGAGTTTGTTGTCGGATGGGACGACAATGACCCGATGAACCCCCGGAATATGAACAAGTTCCGGCGATGGCTTATTGTCGTGATCTGCTCGTCGGGTTCTCTCTGCGTGTGAGTGTCAAGTCTGCGAAATAGGCCTGTAGACAATACTGACAGTACGGCCTCGAGGACTTGCACCTCGTCCATGTATACTTCCACCTACGGGCAGCTGATGAAAGATCTCAACTGTTCTCGAATTGTGGCAACACTTGGCCTTTCCTTCTTCATCTGGGGGCTGGGTAAGTCTGCTCCAGAGTCTCACTTGCGTGATTTGCCGGAATTGACCAGAGGCTGGTTGTAGGAATCGGGCCGTTGTTTCTGGCGCCATTGTCAGAGGTTTGTCGACTCTGCCTGGCTCTGCGTTCCACTGCTGAAATGCCATAGTTTTATGGTCGGAGATGGATTTACATCGTCTCGTTTACCTTCTTTCTGATATGGTTGATCCCGTGTGCCGTGGCGCAAAACATCCAAACTATGATCGTATGCCGTTTCTTCAACGGGCTCGCTGGCAGTGCGTTTCTCAGCGTCGCGGGGGGTACAGTGGGCGATTTGTTTGACCGCCA
Organism: Aspergillus viridinutans; assembly: GCF_018404265.1. Taxonomy (NCBI): domain Eukaryota; kingdom Fungi; phylum Ascomycota; class Eurotiomycetes; order Eurotiales; family Aspergillaceae; genus Aspergillus; species Aspergillus viridinutans. The sequence continues at coordinate 3,933,599 of NW_025091217.1, forward strand.
CGAACTCAGTGCCCCCATGATGCTATACACGGCTTCCCCTTTCATCGGTCCAGAAGTGGGCCCGCTGTATGTTCTCCTCCAATTCTCTCAGCTAGGGCCTTGACGCTGTTGAAGCTCGCCCTTGTGCAACAGGGACTGACAGGAACTTACCTTCAGGGTTGGCGGGTTCATTAACCAGTTCACGACATGGTAAGCTCGTCCATCCGTTAGTCGAAAAGCATTACTTTAACAAGCCTATCATATCTTCAGGCGCTGGACGTTTTATGTCCTTCTCATCTGGTCCGGTGTCCTCCTGGTCTCGATTATCCTGTTTGTTCCAGAGACGTACCACCCAGTGTGAGTGCTTTCAGGCTTCTGTATCGTATCTAAAAGTATTAGTTCATCTGACTCGACTTGGCCAGACTCCTCCGGCGCAAGGCACAAAAGCTGCGCAAAGAAACGGGAGACGACAGATGGAAGGCTCCAATCGAACGAATGAACCGCTCGGTAGCACGGACTGTCCTGCGATCCACTTACCGGCCGTGGCTTCTATTGGCACTGGAGCCGATGTGTTTGAATCTCTGTATATTCTCTGCCATCTTGCTGGGTATCCTCTATCTTTTCTTTGGCGCTTTTCAGCTCGTCTTTGGCAACATATACGGCTTCGAGCTATGGCAAAAAGGTCTGTCGTTCCTTGGTCTCTTTGTTGGCATGGTCTTTGCCATCCTATCTGATCCTTTCTGGCGTCGAGTCTACGTTCGTCTGGAAAATAAGCACGAAAAAGCTGTTGGGAAACCAGATGATTTCCAGCCCGAATGGCGGCTTCCTCCAGGTGCGTATATTCCTGGTGACTTGGTTATCCGCATATTGAGCTAGAACAAACCTTGCTAATATTTGTCTGCTTCTTATGCAGCAATCCTTGGAGGTCCGCTAGTCACCATAGGACTCTTCATGTTTGCCTGGACCATCTATCCTCATGTGCACTGGATTGTACCACTGATTGGCAGTGCGTTCTTCGGAGCCGGGTAAGTTTGTAATATGGCTGACTCTCAGACATGATTGCAATCGCAGCAGCGCCAATAAGCTGAGTATAGACGCTAATTCTATCTGTTGCACGAACAGGACCATCCTCGTATACTCGGGTGTATTCACTTTTCTGGTTGATGCCTACCCAACATACGCCGCGAGCGCTCTGGCAGCGAACAGCTTTGCTCGCTCGACTTTTGGTGGGGTCTTTCCATTGTTCGGTAACCAAAGTAAGCATTCTCTTCCTGGATTTGGCTGCAAATTTCTGTCTATGCATCTGCGGTCGCCCGCGAAGTCGAGCCGAAGCAACAAGTCAGAAGAACAGTCTAAACCGTCACCGGTGGTAGACTCCCGCTCAGCTGACCTGTTGTTGCGAACTGCAATGCCTTTGCTTCATTATGTCCCCGGTCCCTGCTGATGATTGAAATGCAGTGTACAATAATCTGGGTTATCATTGGGCGACATCGCTGCTGGCCTTTCTGACACTTGCCATGTCACCATTTCCGTGAGTATTTCCCCATTTTTCTCGTACTTTGAAGGCCAGAGACTTTCCAAGGTTTCTACGCTTTGATCCATGCTCCGTCCTCCTTGCATCAGCTTGCAGCTCTCAGCCGCGATAGCGGCAATTGCGTGGACCCTGCCGTATTTCTGCTGCATTTGCCAGACGCTGAAGATGCTGCTGGGCTTCAGGTATAGAATCTTCCGCTGACTACGGTCTACAAAACAGATACATATTCTTCCGATATGGCAGCCGTATCAGAAAGAAGAGTCGATTTGCTACGCGATAGCCCACCAACTTTGTTGTCGCCGCGTATCGAGCGTGCATTGCCATGGTGCCCTGACATACTGCCACCGAGCTATTGCTTGCTGCTTTCATGCTAAAAGTTTTACCCGGTAAGGGTTGTACATCTAAACATAGACGCATGCATCCATGCAGACATACATTTACGTAGGATATACCTAATGCACAGAATCAACAGGACGAAGAGAATGGCTCTCTAAAACGACTGCATTGACAAGCTCACAAGCATCTAGATACTCGACAAAGTATGACGAACTATCGGCCATATGCAGCAGAGGACCAGCTGCTGTATTCTCATAGTTAATCCTGACTGACCTGGCCAGACGTACCCTTGTCATTACCAAGCAGTCGAATCCAGGCCAAGCCAGACCAAACCTAAAGACGTTGGCCCTTTACAGCGCATTACCTAGCCTCCGCGGCGCAGGCGGTAACTATCAATCTCCTGCAACAACAGTCTGATGCAGAAATATAGCCCCTATTCAGCCTTCCCCATTCAGAGCAATGACTGCCTGTATGATGCAGGAAAGTCTCTTTACCGAGGCATTTCCCCAAACTGGGCGGGCTGTCGAGGGTCGGGCGATCACGGGGAACTTGGTGGCATTCCGGAATTACCCTGCCGTAGGCCCGTAATATAGGAGAGTTTGAGGGCTTTGCTGTACGTAAAATGACTCATAGAAATTGGGATTGGGCTTCGTTTTGTTGTTATGATCATCGAGGTTGGTGTTCGCTGATGGTGTACAATGTAGTCGGGATTCATTTATCTAGTTGTCATGAAGGGAGTAGAGGATTGGATAACGACATGTCTATCATGAGTATAGAGAGGTACGAATCTTGAGATTTAGATGGAGCAGCACGCACGTGGGATAAGATATGGTGGAGGTGCCTGAGGCTTGACACCAGGTTGATACTGTGTATTATCACAAGCAAGCTTCATCTGGACATTGATATACATGACGCATGTGAGATCAATCTTCCAGGTCATATCAGGTACCATATATGCGGCAATTGTCTCTGTCTGTCTTTCTGGACCGCATGGCATGATGTGATGATGTCTGCAGGACTCGAATATTCAATTCCTGATTACCACAGACTGGGGTAGTTCGAAGAATGTGAAGGAGTGTAAGGCTGAAACAGCAGCAGAACCTTCTGCCTGAGAGGCTATCCTCATTTCTCAGGCAGGAAACAACAATAGCTTACTTGAAACTATCTGCATGAATTCTTCCCGGCTTATGATATTACTGGCGCATCACTTGTCACACTTATATCAAAATCCCGCAGTTATACTTTCTTGTCTGCGAGTCTGGACACGCGACTCCCTTAATTTGACTCGCGTTGGTGGACTTAACCTGGTTGACACATAAGCCACCAGGTTTCTATTTCTATTACCTTACTATCACCAATTGGTATTTTGAGTTACATGTTATTACCTTATTCCTCGAAATTTGACTCTTCCCTGTTGTGTCTATTATTATTTTTCCTAATTTCTCTCCCCTGTTCATCTTCTGTGCTTCTATTCCCCCCACGTTTTCGATTTTTACTTTTTTCTCTTTTCGCATCTGACCACTCTCCTCTCCACTCCTCTATATTCTCAAGGTCATTCTATCACGAGTGCTGCTCTTCCCTCAATTTTACGTGTCCTCCATGGATTCTACCCGCAGCGTCTGAAAGTGAAACTCAACTCGAACCTCCCAAGTCCAAAGTCAACTTTTCCCCGCAGCCCCGGCAAGCCTTTACTGCAACGCTCCACCCGTCTCAGTTCTCTACATACGCCGCACAGTCATCAGTATTATTATTATCATTCTATCACGTCCGCGTGATCGAGTTCATACTTCCCTTTCAGATCCCATTGTTGGACCGTATTGACCGCGGTTCGTGTCTTGGTTTGCGCCTCGGTTCACAGTCCCAAGTATCCAAGGTCTTCCTGTTGCTCCGGTTGTCGGTTTGCCGCTCGCCCCATCCACATCCCTACACCTTCGACGACAGCGGTTCCCATGTGCTACATCGTTTATCCGGGGTAAAACGCGAAGCGTAAAAGTTTCAGCCTTCAATCTGGATACCCTGAGGAGTGTTTCGTTCTCAGTGCGCCTATCATCGAAGAATTACGTTCGCCCGGTACCGGAGAAAGAAGAACCAGAGGCGAACAAGCGATAGCCGACGGTTTTTGACGTAACGTCCTTCGCTCGCCGCAGTGGACGTGCACACGGCAATACTCCCCCAACCATTAACTCTGAGACACACGGATGTCGACATGAAGATGGAGGATAAGGAGAGCGCTCCAGCTCTGGCTGGCGATCATGGTGGAGCCGATCAGGATACCTCAGACGTGGGCGATCACACGGAGCAAGCGAAGCACAAGACCAACGGGGCTACTGAGAATGCCTCAAAATCGGCCAATGCGAAGGATCCGTCAAGACCACGAAGGAAGAAGGCAAGGAGGGCTTGTTTCGCTTGTCAACGGGCGCATTTGACTTGCGGTACGCTTGTGTGACCTTTCTGCTTTTCTGAGTTTGATCATTCTTGCTCGCTTCTTCGCGCGCGCATTGACTCTGTCTCCCGCAATGGAAATGAACCAACTGACAGAGCGATTACCTCTTAGGTGACGAGAGACCGTGTCAGCGCTGTATTAAACGTGGCCTTCAGGATGCGTGCCATGACGGTGTACGCAAGAAGGCTAAATACCTGCACGATGCGCCGGATGGAGCGTTGATGCCTGGAGTCGGGGGGAATTTCTACAACAGCGCGATGCGAACCAATTTGCCCTTGTCTCAAAATGGCGCCAATACGGTCAATACAACCTCTCAGCAGAATTCGGGGACCAATTACTACCCCACCCCGCAATCGAACTCTTACAGTGTCTATCAAGATACCCCCCTCGCACAAAGTTCTTTCCCTTCGCAAACTCCCGTTTCCCCGACCTTCAACATGAAGACTACTCCGACGGCTCGAAGTAACAGCTTGTCATCCTCGGTGAATCCACAGCCACCCAACACGACCGTATCGGGCGCCACCAGTCAAAGTCAGAATCCCTTCGCGGGACCGTTCTTTGACCCAAGCGACCCTGCTCTCTTCAACTTTGACCTTTCTAGCATGAACTTTGAGAATCGCTACGGCGCGTTAGAGTTTGGGATGCTCGGCCACATGGCAACCGGTGCTGGTGACTCTCCCACTGATTCCGTCACCCAGCGAGGATCGATAGGCCGGAGTGGCTCCGCGCAATACTCTACGACACCCATCACCGGGGCGCCTGGCTTCGGGGAGAGTCCTGGGAACCAGCAACCTTTCATGTTTGGCAACGATCCGCTGCTGAACGAATGGCCGAATAGCCAGGCTCCGAATCAAGGGCATCTGAATGTTAGCGGCGTCTATCCCCAGGGCGGCATGATGCACATGGCCAAGTCCGAGGCGCCACATGCGTTTGCCATCGAGAGCGGACCGGCCGGTTTCTCCAGCCCCAGTGCGACAACCAGCCCTCATATCAACAGCGGGTATGATGAGAGTTCGCTGAGCAATACAATCGTGAATAAGTCAAACGGCTTAGCTGCCAACGGACAACGGCCAGCGATCACGACGCCAAGCCTGAAGCACCAGAGCTTGCAGTTTGGAGTCAAACGACGTCAGCGGAACCCGTCGACTGTGTATGAGAGCGTGAAAGAGCCGTATGCCTATACGAACCGCTTCCACAATTTGACTGCCTTCATCCAACGGCGCTTTTCCCCGCAAAAGACCTTGCAAATTGCGAAAGCGTTAGCCTCGATCCGCCCGTCGTTCATTGCCACGACCAAGACGCTCAACCGGGATGATTTGATCTTCATGGAGAAGTGCTTCCAGCGGACGCTCTGGGAGTATGAGGACTTTATCAACGCGTGCGGGACGCCAACCATCGTTTGCAGACGAACCGGCGAGATTGCGGCGGTCGGCAAGGAGTTTAGCATCCTCACCGGCTGGAAGAAGGATGTATTGCTGGGCAAGGAACCGAATCTCAATGTCAACACCGGAGACTCATCGGTTCCCCAGTCCGGCACCACATCCCGCGGCAGCTTTACACCTCGAAGTTCTACGCTGGAAAATGCCACTCCTGGACGCCCGCACCCTGTGTTCCTTGCTGAATTGTTAGATGACGACAGTGTGGTGGAATTTTACGAGGACTTTGCTCGACTGGCCTTTGGTGACTCCCGCGGCAGCGTCATGACCACATGCAAGTTGCTCAAGTACAAGACTAAGGAGGATATGGAGCTTGCACAGTCTGATGACAATCAGAGGTGGAATAATCACTTGCGCAAAGGCGGCATTGCCGGCGAGGCAGGGATGAATCAGTTAGGTTTCAAGGATGGCAAGGTCGAATGCGCCTACTGCTGGACAGTGAAAAGAGACGTATTTGACATTCCAATGCTTATTGTGATGAATGTGAGTTGCCAAAGATTTTGACTGCGCGACGTTTACTGATTCCGACTACAGTTCTTACCGTGCATATGACTGAATCGCCTCATTGGTGGTTCGTACACGGATGTCCTTTGAATGCTTTGAATGTGTTATTGATCAACTTGTGCATTTGGTTCTCTCATACCCTCGGATGGATTAAAAGTTCGCTCCCCGGTCGACTGTGATTTATGCTGTTCATTGTTCTGCCCTTGAAGGGCTTTTGCATTGGTACATAACTTTCTTCTTTGGGTGTACGATTGTCGATTCTGGTCGAGCTGTCTTATAAGGGTTCTACTGGCTCTAATGTCTTACTGGGCCAGTTTGAACATAATTGTTTCTGCCTCTCCGGTATGGCAACCGGAGGCTTTTCTCCCCTGCCGGATGCGTGCGGATGACTTGAGCATCGCATTCAAGTATATATTTATCCTTCCTTTTCTCTATCAGTCTAGCTGGAGGATGGGTGTCAACGGTGATTAGATCTCTGGCATATGGGGAGGGTGAACAAATCAACGACTTTAGTAATAAGCTATCCGAAGCTTCAGTCCAAATGTATTATTTCCAATCTGTAAAGAAGAGATCCATGAACTTGTAGCAATTCTACAGCATCTGGATGTTTCCAGTGCCATATGATAATTACCTCGACTCCCGTCCGCAGGTAATTATATGACTGTAAGATACCAATTTAACCAATAATATTTGACCATCGCCGTCATTATCTTACCCCGCGTCGTCCGTCGGGTCTTGCAGCAATACGAGCATCTTCCGCCATGTTTTCGACCAGTTTCCATCGAGTCATACAAAGTAGTCTAACCCCTTTGTGACTCCTCTTTCCCAGCAAGAGAGACCCAAAAGTCCCAAGAGAAGAGAAGAAATCAAAACCGACCCAGCCGAACAACAACAACAACAACACCATCAGGCCAACCTCGCCATGCGACCGGACGGACCTCGGGATCCCGTCGCGGGGCCAGACAGCGGTCCCGAAAACCCATATCCAGTGTGTCTATCCGGACCCGTGATCAAGGGTTTTGGACGGGGAAGCAAAGAGGTAACTACGATCCTTCCCCATCTGCATACGAAGTGACATGGCCCTAACGGTCAATAGCTGGGCATTCCGACGGCCAATATCCCCGCCGACGGACTCGCGGACTATCCTGATCTCCAGGTCGGGGTGTACTATGGCGTTGTTGCGCTTGATCCAGCCAAGTTCCAGTATCAGGAGGGCGAGGGCTCGTCGACAGCAGCAGCAGCAGCAGATGCAGGAGCGGCGATTCTGCCCGCTGTGCTGAGTATCGGGTATAACCCGTTCTATAAGAACAAGACAAAGTCCATTGTACGTCTTCACTCGCCTATTGAGCATCTTCGAGGAGATGCAAATACAATGGAGGGTATGCTAAGGCGATTGCTACAGGAAATCCACATCATGCCACCGCTTTCCTCCCCATCGCCAACGGCCGAAGGCGCGGGAGAAGCGGGCCAGGTGAAATTCCACAAATTGCCTGACTTCTACGGGACGCAGCTGAAGCTGCTGATTCTGGGGTATATTCGCCCCGAGTACGACTATGTGTCGCTGGAGGCGTTGATCGAGGATATCCGGGTGGACTGCGAGGTTGCGCGGAAGAGTCTGCAGCGGCCAGCGTACGAATGTTATCTTGATGGGGATGAGAAGGAGTGTTTGGATGCGGTGAGGGAGCAGCGGAGGTGGTTGGTGACATTTTGAGCTTTTCATTATAGATTTATAGTAGTATTCTAGACGATCATTGTACATAGCTATAAACTGTTGCCTGGCGAGACTCGTTCACGTGCACATTCGCTAACCAGTACCTTTCTATCAGCCCTACAGAATAACGCCAGCAATGAGCTACGAGCGGATGCGCACGGAGACCCCTGTTAAAATATATGGTTCAATGGATCCACCATTGCCTCGATGCGATGGAGACTGTAGCCCGTTTAAAACACATTGACTGGACCGTGCTGCGCTGCCAATAATCGTCGACGTCAGAGCGGTGTTGGCGCCGAGGAATGTATACACTATGTAGGACAGGCGGAATGCAAACAAACCAGTTATGGCGATACTGACACCCCAAGAGTCTTATGTCATTCGGCATATCCTATGTTGCTTGTCAAAATGCATTGATTGTAGCTAGAGTATGTTGAGATCAGTATATACCAGGCATATATACCAGCCAGTGAGTACGTTGAGGATCATTCAGCTAGTACAGCGCTAATTTGCAAAGGTCAAATCACTATAATTATCGGCATTGAGATTTCCCAAGGAAAAGGCAAATCCAGTCTGTAGTTAGTACTGCAAGCAATACGCTGCAATGGATAGACTGCGCCAGCATCTCTCTCGCCGGCGCCGCAGCAGCGGCTCCAGCGCGACACCTCTCCAGTCGCCCAATTTCCCCAGCATCGACATGCGCCAGGATGAACGGGACGTGCCCCCGCGACGTCTCTATGTAACGTCCGACACGCATGATTTCGACCCAAGCATCATTGCGCGCTTCCAAGGCGAAGGGTTCGAGGTGGAGTATTTGCCGTTTCCAGGCGGAAACGAAGATCTCGAGAGAGATCGCAAGGACCTGGAGCACCTGCTGCACGGGAGGGAGGATGATCTCGAGCCCGGGGAGAGATACGCCGTCGTTGGTATGAAGGATCTGTATCCTCTTGCCTAGGGTAGAGCCCATTGCTAATGCTACTGAAAACAGCATATCACCGGCCGGCTTTCCTGCTCCTCGCATCACACCACCAGTCCACAACAGCCACCAACCCTCTTCCCAGAATGTGCGCTCTAGTCGCCTACTACCCGCGCGGACCACTTGACAAAACCTGCAAGGGAGAAAGCAAATCGCCGGCATGTCTGCTTCCCCCCTCCACCACCTCAACATCCACCTCCTCCTGCTACGCCTCCCTCTCCCTCCTCCCCATCCAGATCCAGCTAGCAGGGCACCAAAATCCCTCCTTCTGGGACGACTACAGCGCCCACCCAAGCAGAAAGCGACATAGATGCCACCTCTTCTTCTACCCCGAGTCCGAGCCTGGCTTCGCAGAGCACCCGAGCCCGACCTACGACCGGCTCAGCTCCCGCCTCGCCTGGAGCCGCGCGCTGGATTGTCTCAAGCGCGGGTTCGGCTGGCCCGGCGGGAGCTGGAAGACGCCCGACGTCGAGACGATCTGGGAAGAGTACTGGCGGAATCTGCTTTTCGATGCGGGCCGTAACCCGGGCGCGGAGCAACACGCCGCCAAGATCACGAAGATAATGATCGGTAGTGGCGATCCGAGTAGCCTAGACAGGCAGATTGATGAGACGCCGCTGGTGAATTGCGTTCCGACTATGGTTGGGGGTATGTAATGACGCCTTCTGATTTCACCCGATATGCAGAATTCCAGTGTCAATTGCTTACTGTCGACGACAGGAAGCGACAGGCAGTCGATTTCAACCTTCTACGCGGAAGCATTCTTCCCTACCGGCCCCAGATCACAGCAGATCCGCTTGCTTTCTCGCACCGTCGGTCCGGACCGCATCGTCGACGAGATCCTGCTGGCGTTCCGGCATACCGAGGAGATACCCTGGTTGCTCCCGCGGGTACCGCCCACGGACCGCGATGTGAAGATTGTCCTCGTGATGACGGCCAGTTTCCGCGCGGGGAAGCTCTCCCGGCAGAATATGTACTGGGATCAGGCGAGTGTGTTGGTGCAGATTGGGTTGTTGGATCCGGCGCTCGTGCCGGGGAGTTTCCGCGCGACGGGAAAGACGAGGGAGGGCAGGCAGGATGTGGAAATATTGCCAGTTGTTGGAGCGGAAGGGGTGGAGAGGATCCTGAATGGGTAGGAGTAGTACAGTAGTACTGATTAGACCGTCGAGAAATACAATCGGGCCCGAGTCAAGGCTCGGAATGAATCATCTATATTGAGTATCTGCGCATGACTGTTGTAAGGCGTCCATCAATGATCGCAGAGTAACAAGATCCCTGCTCACACCCCCAGGACTTTTCAATGTCCTCAGACTAGCCTCCTGCGCCAGAGGAATGACCTCCTCGACCGATTTCCCTGGTCCCTTTGCAAGCCCGGCAATAACCGCGCCCAGTAACGTGTCCCCCGCACCGTTGACACTCACAATCTCGCCATCCGCCAGGACGCCGGCCGATGGGAAAAGTCTCATATACACACCCCCGATCAGCTCATCTGTAGGCGAGGCGCGAGAGAGGATATACGGTGCCGAATCAGGAGATGCGAGACGAGCATCTCCCGGACGAAGCAGTTGGGTCACCAGAACCCCCTGAGCGCCCAATTTCGCGATAATGCACGGAATAAAGGGAAGTAGCTGGATGCTCTGCTGTGGAATCCCCTGATCCACCAGCTCCGCAGTCGTCATTGCGACGAGGCGGTCTCGCGAGCCAGACGCGGACATTCCCATGGCGTCGATGATGCGCCACCAGCCCTCGGACTCGAACAACCCTGATTCGCGGGCTGTCGTGTACATGGCCGTGAGCTCGTACTGATTAGGAGCGGCCAGACTGATGGCATTGTTGGGGATCGCCCCGCCCGGTCCAATTGCTGCATCCGCCTCGGAGGTCTTGGAAAACAGACGGCGAGACTTCGCCGTGGAGACCGGCTCAAAGGCGACCCGCGCGCCGTGCTGCTTAGCAACGGCAACCCATCTCGCAAGAACCGCCGGACTCCAGTTCGCATCCACGACCACCCACTGCGGCTGAGTGCGGCGGATCAGCGGCTCCCAGAACTCGTCAAAATCAAGCACGTGCTCCGGCAGCTCCATGATGCCCATGTCAGCCATAGCCACTACGAGGTCCCGCTTCGCGTCATTAATGGCGACATATTGTGCCGTGCGCGCTCCAGACGAGGTAGGCAGAATCTGTACGCCGGCGGTGGGGAGCCCCTCCTCCTTGAGCGTGGAGAGCGCAGCACGGCCACTCAGGTCATCCCCGACTACACTGCAGAATAGGACAGAACTTCCAAGATAATGTGACGCAATGGCAACGTTGTGGCCTACTCCGCCCAGGCTCTGCCCGATGATGGCGGGATTTGATGTTTGAGGAACGGGTGTGATCTTGTCGCTCTCGCTAGCAAAGGGGGTATAATCGCAGGACAAGTCGATCGCAAGAGAGCCAGCAACAAGGACGTCTGCCTCATTCAGTTGTTCAATTGTACTCGTAGTTAGGGGTTTATGGTTCACCCCGGCCTCTGAAGTTGCTTGGTCAGCTCTTGCGTTCTCGGAGACTACTGGCATGTGTCTGCAACATTAGGGACATTCCAAGATTCGCAGTAATCTATCATCACAAAACCCATCAAAATGGGCAAACTCACCGGCCTTCAGACCCTCTATCAGCCTGCTCTAATTTGGCGAGTTCAACCGCCACCTTGGTTGCGCGCTTCACGTTGGCCTCGACCAGCGCCCTGTTGGCAATCACACTCTTTCCACCACTAAGCTCCTTGATTTTCCCAAGCACAAAAGGTGTGTTATCGCTTCCTCGGTAGCCTTCGACTTCAGCCAAGCGGATCGCCTCTTCTATTATTGTGTCCATTTCGCCTTTGGGAATCGACTGCTCCGCTGGCACTGGATTGGCAAAATGGATACCAGACTTTACAGGAAGCTTCGATTGCGCGTCTGTTTTGTGTCAGTAGGATAGCGCAATTGAGTGAAAAAAGCCATGGCTGCCTTACATATGATTGCAGCCGCTTCCGCTTCATCTCGGATTACTCTGGGACTCTTGATCCCACTCTCGCGTGAGAAAAAGGCAGGGAAGTCCACAGAGCCTTCACGGCCATCGGCAAATGTCCCAACACAGACTCCCTCGGTTTCTAGAAACTCAAGTGTCCGCGGGATATCCAGGAAGCTCTTGCATCCGGAACTGACAACAGCAACAGGCGTCCGTCCCAGCTCAGTCAAATCGGCTGCATCGCGCTGAGGTCAGCTAGAGATCGTACCGGCAGGTGAGATTGGCTTACGTACCCGAGATATCCATGGACGACTCCCCGCCACGGTGAACACCACCTAGATCAGTCAGCCTACGCAAACCATAGCAAAGGGGTATACACACCGAGACCACCTGTCCCGAACACCTTGATACCCGCTAAGTGAGCAAGCACCATTGTTCCCGAAACGGTTGTTCCTCCATGGAGTCGTCTACCAGCTATTCCCTGAAAAACGTCAGTCAAGTAATTGAGACTCCCATATTCGGAGTCATCGTACTAGACCGCATATATAGCCAAGGTCTCTACGCGAAACCTTCAAGGCATCCTTTCTCTCTGCGGTCGATGCTAGCTCAACGAGCTCTTCGTCACTAAGGCCAACCCTAGCAACCCCATTGAGGATGCCGATTGTGGCGGGAATTCCCCCATTGACTCGAACGACGGATTCAAGCAAAGAGGCGAGAGCGACACTCTCGGGGTATGGAAAGCCTACCAGTGGTATTAGCCTCGCTTGCTACTCATAGCTATGATGGCTCAGACATACCGTGGGTATAGATCGTAGATTCTAGTGCCACTACTGGCTTTCCTGTAGCCACCGCATCACAAATCTCCTCAGATACTTTTAAGAATTTGTTTGGTGCGACGTTGTGATAGCTTCGAATTGCCCGAGGAGCTCTTGTTGCTGGTCCCCGAGCTCTGCAGCAGAGTCGGGTAGCGGCTTGTGAAAGCATGACAAGGGCAGCGCTGTGCAGAACGATACGAAACTCACCCTTGCAGATCAATCAACACAATACACAAGGGGACAGATGAATGAGGACAATCGTCAGTCGTTGGACGAAGAAAGTGGAAAGAGTAGCACGCAGCAGTACGAAGTTCGTGGTAGTTTAGCTATCGGTCTATCGCCGATAAGCTGATTGTGCCGCCTTGGCTGCCGTAATTGAGTACGGTACCTTACGGACGTACGTAACCGGCTACTGTTTGGGGACACCTCAGCATCTGGACAGTTTTGGTCCTATTCCCTTTACTCCCTTCCATTCCCCCCAGTTCTTCCAATCCATCTTTCTGTGCTTCTCTCGACATCTCCAGGTGAGATAGATTGTGCACAGCGGCGCGGTCTGCTCAACAAGACCGCCCATAGTCACAATGAGGCCATTTACCGCAGTCACTGCGCTTTGCGGGCTGCTGTTCTCAAGCAGCTTAGTATGCGCCGACTCCTCGACCAGCTCGCGAGTCGCTTTACCCGCAGACTTCAAGCCGCAGGAGGTATTCAAAAATGTGAATCTGGTCCGGAATACCAATTTGGAGAAGGGATATGTTCGAGAAACCGTCAATGTTGTTGTTGAAAATGTCGATAAACAACCGCAGAGCGACTACTACATACCGTTCCCATCGGACGTCTTTGGCAAGGTTGGGGGATTGGAAGTGAGGGACAAGAAGGCACCAGAGAAGGGCAGATTTGACGTTGAAGCTTTGGAAGTCGAGTCACCAAGGTGTGTATGCAATTGATTGCCAATGGGTCTGTTTGATCGTGGTAATGCCGACGCCACGGTTGCTTCATCGGAGATTCTCTGCTTCGGGACCTGCTATTCGGATATTGCAGAAAGCTAACCTTTGGTTCCTCGCAGCGACTACCAGTACTTTGTCGTTCACTTCCCCGAGCCGCTTGCGCCGTCCTCTCAAATCACATTGGGAATCTCATACTTCGTCCTCAACTCTCTCACTCCACGCCCGGCCGCCATCGGCCAAGCTGACAAGCAGTATCTCACTTATTCTTTCTCTGCTTATACTCCGTCTGCATATCAAACGATGACTCAGAAGACCAAGGTTAAATTCCCCAACACCAATGTGCCCGACTACACAACCACTTCCGGCTTGAGGTCTGGTTCCGATCCCGAGCGTCAAGGCACCACCTACACTTATGGTCCCTACGATACGGCCAAGGTTGCTCCAGGAAACACCTACCCTATCACTGTGCGCTACGAATTCACCAGACCTGTGATCACCGCGTCATTGTTGGAGCGGGACCTGGAGGTCTCCCACTGGGGTGGAAACCTGGCGACGGAGGAGCGGTACTGGCTTCGCAACAATGGCTCCATGCTCTCGAAGCAATTCTCTCGCGTGGAGTGGACTTTGACCAACTACCAGCAGTTGCCGTCCTCGGCGGTCCGTGAACTCAAGTATCCTCTCAAGCCTGGATCGGTCGATCCGTACTTCATCGATGACATTGGCAACGTTTCTACGAGCCGCTACCGGCCTGGAAATCCCCCCAAGCGGGAAGGGTCTCTGGAGCTTCGTCCACGTTTCCCGATCTTTGGTGGCTGGAATTACAGCTTCCGCATTGGCTGGAATGATGAGCTATCCACTTATCTACGTAAGGCAGCTAACGGCGCCGACTCCTATGTCCTGAAAGTTCCTTTCATCGAGGGATTCAAGGTGCCTGAGGGAGCTCAGTACGAGAAGGCCGTTGTCAGAGTGATCCTCCCCGAGGGCGCCCGAAACGTCCGGTATCAGGTTCTGGAGGGAGCTTCCAGCAATGGCCTCCCTGGCTCGAGCCAGATCCAATCTCACATTTCCAAGCAAAAGACCTACATGGACACATTGGGCCGCACAGTATTGACCCTGACGGTCGAGAATCTCTCGGACGAGGCTCGCGATTCGCAGATAGTGGTCAGTTTAACCCATAGTCGTCTCTACGAACCTTCTGACATGCTGACAAAACGTTAGGTTACTTACGATTACTCCTTCTGGGACGGCCTGCGCAAGCCCTTCACCATCACTGCTGGAATGTTCGCTGTCTTCGTTACCGCGTGGCTCATCGGAAACCTTGATGTCAGCATCAAGAAGCGATGAATACCTTTTTTGCCTTGTCATAATATGAGAGCATTTTCTTTTCTTCTTGTCTCGTACATCAATGAACGCAGAGATATGTACAAGAGCCCCAATAACGCGTAGAGCCAGTAGAGCAGCGCCTACGTATTACTCGAGTCTGTAGGGAATTGCAAAGTGGCCGAACCAAACCCTTTCGACATTGCAAATTCTAAAGAGAAAGTTGATACACATGCTGAGCCCCAAAACCCGCAGCGACTGCCTTCCTTCCTTGCTCCTCTTCCATGCTCTGCAATATTCGCAGATACTAAACGCCAGACGCCTTGCAAACCAAATCGATGCGAGTAAAATAAGTACAAAGGCCAGAAGACTAAGCAGCCAGCCTTGAGCTATTTTTGCTTTTTTGACGAGGATCAGTCTACTCCTCGAATTTCCTCTTGACCCCATTTCCATTCGCGCCGGGTGGCATCTGTCTCGCACGCCGTCTGCGTTCTTCCTCCTCCGTAGCGGCCTGGGCCTGCCGTTTCTTCCAGGAGGCTTTGATTGCCGGCGCGACGCGGATGAGATCCTCCTCGGTGACGCGGTCTTCGATACTCTCAAGCACCTTCTCGACGGTCGAGATGTGATTGGCGTCGGCCTTGTCGTCGCGGAGCCGATGGAACCGCCATCTCCCTTGCTCGTCCTTGAAGCATTCGACGATCGAGTCGTCCAGCGGGGCCTGCAGGGCCTTGAGGGCCTCCCAGTCCGACTCGGTGACGTACATCTCACCCCAGGACTGGTATTCGTTGGCGTTGAGCATGACAAACAGATGGCAGATGGGGATGACATCGTAGTCCGGGTAGGGCTCGGTGATGCCGTCGGCCTCGTCGTCCGTGTCCGGTTCGAGGAGGGGGAACTCGAGACGCAGGCGGAAGTCGATGGTGTTCTCAGAGGGGGGCTTCCATTTGAGGATGTACTCGTCCGTGCCGATGCGGTAGGGGGTACTGCGGCAGGTGAAGATGAGGCCGTCGTTGCCGTGGATCTTCTTGACTTTGGGGATGATCTCGCGGAACATCATCTCGATGCCGTAGCTGAACTGCGTGGATTTGTCCTCGACCGCGAACGCGCGGTGCTTTTTTTCTTCCGGGAATTTCTTATAGAGCGCGTTGTACGGCTTGAGCACCTTCTCCTTGAAATATGCCAGCCGCTTGTCCAGCGTCCGGTGCATGAGCTTCTGCCCGTCCAGAACTAAACAGTCGAACACGAGGAACTTGAGCTGCTGCGTGCCATCCTCGTACGTGTCGTTGACCAGCTCGCCGTCGATCAGGGTGTCGACGTGGAAGGACTGGAACGTCTCGTCGTCCGGCTGGGGGAAGTGCAGGCCCGGCACGTAGCGGTAGTCATTCTTGCGGTCGATCAGGTAGTGAATCTCTGGTACTGGCGAGTCCTCTTCACCACGTGCAAAGTACATAAGACATCGGATGCCGTCCGTTTTCTCGCACACATAGTAGTCTTCCCGTTGGAGCTCGAGGAGATGCCGCTTCGCAAAACTGACCGGCTGCGCGCCGGGGAAATTGAGGTTATTGCGCCCTAACAAGGCGGCGACCTCGCGGCGGAACTGATCCGCCAGTTCGGGCTCGGCTTTGATGCCTACAGCATCGAGGTCGGGAACGGATGGGTTGCCCATTTTCGACGGAGGGGTGACGGTGGCTTTGACAGCGCGTGGAGGGAGGGATGAGCCGAAAGGGAGTGTAGCTGGAGCGACAGGTGAGCTCTCGCCCGGAGGCGCATAAAGCGAAAGGTGTGCGCAATCCTTAATCGCAGCGCTGCAGTTGGGTAGGGAAAGTCGAATCAGATTGCGGTCATTTCATCCAGATTGACAGTGAGGCGCATCCATGGCAGAATGAAGTTCATTCTTTGATCCTGGCGGCCTTGCGGAGGTACCAATGGTGGCCTGAGGCAGAACTCCAACTGAAGTATACAGATTGCTTCACCAGCTTCGACTCAAAAGAGCACCTTTCATAATTTAGGGTCAGATAGCTCTATATAGCATCAAATAGTAACCTGCAGATTTTGATTTTGCCCTCAACATTGCGTGTGTAACTAGGTAATATGTCCTTTGAATGTTTCTATAAAGTGAAGAAGAGAACAAGAATCGACGTCGTTACAACTCAACTTGAGACAGGAAGCCTCCATATGCCGTGTACAATAGACTTAGGGGTATMATTTCATCACAACCGAACAGCTCCAGACCGGAATAATCTCATCCATGAACCTCCATTAAACGCCATCACACTCGCCAGCCGCATGCCAAGAAAGAGATATTAGGGAAGAAGACAAGAAGAAGACGGTCATCACCCAAGACCAGCTGGGACGAAGCACAGAAATACAAATTACGAAGAGGCGGCCAGGGGTAGCTTCTTTGGAGCCGGCGCAGGGGTCTTCTTCGCTGTATCCGGTGCGTTATCCGATCCCGTCAAGGAGACAGGGGATGCTAGGGGAACATCGTCCACGGGCCGAAACGGATTCCCATCGTTTGTTGGAGTGGTATCGCTGGTCGAGAAGAGTCCGCCGCCGCGAGCTCCGCCCAAGGCATGAGAAAGCATCTCCTTGATTCGCACGTACTTGTATTTCTTCTTGGTCGAGATCAATGGATGAGTGACCAGGGGTTGTGGGCGCGAGCGAAGAATCGCCGCCATGACGGCGTCTTTCTCCTCGTCTGAGTCGACGGGACCGTTGTTTTCCAGATCATCCTGTAGCGGAGCATTCGCGTCGATGGCCGCCTCTGCACGATAGAAGACATAACAGTCAGCTCTCCGTACTCCACAGTGAACGTGAAGAACGACAATAAACGAAGACACTCACTCTGCTGACGGGCCTGGTTCTTCTTCTGATACGCCTGGAGGAGCATGTCATAGGGCAAAGAACGGCCGGGCACCGCACGCTTCGCACCCATCGAGTGACTCTTGCACGTCAACGAACGCGCACACTGAGCCCCATTCGGCAGAATGACACCACACTGTTTCTCAACATCGACGGGACCCTTTGGCTTCGGCGCCTTGGGCTTAGGCTCTTCCTTCTTCTTTTTCTTCTTGGGCTCCTTATCCTCCTCGCCCTCGGTCTTGCGCTTCTTGCCTTTCTTCGTCCCGTCCTCCGCCATGCCCTTGACGGCGCTCTTCTTCGCGCCCTTCTGTGCCTTGATCGAATCATCCCCGTCCTTGTCGCCGCCCGCGGCGTCGTCATCCCCATCCTTATCCTTCTCTTTGGCCCGGTTCGCCGCATCGCGCGCCTCTTTCTTCCGCCGCGCCTTCTCCTGCTTCGCCCGGATACAGCCGCGGATATGCTCTACCGCATTCTGTTTGAGGACCGGCCTCTTGCACGTCTTGCATATCACCGTCTCCAAATTGTCTTCCCCACGGGGCTTGCCCGTTGGGAAGGCAGCCATGGTCTTTTCATCGATCTCCGGGAGTATGGGCGACGAGCCGGGCGATTCGGGCACTTCTACAGTAGACAGGTTTGACATTAGCCCCCTTTCATCCCGTGTGCCCCGATAGATTGTATCCCAGCGTTATCCAGCAAAGACCTACCCGCAGCAGCCTTCTTCGCCTTGGCCGACTTGGCCGCCTTCTTCAATTTGATTTTCGTAGGTTTCGCATCTTTCTCGGAGTACTTGTACCCCGATGCGTCCACCAAGCTGCCCGAGTTCGAAGCGACCGACGACGCTGTGCACGGGAATACCACCAATTAGCGTGCATCACCCCAACACCAGTATCTCGTGACATTGTGCCCACGTACCTCGACCAGAATCACCGTTAGTACCCATGATCGAGCGCGTACAAAAGGTTGGTTCGTAACTCGAGTGCGATGAACAGCCCGATCAAGCCAGTGATGGAAATTCCGACCGTCTGATGAGCAGAAAGTGGACGATAAATGTGTTGATGAATTCAAGTGCTGCGGCGGGTTTGGCTGTCTGGCTCCGGAATTGATCAGTTCACTCGACACTTCGAATCGGGCGCCTCCGCATGGGACGGTCACGTGAGGATATCAGTGTAAGATAAGCAGAGGGGAACAATACAAATCACGTCTATTCAGAATAGTGCTAATAGCTATTGAAAGCCAAGCCCTTGGAGGAGCGTTATTCTCAAAGAGATTGATATTGTACATATGCTTCTACTATACAAGATAGAAATGTGAAAGGCGTTCAATGTATCCAGTGTTGTAACTGGGATCTGACCTCGAAACAGAATGTGCCTCATAATCCATGCTTCGAGAAACACAGACTGCTATTCGTGCCTCCAAATCCAAAGCTGTTTGTTAGTGCTACTGTGATCTGACGCTCTTGTGCCTGGTTGGGAGCGTAGTTGCAGTCAAAGCCTTCCGCCAGACGGTCCAAGTTGATGGTCGGTGGCATCACATTCTAACGATATCAACAATCAGTATAGCACATTCATCTCGACTTATGGCTCCAGAACACACCTCATTGATAGCAAGAACTGTGAATAACGACTCCAGAGCACCAGCGCCACCGAGTAAATGACCTACAGCCCCCTTTGTGCTGCTGACATTGATCTCAGCCGCGTTCTGCTTCCCTCCAGGGCCGAGAAGGAGAGACTTTATTGCTGCATTTTCCGCAGCATCCCCAACCACAGTCGACGTAGCGTGTGCATTGACATAGTCGACAGCAGACGGTGGGAGTTTTGCATTTTTTAGAGCCTTCTTCATCGCCATCCATGCCCCCTCGCCATTTTCCTTAGGCGCTGTCATATGGTGGGCATCGCCGGAGCAGCCGTAGCCTTTCAGCTCTGCGTAAATGCGAGCACCTCTGGCCTTTGCATGCTCCAATTCCTAACGGACAGAAAAAAGGGCTCTAGTCAGCACCAGTTGATGTCGTCGAAGAGGCCACCCACCTCTAGCACTAGCATGGCCGCTCCTTCACCAACCACAAATCCTTTCCGGTCTGCATCAAAGGGTCTCGATGCCTTTTCCGGGGCGTCATTAAAATCGGTGGCGAGGCTTCTGGCTCGAGCAAAGCCGCCAATGGCCAATGGATGAATGCATGACTCCGCACCGCCAGCGAGCATCACATCCGCATCACCACACGTGATAAAACGAGCTGCATCGCCAATCGAATGCGCTCCGGTCGTGCAGGCCGTTGTGACGGCATGATTGGGGCCCTGCCCAAATAAGTGTCTCATTGTGATTGATTCAGTGGCAAGCACTTACCATAAACCCATATCTCATAGAGAGATGACCAGCGCCCAAATTGATCAGGAGCTTTGGGACAAACAATGGAGATACCTTTCTGTACCCCTGCACAAGACATTATCAACAATGACGACGCTTCGGAATCATGAGCGGAAGGACCAACCCCCTTGTCATATGCCACGACCGTGTCATAGATCTCATCAAAGTTCCCAATCCCGGAACCCAGACAGATACCCTAGACGCATCATCAGGCGCGGCGCTTCGACTAAGTACCGCATCAACCGTCACGCACCGTAGCTTCCCTCTCCTCGAACGACGTAGGCTTCCAACCGGCATCTTCCAGCGCTTCCTCGGAGGCAGCCATGGCATACTGAGCGAACCGAGCCATCTTCCGCTCGTCCTGCCAAACCAAGCCCATAACCCTCAGCACAAATACTCCAATCCTGCCAGGAAGAGACAACAGTTATCACCTACATCTCTGCTTAGCCATTCCGAAGCTGTCCAACCGCCCTCCTGCCGGGAGCCCGCAGGTACCACAGCGGCGATCTGACAAGGCAAGTCCGCGAACCGAGCATCGCGATGCTTCACATTGACAATACCGCAATGACCATCCAGCAGGCGTGTCCAGGTGCGACGGACCCCTATACATCGAAACAAGAATAAAGCGACAAGATTAGCAAAGCCATTCGGCGCAAAGTTCCGATTTTGGTCGAATGCAAAGACCTTCCCCTTCTGGACAATCGGAGGAGTGGGGAATGGAAACCCGCCCAGTTGATGGATGCCGAGGAAGAGAGAAATCAGAACAACGCGACGAGGTAGACTCCCCAGCAGGGATGTCAAGATGATCTAGTGCAGGTGCAAAAATGTACTGGCATGTAGGAAATCGAAAAGAATCAAAGGGGTGGATGGTATCGACTCACCTACACCCAGAGGTGTGACTGCGCCTAAACCCGTTACAACAACACGACGCATGGCATACTGATAGGCGGCCGAAGGAGACAAACAAACGACTGTAGAACTTGTTCAAGAGATAGATAACTATCGACCTATGATACTTCCTCTATGAAGTTCAAAGTGGAATTATCTCCGAATCAGCCAATAATGACCAGCGTCTAAGCAACGGTCACTGAGAGTTCTGGGACGGACCAGAAAGGAAAGTCTGCACGACATCCATCAGAAAGTTGCCGCCCACTTTTTCTCTGGTCCATGGGCAGGGACTCCAATTCTTAACAACAGCATAGCGGGGCTGCGAATGATGGGAAAAAGTGCCACAGGATTGATTCTGATTTGTTGCCAGGTTAATATATCATATTTGACAGTTGAATGATATTCGAAAGATAGGAGCATTGTGATTCTCCATGATTCGATGGAATCGCCGAGAGCGCCCCGGTTTGCTACAGAATCGAGAACATATTAAGAGCCCAGTCTCTCTTGTCGCATCCCTCTTCTTCTCTTGCCATTGCAACTAGGAGTCTTCTGCGCTTCTCTAATATACCATTATGAAGACTACTCTGGTCAGCCTGCTGGCTTTGGCGGGGACGGCCCTGGCTCACGGTCATCACGACGATGCCGAAGTTGTACCCGAGAGTTTGCGGGAAGAATTGCTGAAGAAATGGGACCAGGAGGTATGAGGGATATTGTAGAGTTACCTACGCACAGATGTATACGATGCTCATTGTATCTAGTTTACATTTTCCGGCATTGCCACCTTCGCCCACTTGAAGCCCGTCAAGTGTCTGGTCGAGCCCGATGAGCGGTACGATATCGCCGTAATCGGCGCGCCCTTCGATACAGCCGTCAGCTACAGACCTGGTACGTTGCTATCCATTTCGTATGCGACTGGCAGAGTCATCCTAATAATATCACCGCAGGCGCCCGCTTCGGTCCGCGTGCGATTCGCGCCGCCAGCGCCCGCCAGATGGCCGGCACCAGCTACAACACGCGCGCAGGCATCAACCCGTACAGCTCCTGGGCGACAGTCAAGGACTGCGGCGACATCCCCATCACCCCCTTCGACAACGGCCTGGCCGAGCGCCAGATGTACGAAGCCTTCCTGGAACTCGGGTCCCGGCCGGCCGTGACGCCCGCGGACTCCAAGTACGGCGCCAAGGGCATCTCCGCCGGCAAGGCGAAACTGGTGACGCTGGGCGGCGACCACAGCGTCGCGCTGCCGGCTCTGCGCGCCCTGTACCAGATCTACCAGAAGCCCATCACGGTGCTGCACTTTGACGCGCACCTTGACACCTGGAATCCGATCCGGTACTCGGCCTACTGGACGTCGGAACAGTCGCACTTCAACCACGGCAGCTTTTTCCACAAGGCGAGCCGCGAGGGCCTGATTTGCAACTCGACTTCCGCCCACGCCGGTCTGCGCACCCGGCTCACGGGCGTCGACGACAGCGACTACACCGCCCCCAATACGCCCGAGCAAGGGTTCATGCGCATCCACGCCGATGACATCGACGAGCTCGGCCCCATGGGCATCGTGGACAAGATCATCGAGCGCATTGGCCTCGACCCGGAACAGCCCGTTTACTTGTCCGTCGACATCGATGTGCTGGACCCCTCCACCGCGCCGGGAACAGGCACCCCGGAGCCGGGCGGTTGGACCACCCGCGAATTCATCCGCATCCTGCGCGGCATCGAGAAGCTGAACATCGTCGGCGCGGATATCGTCGAGGTATCCCCCAGCTACGACAACAAGGGCGAGACCACCGCTCTGGCAGCGGCGCAGGTCGCCTTTGAGATTATCACCAGTATCGTCAAGGCCGGCGCGGGCGAGGATCTCGGCGGTTGGTACGGACGCAAGGCTGATGGTCAGGTATCTGCCGAGGAGATTGTCAAGGAAGAGACAAAGGACGAATTATAACGATTAGAATGCACCTCTGACAGTGTGGCTGAGGGGACGATCGCCAGTCCAGCAATTCCGCACGAGAATAGAAGTACATAGAGCTGCATCTTGATCGCATGAAACAATTGAATGAAGTTAACGACTCTATTTCACTTGCTCTTCGCTCGCTCCGGTAGCTCCCAACCTACGGCATACCAGTTAGGCATAGGAAAAAATCTATTCCCACGTACAAGTCGACCAAGCCAATCCGTGAATGCAAAGGCCGAGTAGAGCAATGCAGCGCAAGGGAATTTATCCAGCTCATGTCATTTGCTTAATTGTATCTGTCGTTCTGTACTGCTCTAGTTCCATGTGTCTTGCGAAAATCATAATAAAGCGTCATGAAGAGGGTCAAAGCATGTAGCCGAAGTAGGAGGGAATATTTGGTGACAAGAAGCGACAGATCACGCAGCAAGATAAGAAACAGGAAAAGAGAAAAAAAATCTGAAAACAGATTAGAATCATCAGCCAGCCAAAACAACGACGCCCTGACTTCCAACGCCGATAGAGACGATGAGAGGTTGATCGGAACCTGGGGTAATGAAAATCGAGGATCAAGAATGGTTTGATGAAGCAGGATGAAGAGCACGGGAATTGAGAAAAGGTAGGGGACAAATAGAGCAGAGAAAGAGAGATCAACCCGTCGCAGTGAGCAAGTAGAAGAGAAAGGCGTTAGCTTGCGGCAAGAGGATATAACATTGCGTATTGATGATCGGCACAAGGGCGAAGATTCAAGGAATCAAAAGTATCGTGTGAAATGGCCAAGCTGGGGATAGGAATGCATCATTGTTTCGATGAAAGCGGTACCGCGTAAAGAAGAGCTCGAGAGATTACAGTGAGACGTTGATCGAGTAAGCAGTGACCCTGTAGCTGGGAAAGCATGCTTCCGAAACTCCATAAACCTGTGGCACTCTTCGATAAAATCTGAATCGCGTAATATCTCTGATGAGGCTGGCGTCAATGGGACAATACCCTCAATGAGAAGAGGCTTCTTCCGGAGTGGACCGACCTGAATCGCCTTGATGTACAGAAGTTTTGGATGGAAGATTTTACAACAAGGGGCATCTGGACTTCTTCTTCGGGGCGGGCTCCAGAGCCGCAACAATTGCCTATGGTTGGAAATCCGAGTCAGTGTCCGATATGACTTATCCGATTGGTATCGCAGCCGATACAAACCTCATCAAAGACATCCTTAAGCTTGTACTGGGTCAAAGCGGAGCACTCGACGTATTTTACAGCACGCAGCTCCTTCGCCAAACGATCGCCATCTTCCTTGCGGATGGGTTGCATCTTCTGACGGGCGAGCTTCTCGCGAACGGCAGGGTCATCCCGAAGATCAACTTGGGTACCGACGATCAAACAGGGCACACCGGGGCAGTGGTGGTGCACCTCGGGAAACCACTTCTCGCGGACGTTTTCGAACGAGGCAGGAGAGGTCACTGAGAAGCAGACGAGGAAGACATCTGTCTGAGGGTAGGAAAGGGGGCGGAGACGGTCATAATCCTCCTGACCGGCGGTATCGAACAGTCCCAAGGTATAAGGCTCATCACCTATCCTATAGCAGGCGAATCCGAGTTAGTTGATGATAGCTTTTTTGGGTGCTGAAAGAAATGACGAAGCCGCTTCCCCCACAGTGCTAATCTTGACTATAGGGAGGCGTGGGCGCAGAATGAAAGGACGAGGTTTTATATATCGCAAGGGTGCATTATCAACAGTGAATCGAGAGTTAGATGTCACTTACATGACAGTAACCGCATAGTTGTCAAAGACGGTGGGGACATATTCTGAGGGGAACTTGTTTGTTGTATACGAGATAAGAAGGCATGTCTTTCCCACAGCACCATCACCAACGACGACACATCTGTAGATAATGAAAAGAACCTTGTTAGCATTTGACTGATTCACAGGGATACTTTGACTGTCCACTCGAGATACTACCCAGAAAGGACAAGGGGGAAAGTAGAAGGAGGGGAAAAGGAAGGGGAGGTGATGACGAAGACATAAGTGAAGAAATGGGTACGATTTAACGTACTTAATTGTAGCTACAACCATATTGCAAACTGTAGATATAGAAACGATCTTTTGAGAGCGAGAGCGTCAAAAAAGTGCTCCAGCTGATCCTCAGGCTCAAGAACGGCGATGAGGAGCGAGGGTGCGTAAAAGTATAATAGATAGGGAGGAAATCGCGGTGAGGATCGTCAAAAAGGAGACGAAATGGAGATGGCACAATCTAGATAATGATGGATGTTGGTGAATGGGACAGAGGTAGTGGGTGGAGGGGAAGGTCAAGACAAAATGAGAATGGAAATAATTATTTTGGAGATGGAGAACAGTAAGTTGATGGGGAGAAGGACAGCCACCAGATCTCGAGAGAGAGAGAGAGGGAGAAAGAGTAGGTATGGTATCGTGGTGTGCGGTGAAAGGCTAGCTAAGGCAATCAGAACAGTGTCCGTGAATGAAAGAGGACGGGAGTGATGGTCGAGCCAGCCAATGTGGGCGGGCGGGAGAAGTGGAGGAGGAGGGACACAGCTCGGTCTAGCACTCTAACAGTCTAAGGTAGGATCCTAGGATCCTTAGCTAGGTACGGAGCAACTAACAGGAACAGCAAGAGGCCCCAAGTACCTTGAGCTACCTAGGTAAGGACTCAGATACAGTACGGAGTGCCTTAAAAGGTGGAAGCTGTATCTGTGCCTCGAGGCCGATTGACTCTCTCTCACACCATCAAAATCTCTCGGCTGCTTTGATGATAACCACTACGTTCAATTGCCATCATCTACATCTGCAACTTTGTTGAAGTTGTCGTATACTACAGAACCCATCAATGCAAGAATGACAAGACTGATCATGACAAGAAAGGAAAATTTCACTCTCGTCATATTAGTTTCATCGTCAACAGGTGTCATCGATCTGATATTCTGAAGCAGAAAGAACACGGTTTGCGCTCCTATTGCCTATTCCTGACCCCGTTTTGAAGAGAACACCATTCGATTGTGGCCCCATACTTAGTGTTGTATCTCTGCAACGAGGGGAAGGGGAAGCAGCCGCGGTAGATTTGGATGGTGGGAAGTATTCGCCGGAGTCGACCCCACGCTCATGCTCTTGCGGTTTCTTTCCGAGAAACAGATGAATTAACACCAAGGAACAGCTACATAGCTACCTAGGCCCTATTCAATGGTTTGAGCCTCTGGCAGTACCACTGTAATGCGAGCCTCCGTGTTCTGACTGTCAAGAGTGTAGCCAATTTGTACAGAGCAGAGAATCCAGAGGTGTCAGTAACACGCCAGACGTCCCCCATCACTAAGTACACTCTCTCGGCCAGTCAGATTTCGCCAGCACCTCCATATTTGTCTGGACCGTTGCTCGTCCCTCAGTTCGACTATTTAGTAAAATTTAGGCTATGGATCGGGTCAAACTTGAGACTGTGATCGTCGGAAAACAAATAACCACATGAATCCCCACAGTCAAGAAAATAGGACGCACAACAAGGGAGCAATGGTAATGGTCACACTGCAACTCCTGTAACCGCCTCTGGAGATCAATCTTTATTATTTTTACTTATATTCTCTGCCGCAACCATTCGAATGGAAGGTTGCTTCTGAAGGTGTGCGAGTGGGCAAAAATAAAAATAACAACAAGTCGTCATCCATCCATATCCAACTGTGCTGTTACACAGCTCTGCCACTTAGCGCCGCCAGCAGCCAACCTGAATTGGCCATTTGGCCATCTACCTTCACCAGAGCTTCACGCTGTATGAGCTTATTATAACTGCTCACTGGTCCTTTTCCAGCGAATCTGACTGGAGATTTCGAGCTTCGAGTCGACCGCCCTGACGAGGCTTTCAAAACACAACTAACCATTCAAGACTGATTCATATTGACTCCCAAACAAGCTAGTATGAGGATATGAATCTGTGGCATTGCGCATCTGGCTCGTAGTGAGATCCATGTTTCTCACAAGATCTATCCTCGCGTTGCATGTATTATCGGTCTGATGTCCCTGAATCATTGCCTTCCTCAAAATAACAATTGATCTGAGCTCGAACTGTGATGAATACCAGCTAATAGGAAGTCCGGTGGATGATAGCCATAGGAGGAAGCTCGAAGAGCAAAGAATAAGGATAACTGCGAGGAGTTACCATCTTCTAGTGATCCCAGGCCAAGTTCCCATCTACAACTAAGCACTGAAATCAAGAATGACCAAAGATGACACAGGACGTAATATCCCTGCCAGAATAGCCCCAATTACGGGATTTCCGGAACAACGTCTTCCTCAAGGACTATCCATATCATCATCCGAGCCTGACCGAACGAGAGATCATCTCCGAGACGTGTCGAGAGAAGCAGACTTAGGCAGATTCCCCGTGAAGTGTCATTTACCGAGCATACAGCCACGTTTCAGACCTGCATAAGCCAATCCTAACCAACTCGGGATAAGAATCATGCTGTAACCTTGATTAGAAATGCACCTCAGTCATCGGCGTTCAGCGAATTACTTGGACTCCGAAATGGGGTTTCGCTATGTTGCCTGTTATCGTCCACCATTCTTAAGATGCTCAGTACTCCTGGCCGGGAAACTGTTGGAACTAGTTAGCAGTGTTGCGTAGGCCGTACAAGGATAGGAAATGAGATGGAACTTCTGGAAGCAAACACGAGCACAACTACTCTGTAGCTCTCCCAGAACCTCTCGAATGGACGTTCGGTCAACCCCAGCAATGTGATGGGGAACCTCGAAATTTCAGTCGAACTAGCTCATGTTAGAACTCTGATCGAATACAACAAGGCTACATGGATTGATACACAAGCTTGTTAGTGGCATGAGTTATGCGCCAATGCCAGCTTTTCAGGGGAGACTGGGAGCAGGCGGTCAAGTGGCTCAGGCGAATGTCATCTAGATACGAAAGCGGTTAAGGCATAGATACACCAAAAAAAGCCTGGTGATAGATAGTCTAGTAGTCGTCTAATCATTCTGTTCGTAATTGCGTCTATATAGATATCATGACAATTCCTGCGCCTTCTTGTACAATCTCGTTCTTGGGGAATTGTAACCGGGACGGAATCTGCTATGGCTAGAGCATCTCCATGGTCCTGCAATGTGATATGTACAATGTAATCCATTACGCCGATAGAAATGCATGGTTGGTTGCTGATTGTTGCCAGGACTTCGTGTCATTCAACGGTAAATTCCAGGCAATGATTCCGTTCACCTGGTGAAGTTCTTGCGTCGCATAAGCTCGTAGAATCATGCCACTGCTGCGTCCAGCAGCATAGTTGTAGATGTCTCCAAGGAACTCAAGACATTTCACGTTCGTTTGACGTGTCTATCCGGTTCGATTTCTTCCTCTTCAGTGGGGACCGGTTCAACCGGAGGTTCTTCGCTCATCTAGTCGAGCAGTTAGCCTTGATCAAAGGTAAGAATAAATCATGAATCACCTTATCAAGTTTGTAATCTTTCATGGCCAAGCTCAAGGGTATCAATGGTACTACGGCAATGAGAGCCAGAATCAGAAGCTTTTTAAATGTCTCCTGGTATGCTTGGTTGATAGCGACCCTGACTGGTGATCCGAGAGGGTATGAGAGCGCCTTCGTTATCTTGCCGAAGATTGCATCCGCATCTCCTTTGTTCTCTTCCGGAAGGTAAAGTCGAAGCTTGCGTGGGATATTATGGGTCCAAACAGCCCCCGAGAGTGCAGCACCAACCGCGCCGCCCATCTCCATGGACGTCAGAAACATGGCCGTGGCGGCGGCAACTTCCTGGTGACTGGCAGATGCTTGGACTCCCAACTGTACTGGAACATTGAGGAGCCCGCCACCAATGCCGATGACGACCTGAGTCACTAGGATCTGCGCTGGTGTACTTCCTTCGCGACGGGTTAGCATCATTAGCACCATCCCGATGATATAAATCACGCAGCCAGCAATGACGAATATCCGATAGCGCCGGGTGTATTTGATCAATATCGAGACAGCAAAGGCAGCAATTGTCGAAGTGAAGGCAAATGTTTGAGTAACCCGGCCAGCGGTAGCGACGTCGTAACCTTGAACAACCTGGAGATACGAATAAAAGTAGGGCTGAACAGAGAAATAAAACGCCACTGAGATGCATCAGCAAAAATTCGAGGGACCTCTCGCGGAAGAGAACAGTAAACACTCACTGAAATACCAAAATGCAAGGGTGCAGCCAGCAAGAGCAGTTCGCTGTTTGAGAAGATGCAAGGACAGAAGGGGCTTGGGGGCCAGTCTTTTGGAGCTTTCCCAGAATGGCAGCGCGATCAGACAGATTAAGCCGACTACGATCATCGCAACAATGCTGTCGGACTTCCAGCCATTCTTTGAGTTCGCAGCAAGAGTAAGTGGCACCAAGATCAACGTAACCGCCGCGGATAATAGGATCAAGCCGCCCATGTCCAAGTCATACCATGTACGGCGCAATACTGCCAAGAAGCCGCCGCGGTGCCGAGTCTTTGATTTAATGAGGTTCAGCCTCCTTGCCTTACGTTGATTCAGCAGCAAGGAAAGTGCTAAGGGCAGGAAAGAGGCAGGCAGAATAATCGACCACATTCCGTAGCCCCAGCGCCACGAGGCATGCTTCAGCACCGCATCCGCGATAGTCGGCCCAATCCAGACGGTCACAAGGAAAGGGAATTCTGGTAGCAGCGCCAGAAAGGCACGGTTCAGCAAATTACTGCTGTCAGCAATGAAAACTTGTTGAAGTATTTGGAGACCCGTGGAACCGGCGGAATAGAAGATTTGAGCAGACGCATAAGTTTGCACGTTGGTCGAGGCGGCCATCTGAATATATCCAAGCACGTATATGAGAATACTAACACAGAATGCTTCGAAGCGACCGAAGACATCCGCGACTTTCGCCATAGGAGGTTTGATGACAGCTGCGAGATGTCAGTTGGCCCTACACTGCAATATTATAGACAGGCAAGGTAATAGTACTTACCGTTGACCACATTCTGGACGACCAAAACGGTGGAAATCAAGGAGTGCTTGCTAAAAGCACTCGTTGCATATGCTCCGAGTGACATGACGGTCTGGCCCTCTAGAGACGTGCAAAATGACATGAGAAAGATACTGTCCCAAGATATCAGTATAATAAGACGCGCCGTGCATGTCCCATATGAACCAACCTGACATATGCTATGACCAGAGACCGTGCAGTCCAAGTCAAATTGATCGCTTCAATTTTTCTAACGCCTTCCT
This sequence comes from Aspergillus viridinutans, assembly GCF_018404265.1. NCBI lineage: Eukaryota > Fungi > Ascomycota > Eurotiomycetes > Eurotiales > Aspergillaceae > Aspergillus > Aspergillus viridinutans. Next base: position 3,963,861 of record NW_025091217.1, read on the forward strand.
GCATCGAATCTTCCGAGATTGACGTTATGTCACTATTGAAACCGCCAGTATCATACTCTTCCTGGAGAAACCGTTCTCCTTCTTCCTCGCTGTGTTGTTCCATCTGGTCGATTGTGCCATACGAGGGTCCTGTACGGTGATCGAGAAGGGGCATTTCGCTTGGACCGAGATGTCAGAGAGAAACTCAGATGTATTGCTTCTGTAAAAGCGATGTCCATTTATAGATGCCGACAAAACGTGGTCTCGAATAGGAGCACGAGTGTATGTGTAACAGGGTCAGCAAGCCGTAACCGAAGCAAGGCACCGAGCAGCGAAGCAGTGACCACACCGAGATATGAGTGAGCTGAAGTTCGAGGATATTCGTGGTCCGAGCCAGTCGATGACCTGTATAGAAAAAGCAAAGTGCAAATGGTGGGAAAACCAGGGGTATCCCAGTAAAGGAAAAGGGAAAGAAGAAAACAATGAGAAACGTCCGCGATGCTCCGAGTCGGGTACCGAATTCATCAGTAACAGATCTGGATATGGGTGTAAGCCTGCCGCACAGGAAGACCCAGTAGTCGAGTCAGGAGGGCTGACAATCCTTTCGAACTATTATTTTATTACAGCCGCGCAACACGATCTAGGACCGCACTTATGCACCTCGACGTGGGCTGCAGCAAATATGAGATCCCGAAGAGCCTATGGGCTTGACGCCCGAGGCTCCAATAGGTAATATGGACCCGCGAGGCACCAGGATATTGGAGAGCCTTGCTCTGCTTTGTACTGTATGTCCTCTTGTTCATGAACTGTCAAGTCTGTCATGAGCGCTTTAGGCGTCGTTATCGATAAGTCGTCAGGGCGCTTGCCCCTCGGCGTTCAGGTTGTGCGGCAATCGGAGAAGGGAGGAACCATCGGAATCGGGAATCGTGGTGGATCGTTAAAAAATCGTCAAATAATCATGACAAGAACTGAGCAAGACGAAGATCGGATTGCAAGTCGGACAAGCGTGGTGTGAGGATGATAAGTGGGGTGAAAGTCGGGTTGGACTTGGGTACTTGCGGGAATGCGGGAGAGTAGTCGAGTCACATTCCTAATCAAGTGGCAATCAGGATACCATCAGATATGATAAGATCATTGATCACCTGCCGCAGCCGGTTCGACGGGATATCCCACATTCTATCAATCAATCTATATTACCCTACAGAGCACAGTAAGTAATGCTGTTTTTGGTCTACTCTTGAGATAGCACTTTGCGCATAATAAAGCCTAGGTAAATATTAAGTCATCACAATGTTTTGTAACTTTGTAGTCATCTAGGTTCAGACTCCTGACCGCCAGCTGAGCGAAAAGATCAGCTACGCAAGTGGGGACGTGCGGGTTATCTCAGGCAGCACAAGGTATGAAAGCAATACGAGCCCCTCTCAGAGTAGATACTTAATGGAGTCACCGAGAGGCCTTTAGATTGGATGGCCTTTCTGGTCAGTTTATGGGGGCTGTTCTAGGGATACAATCTGAAGAGGCACAAAAGCCATGTCATATCATCAGTCACAGCCACGGACCATCAACAATACGGAGAATTGAGTACCGCATCACTCTGCTCTGATACCTGAGCTTTCCGGGACAACTTATGACTAGAGAAACTATGAGTGGGTCAACGAGCTTCTAGTCCTGAACCACTGCTAGTGCGTGGTGTCTGCAACCCTGGGTTATTGCCCCAAACGGGTAATATTCTCAACCACTTTCACTAGTGTCATATTCTCCTCCAAGACTTCGCAAAACTTCGACCTTAGATACAAGTGAGTCACTCTAACTTCATTGGCTCTTACTTTGGTATTCGAGGCCGGTTGCGTACTGAGCGCCGTCTTGTAAAACAGAACTTCTGACCTCCGTTCTTAAGCTGAGTTGGTTCCGAACATGTATCGTTATTGTAAACTCGATAATAACACCTGGAGAAAGTGCCATGCGCCGGCAATTGCTTGATCAACGCATCGGTTAGCGTTGTCTAGAAAGAGGAATATATACGAGTCCAAGGTGTGGGCGTGACCAAGAAAGACTTGGATCCAATAGTACGATTCTTGACACTGTCATTTTGAAGTCTACGTGCTATCCAAGAGCCCTCTATCGCCGGGAGAAAGGAAAGGGTCTTGTAAGAATCGAGTTCGCTAACATTGCTCGCCTACCACATACACGTGCCAGTCCATACATGTAAATGTTGAGTATTACTCGGCCAGATCCACAATCAGATGTCCAAAGTTGACCACCAAATCACCTCCCTCACTTGACGGCCTCGCGGCATAGACGCCAACCCAGCATTCAACGTTTTCTTGCTCCTCGAAAAACCATGTAAGCTCACGGAGAGGAGACTTCTGGACACCCTCGACTAAGTAAATCCACAAGCTCCCGTCTGCTTCCCTGACGATTTCGATGGTTGCTGCTGCTCCGCCAGAAGGGATGGCAAGCAAGCTCCAATCGGCCCAACGGTCTTTCGAGACAGTGCTCAAATGAGGTTTGCCGTGCGTGAGCTCAATGCCTGTTTTCACCCATTTTCTGGTTCCGTCTGCAGCAATCGAGACCAGAATGAGGCCGCCTTGGTCGTATTTCTGCTGCCAATTGGCATTGACTGCGACTCGAGCCCTCTTGAATGACTTCAAGGGCACACTGCGATGGAGGATAGGTGCATTGAAGCGTTCCGTTGAGGGCGGTTTCGACCAGATATCCGTAGAAGAACTCGCCTTTATCGTGAACTCGGGAGGTAAGGTGCCATTACCAGGAACATTTTCCGAGGAGTTGGCAAATGTAAACCGAGCTTGAGTCATATTGCCTGTGTATTTAAAGCTTGGGTAACACTTGAGCAAGGCCTTTCGGAGCAATGGGGAACGCCGCAATCCGTTTGCAAAGGAAGAAGGTTGAAAATGGATCAGAATCTATAGGTGCAGGTACCTGAATTGCCAGCTATATACGAGTGGTAAAGTGTAAGAAATAGAGACTGGGAAAGAAGCGTCAGCAAGGCGAAAGGTCCAGTTTCTACTCAGTATACGGGCTATTGCCTGTAAGCTTGTGATCCTGCCCCTCTCTGACGGTATGACACGCTCATTCTGGGTGGGGTGCCACCCTTGGCACCTTGACGTCGGAGAATTGAGCGGAGAAAGCCGGGACTGCCATCCTCAAAGCTTGGTAGCTGGCAATGTATTACGAGACAAGACATCGGGAAATTTCATCTTTCGGTTTGCCACATGCCTTGACGGGTTGGCATCCAGTATCAGTTGATACCGACTGGACGGGGCAAAAGCCACAGCGTTGATCCCTCAGCGATCTCCAGGCTCAGCCTTGGCGGAGGGTACCTTGGCTGACATAATCAGACACGGGGAGACAGTCGTGCTTTTGAGCTGAGACGACGAGGATAGTGGATATAGTATCTAATTCTTGCGCATGTCCCATCGATGCGAGAGCAGCTGATACAGAACATTCGAGGAATGTGTCCGCAAATCGCTCCCAGCAGCTGATGACGATTCTTGTCATGTCTGCCCGTCTACTGCATCCGGATGAGTACGAGCTTGACACTCGATCTTCTGTCGACTCTCAGGGAACTTTCAACCTGGACGAGGCCGACTTCGAGTCACAAGCTCCTCCCAGACCCAGACGGCTTTTCAACCGAGTTTCCTTCCTATCGCGGCTCTTCTCGTCAACTTCATCCGGCTACCGTCGCCTCAAATCTTCGCGACGCGTCTTATCAGCCTCATCGCGACCAAGTTGCTATCGACGTCTCCTTCTACGCCGCTCCTGCTTCTATATCCATGTCGTTGCAGGGATTATATTAGCCCTCGTCGTATTGACTTCAATCTTTCGTCCATCCTACACTCATCCGCCGTCGCATTACTCGGTTCTCCGGGATGCAGTCTCGCAATCGACTAGGTCGGGCAGAGGCAATATCCGCAATGAGAAGGTCTTCGTGGCTGCCAGCCTATATGACCGTGGCGGGGAATTAGCAGGCGGAGAATGGGGCGATCGAGTTCTTCGGCTCATTGACCTGCTGGGAAGCGATAACGTATTCTTAAGTATATACGAGAATGATAGCGGGCCAGAGGGTAAAAGCGCACTGCAAGATTTCAAGGAGCGGGTACCATGCAAGAGCTCCATCATATTCGAAGAGCATCTGGATCTGGACAGCTTGCCCCGAGTTACAGTCCCCGGCGGACAGAAACGTATCAAGCGCATCGAGTATCTGGCAGAGGTTCGCAACCGAGCTCTGAAACCGCTGGACGATGATCCTGAGACGCGTTACGATAAGCTTCTGTACCTGAACGACGTCATTTTCGATCCAGTTGATGCTCTTCAGCTGTTGTTTTCCACCAATGCAGATCAAAATGGGGTTTCTCAATATCGGGCAGCTTGCGCAGTCGACTTCATCAACCCGTTCAAGTTCTATGACACGTACGCCACTCGTGACTTGCAGGGCTATGGAATGGGCCTTCCTTTCTTTCCGTGGTTTTCAACAGCCGGACATGGTGATAGCCGAAAGGATGTGCTAGCTGGGAAAGATGCCGTGCGTGTACGCAGCTGTTGGGGAGGAATGGTCGCTTTTGACGCCAAATTCTTCCAGCATGGCACGGCAGGAAAGGGTTCGAATCAAGCTCCGTCCCGTTTCCGCGCCTCTCACGACCTCTTTTGGGAAGCTTCTGAGTGCTGTTTGATCCATGCGGACATTCAGAAACCTCAGCTGCAACCAGATGAGATAACCGACACCGGAATCTACTTGAACCCATTCGTGCGTGTCGCCTACGACCTCCGTAGTTGGTCCTGGCTTTGGACCACACGCCGATTTGAGAAGCTCTATTCCTTCATCCACAACATTGGGAATCACCTTGTGGGGTTGCCGTGGTACAACCCACGAAGGGCAGAGGTGCCTGGCCAAACTGTTCAGGAAACAGTATGGATTGCAGATGCAAGTGAAGATAGTGGAGGATCCTTCCAACAGATCGATCGAATTGCTGGGAATGACGGCTATTGCGGACGTCGAGGGCTGCAAGTTATCGTCGAGAATCGCAGGCCGGGTCAGGAAGGTTATGAAAGCATTCCTGTACCGTCAACATGAGTTCGACAAAGTCTTACCATTGGCAGTTCCATGTTGGTATCTTATCTTCTTGTCTAATATGAAAGCGATATACATAAATAATCGATTGAAGCTCACGGAAGCTCGATCTTCAAAACTGGTTCCTCCCTGTATACTCATCTTCCAGATCTGCCATGACCTTGGAAGCTATGTCCAAGCCTCAGCCCTAAGAAGAAAGTGATATCTTGAAAAATATTTAAGCTAATTGTTTGTCTTTGATGGTTTAGGCTCGACGCTTCCACCCCCCCAGCCTCTTATTGTCAGTGAAGGCGGCTGGGGTATCTCATCGTGCCTGTCACTGAGTGAAGTGAAACGGATATTTCCGTTGTCATGCCCTAATTCCAGGTAGTGAGAAGGATAATTCCGGTGGCTAGTCATTATCTTGTGCTAAGCAAGCATCCAAGAGCTATATAACAAGCATAAACCTCCCACCATCCTGTCCATGACTCTGTATCTAACCATCTACCACCTCTTTCCGCTCCTACTCTTACAGTGACAGTGTGTGACTGAAAGCCTCTTCATCCTTCTAAGCTCTCTCTATGTTTTCCTGGCTAGCAAAGACTTTTGATACCGCTCTCAGACTACCTGAGACCATGGATCTCAAGCAAGTCTCAGACATGATCATTAACGCTTTCGACAATGTCGTGGGAAAGGACTCTCATGGCCTGCAGGAAAGCAGACACGCGCCTAAGAAAGAAGATAAAGCAAAGGATTTGAAGTATTCTCAGCAGGTCGGTCCTCTTTCCGTCCATTTCTCTGTCCTTTTTAGTGTTTGTTTCAGCATTATGTCCTGTGCACCTGATTACATCGGCGTCTTTGCACAAGCGGGCCATGCACACGTTGTGAGAGTGAAGCTAATTACATTTTTCCAACCCCAAACAGTCTTCCCATGTTGCCCCTGTCAACAAAACCCCACGTACCTCTGGTGGACTTTCTTTCCCTTCAAACATCCGCCCTGTGAAACCTCGCCACTCCCGCCACTCATCTGGAGATTCTTCTTACAATTCCTACACTCCATCCAAGATGGCTGAACTCGCAAAGGAGTATCCCGTCGCTGACGTGGATGATGCTGCTGGCTTCATGGCCTTTGCTCGAGCTCTTAGAGAGAAGCAGGCTCGTGAGGCTGCCGCTGCGGCCAAAGCTCAGGCTGGTCAGGATACTTCTACTCAACAGAATGGCTTTGCCAATGGTTTCAATGACTTTGGCGGACAGTCTTCTGTTGATGCCAATGGATCTGCGCCCGTGTCCGCTTCCAACGACGCGTGGCCCTCTGGTAAGTTGACTTCTACCACGCGGCTAAAACATTCAAAGACCACAACTGACATTGATCTGTCTATGAAGAAGCCTCCCACTCGCGTAATGATGACGGCTTTGGTGACTTTGAAAACAACACCGATAACAACAACGCGTCTCTGATGCCTGGCATCGTCGACGACGCTGAAGCTCCCAAGGCCTCCGCTTCCGGCTTCCGCGGCGATGCGGCTGAGTTCATCCTGCAGGAAACTCCTGTTGTAGCTTCTGAGAATGCTGTCTCAGCTATGAAGGCTTCTGACAATGCCGTCGTTGAAGAGGATCGTGAGAATCTTACTACGTTCAAATCCTGGGGCACTCCTGTCGCGCGTGACAAGCCAGGTATGCAATCGATCCTCTTGCTCCTTTGGGTGGACTTGTGGACGCTAATATGACATCTTGCTAGCGGCTCAAGTTAGACGCGTTATTATCAAGGGACTTCCTTCCGCTTGGAGTTCTCCTGCCAAGGTTCTGTCGCTTATCCATGGTGGTATGGTTGAGAGCATCCACATTACTCCCACCGGCAACCAAGCCCATATCCTTTTCTGCGACCACGAGGCCTGCAAGTCTTTCTATGACAAGTACCCCAATGGCATTGACATTGACAAAGAGAAGAGAAAGACCGTCTTCGTGGAGATGGGCAAGGAGGTCGATGTCATCAGCTCTCAGCTTTCTTTCAATCTCTCCATTGGCAGCACCCGTGTTGTCCGCGCCGTTGGTGTCAGCATGAGCATCAACATGGGCGAGCTTCTCAAGTTAGCCGGCGCCAACAATCGCAAGGTGGAGAAGATCGTGGACTCCTGCGTCCCTGGCGAGGTAAGCTGGCAACCATCTCCAAGAGTGGCTTGCGTGCTAATGATGTCTCTAGCCACGCAACGTTGTCTTCCGTTTCTGCAGTATCGATGATGCTGTCAAATTCCGCGCTGCCATCCTTCGCGACGCTGATTGGGAACATTGCAACATTCAGCACGCAGCCGACCCGTAGGTCTTCCTCTATCAGTTGCTGATGTCTGAGCTAATGATGTCTTTGCTTCTATTAGATGCGAGCTCGCTACCGAATTCCATGCCGATTGAGAACTGCAGACGACTTTGGCAGATGCATCATTCTTCGAGCATCGAGCTTCGATTTGGAGTCTGCAGAGTTTCGACTGGTTATGTGTGCACACTATCAGTAGTCAGAGCTTAAAGCATACGGATTGATACGATGGATAGGGGTTTAGTTGTTGACAGAAATGATTATCATGTCTCAGCCACAGGTTTAATAAAATGATTTCGAATGTACTGTTATTCCGTGACGACTTATCACTTCATTAATAGCTTGCGCTATCATGCAGTCTATGGATTAATTTCAAGAGATAAGAGAAATCGTAGAAAAATGGTTCTCTTCTGGATGTACTGATCACATATTGATTGGCATTATTTGTGCTTTACCCTAGCCTCGCAGCTTTGACCCTTGATAATCAAGGGCCTGAGCCATATCAACAACCATAAGCACATTGCAATTTACATTGGACATACTCATTGCTGGCCCCTGTTGCTCCTCTTGCCCCTGATTTCTGACGACGCATTTTCTCTGACAATGTTCACTACCGTTTCTGAATTATTCCAGCGCAAGCATTACGGAAGCTCCAGGCTCAAGCCTCCTTGTCAAGTAACGACTATGTATACATACAAAGGTGCTTCTCAACTCTCAATCCAACTTCCGAGTCTTTGTGAAAAACAGTGCCGCTAACTGCTTTCTTCCCCTTAGTACCAGGTCAATGTCAACGAAACTTCCTCCCTCATCAAACGCCTGCACGGCAGAGCCCACCGTTGGACTACCTCGAAACCGCCAGACTCCCTTCTTGGAATACTGAAAGTCCACATGAACTTCGTCTCAAATATGCACACGTTAGCAGGTAGACTGTTAGGGCTCTCCTGCGCGGCTTAGACGCTCCCTCCCATGACCATCTCGAGGCTGCAGGTTCTCGCGTCGATACCCACTGGATAGGGAGTTATTGGCACTTACACTTCCTTCTCTTCTATCGACGACCGATGCAATATCTTACCCGCTGGAATCTCACAGGGGTGACAAAGTGAGTTCTCAACAGTGTTAATGATACAAGTATGATCGGTTCGCCGTCCGTTTGAGTATCCTACCTGTTTACTGACGTATCTTGTATAAATGGAACAGAATAGACATATACAAACTTCGTTGTCAGAGCAATGCCTGCAGAGAATGAGACTCCATTGAGGCCGCGACGAATACCTACATTCTTCTAGGACCTCGACGACAAACAATACACTGTTGATGTCGCATCTTGCGATGGGTGGCTACCACTTGATGAATCGCCACATCAGGACGTGGTTGGCACTTCTCTTTGGGTTTTGTTGGCGACAGTTCCTCCGTTGTCTCGATCTTCCCAGTACGTCGATGCTTGAGTATGAGAATATCCCTATACGTCCTTGAAAACGCCTTTCGCAATGGTCTATGGACCACGATGCTTACAATGAGATGGTCTGTCATTATCGAGGAGCCTTGCTGGGAATTTGAGAAAAGCCTTAAACTGCTTGCCTGGATTTGATTCAAGCGCAGTTAGTAAGCGCTCGAAAGGCTGGATGATTTGGCAAACCTAACTACGGCTTCAAATGATTGAAGATAGAACCAGAGCGATGGCGTTTCTCATACTGATACAATGAGAGACATTCCGAGACTTCCTAAGCGGCAGACTGTAAGTCCTCCTCTGAAGCATAAGCGATCGAAGAATATATCAAAACTACAGCAACAGTATCCGAATTCACGCATTTCCCCCCCTTCAACTGGACAAGAGATCTCGGAGATCATCACCGAGAGAAGTCATCCTTTTGAGAAGACGTGAAAGTCTCCTTCGGATCCTTACGTTCATAATGATGACCTTTGTCCGTTAAGGGCTGCTACTGCGATCGCCAGCTGCATGAGTCCCTGAGCTTGCTCTGAGCTTAATTAGGTCACCGTTGCGAATGGCCAGCGTATCGGGCTTGCAGACATATTCAACAAGCTCATCCTCAACGCTCAGGGCACTGCTTCGAACCTTCTTTCTACCATCAGGCCTGAAGACTCTTTCCTGTTCCAACATAGGGCAAACTTTGTTGACGTGGGTTGGGTTCGAAACTGTATCGTACGATACCGTACAGCAGACACCGCCGCCACAACCGGGTCTCTTTTACGGCATTTACGAACTACGATTCCTGAAGGATTGGGTTTAAACGGTCATCATGGCAGAGACTCTGATCGCCTGTCAAGAGGCGCTTTGATTTGATAGCTTACATGCTGGTTTCCTGATTCTGTCTCTGTAGGATGCGATTGCTATCTTAGGCTCCAAGAGAGGAAGAGTAGGATGAGAGACAAGGTGTTAACTTGCCAAACAGTGCTTTACCCACGACTCGGCATAAATGCGGGTAATTCGTCTGGGATGGAGTATGGACACAGTGGGACGTCCGGACTTGGTTTGAAAATCGCTCTTTAACTACTGCGTAGGAAGATATTGCATTTATTCTAGGCTACAGAATTGATACCACGACGAGCTCAAGTCGAAACTGACGATCGATTGATCGTCGTGTCTATGAAACAAGGCGGAAAACCCTGTTGGCAATAGCCAATAAGTATATACTCGAGTCTTCCGTACCCATTATTAGGTTGAATGCACTCCAAGATGTGGAGCTGGATAACTCGGAACCTTGATGACGATATGAGACTCAAGTCTCAGTTGGCCCCGTAAACTAACCACGTACTAGCAGAGGAAGCCTCACGGAGACTTAATACGATAGCAGCTGGGTAAGTCGCCGAGGGGGACAGGATTGCCAAAGTTTCTATTGTGGATTAGAGCGGACATCACCGATGAAGAAAGCAGTGGAAAGTGGAACGAAACGGCTTCAGAAGGGCTAACAAAGAAAGAAGGCGATCCAGGTGGAGTATTGACTCTGAACACGAATTACTAATTTACTACAAACTATCTGTAGCAGCAGTAGAAGCAAGCCCGAGGCGCATGGGTCATAGGTGGACAATTCCAAATCTAGTTGATAGTGACACCATACTGCATTGCTTCAGACGATGGTCATAGTAGCGGTAAGCAATAGAAGCATATCAGCAACAATTGCTCTGTATGATGATCTCCACATGCAGTATCCTGTGCGTACAGAGTACATGGCGTGATGAACTATTCACGAGGCGACAACCGACATACCCAATATGGTCAATGCGGGAAGTGACACGCATCCGAAAACTCCTAAAAATCCGCGATTGAGAGCGACGGTCATGACTCAAGGGCTCCAGGTATGAAGGTCCAGAGGCTAGGCTAGGCGACCACGACATACCCAAAGGAGGCATCAGACTCATCAAAATTAGATTAATGATTTGATTGCCTCCAAGCAAGCTGGGGACCACCGTCTGATGCCTGCATGGGCGATACCACTCTACAGACCCGACAGTCTGGATGAGGATGTGATAGTTGAGCGTTAGCAGCTTTACGGACGAAACCTTGCGAGTTGAGCGGGTAGGACAGTCAGTATTTATGAGTGCGAAATGACAAAAGTAGTAACATCGTGTGCAAGTGGAGATGGATCAACAGATCGAACCAGAATTCTATGTCAGGTCTTTGATAGTTGATTCAGGCTTTTTAGAAGTGGCCAAGAGGTGAAAAAAACCCTCAAGCCAACGCAGCTAAGACAGCAGAATCGCATCTCATCACATTGGCAGACTGTCGATCGAAACGGCGGTCCGTGAAGAGGTGGAGTGGGATGGAGTACTAGCAAAGTTACTAGCGGATTACGCACTTTCGCGAATTTTGCTAATCCAGAAAAAGACAATGGATGCATTGTATGGATATACACTGGTGTACATTAGATGTATGTTTTGTAAGATCTGTGGCCCTGCCCGGATATACCAGAGTCTTATCTCCAAGTATAACAAACCACTACTTGCAAATAGTAATTGAAGCTCGGAAGGTCCAAGCGCAGACAATTTCATTTGATTAAGAGGCCAGAGTGCTGATTCAAGATTGCCTGCGCCGCAATGTATAAGCATCAGGCACCAGGACCACCAAAGTGGCTAAATTTAATATCGTGGAGATTGTACGTGGCCTCGTCCGGCTAGTTAATTAACACTACTCACCAACAGCAAAGATCTGGAACAATCTTCTGTTCGACAGGACAGGGATGCTGGTGACAGTGGCAGGGTCAGCACGCCTATCTCAACTCGCCAGGGAAGCCTCTGATAAATTGCGGCACAGGCGAGAAACATAGGTAGGTACAGAGGTTTCTGGACTTGGTCAGTTGGCCCCACGTGTTGGGTGCGGGGGTTAGAAACGACTTACGAGGCAGATCGTTCTTCCAGTCCTTCTTTCCTCTTGAATTTAATAATAAGACGGAGTATAGTCTGATCAAACACCGACCCTCAGTTGAGAGCATTTACCGAAAAGAGGCAATGAAGGCCATAATTAGATGGAGAGCCTAGGGAGTTGGGACTTTTAGAACTTCACCACTCATCAGCCAATCTGATATGCATAAGTCGACAGAGAAACTGACAGATCCTTCGAATATCGCTCAGACTCATGGAAACGGACAGCCTGAAGCGAAGCAAATCAGCCAGGAGGATTCACTCACTCATTCAACAATCTGGTGAGAAGATCCAAAGCGTATGTTGGTCAAGACAAGCTACGTTCAGAATTCTGCCGCCTTCAGTGCAGAAAAATAGCACTAGATCTTGAGTCTTGAGTCTTAACAGAGCAGAATGACATGAGACTGCGATCCTCCTTTTGCGCGTCTGGTCATTCGAGCGGCTTGACACAAGGTTGAAGCATGGGGCCACAAATAACGCCCACGCTGCTCCAGACTTCAACATGTGAACCTTGGACTGAAGTCCCCTATCCCGTTTGGCGTTAGCATTGAAGCTCATCAGACATCTTTGTCCCACATATCTAGGCTGTCCAGAAAAGAGTCAAGGGGAGCCGCCTCCGCCACGACATGGCCATTCTCGGGGAGGAGAAGAGCGGAAACATTCAAGGCAATCCGGGGTGACAAATGACCTCAAGAGGAAGTAGACTCCTGGAAATTCCTTCGCTTCTTCTCGACAGGAGGTGGAAGAATGACTGTGTCCTCCTATACATGCCTTAGTGCAGCTCCATCAGTCAGGCATTTGGTTGTTCGAGGTAGGACAAAACTCTTCAAGTATGCTTTGAGAGTTGCTCCTCAACAGCACTCAGTTAGGAATGAGCTTGAAAATGGAATGGACGTAGGGAGGCTCCCGCAAGGATTTTGTACAGCCAGCTCCAGATAATGATCTATCATAGAATATTCGTACTTCAGAGTGACAGGAGTAAGGTGTCACTGGAATCTTCATTCTTCAAGGCAAACGGCACGAGCCTAACTCTATCTGTGCAGATAACTTTTCTCGCCTCATCTTACTGGTTGCCATTCCCAGCCTTTGTTGACCTCCTTACATCGCCTCGTGAAAGGTAGGGGCTATAAACATTGCAGAGGAATGTGGCATGCATGCTTGTTCTCTCTTCTCAATCGCCGGAACCTAGCACCGAAGATTCCTCTTCCACAGGCAGGACAGGACGTACTTCAGTACTCCGTAGTCAATAATAATAATTCTCACCTGACATTCTGCAGTCTGCATTCTGCTGGCTCTGACAAATGACAAGTTTGCCGACGATCCATAACCCGTCAATAATGGCGTGGAACCGCATCCATAGAACACGGACAACGAACCTTCTTTGGTTCATGCTTTGTGGAACGGGTCCACATAGGAAGGACTAGGGCAATTCGAGTTCCAAATAGTGCACCGTAGATAGTGGCTGCTAGTTACCTCCCCGAAGGCTAGTAACGTATCTACCTCCTTAGTCGGGGCCATTGAACTCTGAAGGGACCTCCCCGTCGGTTCCGGACCGGGAACCTGATTATAGCTCTTGACGAGCACTTTTCTGCTAATTTTGACAATTAATCTATGGAGTGCAATAATAAATTGCATTCTTGAAAACTAGGTCGAATCCGGACGTCCAGAATTGCGAATAGGGGTGGTATTCAAAATGTCAAAATGTCAAAATATCAGCATTTTTCAGGGGATTTTCTTGATATGAAAAAGTTTGTCATTTTGACCCCCCTTTACCTAGTAATTTACTAGTAATCTAGGCTATCTAGCGACACAGCCGCCGCCCCAGTAAAACATAAAAAAAATTTCAAATTTAAAGCTATTTAACATGTAAAAATATAGAATACTATTAAATCTTAGGCATAGAATCTAATTTTACACCTCCTAAGGCTGTTTTCTAAGCACTTACTACAGTAGTGTAAGCTGATTAGCTGGTTTCTCTTTAGAATTACCCTTATCATTGATATCCAGGTGTAGATTATCTTAGAAGATCTTTATGTGTAGAATCTTATTATCTTCTAGGCCTAAATTAATGTCCTGGATGGCTTCCTCTTTAATAGCTTTATAGGCATATTTAATATCCATCTTATCTAATAGATCACTATCTAGCCTAGGCTGCCCCTTAGTCTTATCCAGCTTATCTAATACCCTGCTGTTCATGTAGATATAAACCAGTTAATTTATCTAGATTATACTAAGTTAATTCTAAATCTTTATATACTGCAGGCCCATCACAGAAAATAATTATTCAGAGGTAACAGAATTAGCAATAGTATAATATAATTAAATTATAAAATATATAAGGTCTTTTAAACTGGTTATTTATTTCTAGAAGGAGTAGATTATTAATTAGTTCTATATAAAATAGTATAAGATAGTAGAACTTACTACTTAAAGCTAGAAGTCTAGTAGACTATACTTCTTCTAGAGAGAAGGCCTTTAGAACTCCTCTTACTTACTCTAAAAATAGAAGAATTAATCTATTACTTTCTCTTCTTTATATTATATTATGATCTCTTCTATCTCTGGAATTAAACTTAGTAGAAGAGGGGTGTTAATAGAGGTATTCTAAGGATAAAGATAGTAGGTAACCTAGTAAATAGATAATATTTAGTATTTAAAGTATTTAATCTAGGTGGAATTCTTATTATAAAGGAAGGAATAGATATCTTATTAAAAGCTAGAAGTTAGAAGCTACTATTCTAAATAATTTTATATTTCTATTTACTATTTTACCACCTTATTTCTTAGTAAACAAGATTATTAGGATATAAGATAACTTATAATTATAATATTTAATTTCTAGCTCTCTGACATCAGCTAGGCCTTATAGATAGGTTTAAGAAGAGTATATAAGTTATTAACTCTAAGCTAGAAGTCTTAATTAAAAAGGATATTACTAATCTTCTTTAAATCTTTAGTATTTTAAAATACCTACTCCTTTAAGGCCTCTTGTAAGTATTTAAGGGCATTTAATATTATTTACTAAGAGCCCTAGTATATTATAACTAGAATAAGAAGGCTAAATCTCTTCCTGTTATAGAGCCTTTTTTAAATCTAATATAATATCTAGATCTGCTTAGTAGCAGCCTTAAAATATATAATAATACTAGTAGCCTAGCTGAAAATAGTATAGATTACTAGAAGATGAAGGATATCTTTAATAAGAAGCTAGAGGCTATAAGAATTATAAGGTATATAGAATATATACTTTATCTTATTCTTTATAGCTAAGATAGACTAGGTACACTGTATTATACTTATAGTATCTATAGATACTAAGTTAATATAGTCCTAATCTATCTATAGCTCTTAGAGAATTACCTCTAGCTTCTTAAATATCTATTCTATAATTACCTCCCTGCTAAATGTCTTCTCCCCTATATCCTTAAGGTAATAGAAGAATGAGGCTTTTTATATATTAATTAAGAGGCTAATTATATAGGAATTTAAGATATTAATAGCTTTATTAAAGGTAATATTAAGATATTATTATTATTTACTTAGCTAGTGTAAAGGCTTGGCTATAGCCCAGCTACTTAATTATGCAGCTATCCCTTATGTCCTAATTATTTTTAACCTCCTATTTTCATACCTTAAGCTGCTTTTGAATCATCACTGAATGCATCTAGGATAGATAGTGAAGATAAATAGTATTCTCCTTATCTAATATTTAAGAAGATAAGGATTAGTTTTATTATAAATTAATCTACTACTCTCTATTATTCTTTTCTATTAATTATTATTACTAATTCTTATCTAGTTAATAGGTTATCTACCCTATAATATAGATCCTTATAATTTCTAATCCTTCTTTTCTTTAACTACCTAAGTATTAGTTATAATATCTACTAAATTTTACTATAAAGCTATTACTTCTACCCCTTTACTAGTAGAATAATATAGTCCTATTAAAGAAATATCTTCTAATCTAAGTAACTCCTCTACTCCTACTAATTAATCTTAAGAGTTGAAGGGGGCTAAATTATAATAAATTTTATAATAAATTACTAAACTTAAATATCTTTAATAGATTTAAAGAGTTAATAAATTTAAATAACTCTCTTACTAAAATAATACCTTCTCTTTAATAGAAGATAAGTAGGAAATTAAATTTAAGAATCTTTCTATCTTTACTATTAAATATTTACTCTAGAAAAGAGAAGAATAGCTCTAAGATATAGAATATATATTTAGAGGAGCCCTAAAGAAATATAGCCTTAATAAATTTAAAATTATTATTACTATTATATAAATAGATTCCACCTATAGGCAGTAATGGTATATTAAAATCTATAAAATACTAATAGAGAGATAATAAAATACTAAAAACTTATAGTAGTTCTTTAAGGACTAGACCTTAAGTCTAATCTAAAATACTAAAACTATTAAGGCTAATATTATTATTAAATTATATTAGGCTTATTAATATCTAGATAAGGATTCTAGAGAATTTTATTATTATCTAGATTCCCTAGAATAATATTTTCCTTAATAAGATAAGAAGTAATAAGCTCTAGCCTTCTTTAGTAGCCTTATATTAGAGTTATATACTTATATTTAAGAATATTTAGAGAAGCTACTAGATACTTAAGATAAAATAGTATCTATAGCTTTAAAATATTATATCTTTTTATAGAAATAATAAAAATAGAAGAGGAAGGATATTAGAAAATCTTAAGATAGTAATTTATTAAAATACTTCTAAAGTAATTTTAAAAGGTTTAAGAAATCTAAATAAAACTAACTTAATAAGGATAGGAACCCCTTAAAATATTATAAATATAGTAGTAAAGAATATCTTACTAACTAATATATTATAAAGGATGCTAAAGTCTAATTAATTATAGAAAATAATAAGGGGTTAGAATAAAATCTATATCTCTAATCTCCTATCTAGAAGTAGGGACTACTAGTTATTTTTATATTCTAATATAGCTACCTAATAGCCTTAAAATATATACTAATCTTAATAGCTATACTAAGGTTAATATTATTAGTATTACCTTTATAAAATTATAAAAGCTATAGTAAGCTAAACTTACTATCCTTATTATTAGAGTAGTTAATAACTTTATTATCCTTATTTATAGGGTTTAGAAGGTCCCTATTATTACTTATAATTCTAGGGGTAATAAATAAAGTTTTAAATAAGCTTATATAACTATTAATTAAGATCTATAACTTAAAGGAAGTCCTATTCTTCTTTTAATAACTATATTATAGGACCTCTATATCTACTTATTACTATAGAAGTATTAATAGTAATTTAAGATATTAACCTTCTCCCTAACCACCCCTTAAAAGTTTAGAAAACTATATTATAACTATATAATAGTATTTATATTAGTTAAGCTACCTAAAGAGGTATAGCTTTCTAAGAAAGAGAAGAATTAGAAATATTATTCTCTTAAAAATATACCTCTAGAATTAGCTAGATTTTATAATATATTCTTAGTAAAGAAATTAAAGATTATACCCTCTTATTCCTCTTAGGATTATACTATTAAAATAAAATCTAATAAATTACTACTATTTAGTCTACTATATCTCTTATCCTAAGCAGAACTTTATAAATTAAAGGAGTATCTTAATAAGAATATAGTATATAAAAGAATTTAACTTTCTAAAAGCCCTGCTAGAGCCCCTATTCTCTTTATTCTAAAAAAGGATAGAGGGTTAAGACTATATATTAATTATTATAGACTTAATAAGATAATAGTAAAGAATTAGTACCTATTACCTCTTATATTAGAGATTCTTAACTAAATCTTAGGGGTGAAATACTTTAGTAAGATTAATATCTAAGATATATATTATTAAATCTATATTAAGGAAGGAGATGAATAGAAGATAGCCTTTTATATCTAATATAGCTATTATAAATATATAGTTATGCCTTTTAGTCTTATAAATATACTAGCTATCTTTTAGAATTATATTAATACTATCTTATATAATATTCTTAATATCTTTTGCATTACCTATCTTAATAATATCTTAATTTTCTCCTAAATAAGAGAGGAATATACTAAATATATCTCTTAAGTCTTAGAAAGACTATAGAAGATAAAATTTTATGCTAAACCTTCTAAATATACCTTCTACCAAAATTATGTTAAATTCCTAGGATATATTATTTTAGCTAATAGTATATCTATAGATATAAGCTAGGTAGAAACTATTATAGTATAGGAGGAATCCTATAGTTACTATAATATCTAAGTCTTCTTAGGTTTCTATAATTTCTATTAATAATTTATTAAGAACTATTCCTTAATTACTTTACCTTTAACTAATCTCCTAAGAGGAATGAAAGAAGGAAAGAAACTAAGATTAGTAAAGTTTAATCTTATTAAAAAGCTTATATTTTAAAGACTTATTATAGTCTTTTAAGTAGCACTGCTATTATATTACTTTAATCTAACTCTACTAATTTAGATAGAGATAGATATCTTAAAGGATAGTATTGGGATATTTGTAGTTGTTAAGGACATGGAGTCTTCAAAGAGTGTAAGGGTAGGGGGTAGGCCAGCAGCTGCCCTATATATATCTTATTAACTTTAAGGGATTCTAGTCTTCTTTTATATTTTGACCTAAGCTAAGAAGGAATGTAAGGTCTAACTAACTATATAATAGTAATAATAATCACTAGATATCTTTACACATCTAATAGACTTCCCTAAAGTTATATATATACTATTTAATATCACATCCTTCCCTACTTAGATCAAACTTTGTCTACAGAGTTCTTAGTTAGCTATCTTTTTATAGGAAATTTATCAGCACCTGGTAAAGCAACCATATGGATATAACTATTACTAAGATATATTAATTTCTAGATCTGGTATTAGATATCATTATTTCTTTATTAATAATCTATAGAATTAACTAAATTATTCTTTATGCTATCATCCTAAAATCACTATAGTGGTAGCTAAGTATGTTCTTTATTTAATATATAAGAGGTATAATTAGATTACCTTACTTAGTAATATTAATAAGTAAGTTGCCTAAGTAATTAATAATCTTTAAGCACTGTATAAAGAATTATAGTAAATATTATTATTTATATATATATATAAATAATTAAATTAATAAGGGTAGAATTAACTAATAAGCATAGATAAATAAGTAAGTATTTACTACTAGTATAAGTAGCCTAGGTATAAATACCCTTAACTTTTCTTACTTAATATATAAGATATTTTATAACTAAGCCTTAATATTAGATCCCCTAGCTTAGCTTTTATTTATTTAGATTAATAGACTTTTATAGTCTCTCCTCTTTATAAAGTATATTCATCTTTTATAACTCCTTAGCTATTATACTCTTATTCCTAATTTAAAGATGCTTATTCCTGATCATTATAGTGCTATTAAGCAGGTAATAAAGAAGTATTATTTTCTATTAATAAAGTAAGATAGATCCTATATTACCCTCCTAGATATAGTTTATAATATTAAATAGTCTTATAGTAAGAGTAGTAAACTATTAACTAAGCTAATTATTAACCTATCTTAGTAATTAGCTATTATTCTCTATTAGTAAGGTATTGCTATAGGTCCTAGTTATAAGTAATATATAGACTTTAGTATATTTCTTAAATATATTATATCTCCTAAGTATAATTTAAATAGTATAACTTAGGTATTATTCTAGGGCGCTTATACTAATTATCTATAGTATAGGAAAGGGTTAAACTATGAATTCTATCTAGGTTATAGTAAGTAGTAGAATTCTAGAGATAATATATAAGTTTCTTATTTTAAACTTTTTACTAATAGTTACTTATTCATGTAGGATAATTCTATAAGCTAGTAGTCTACTAAAGATTTAGAATAATAGTCCTACCTTATAAGATATACCTCTAAGTAATACTATTAATATATCTACTAAATAATAATTAAATACTTTATACTAGACTCCTCCTAAGCTTACTACTAAATCTAGCTTAAGTTATTATAGTTATTACTCCTTTTCTTCTATAAGTAAAGCTGCTCTGCCTATACCTAATACTAATCTAAAGTATTAGACTAGATTAAGTTAATTAAGTAGTCCTAAAGAGAACCCTATTCCTATATTAAGTACTTATTATTACTATACTACTATAGAGAAAGCTTAAGTTAAGGTAGTATACTCTAATATCTTAATCTTTCTAATACTAGGTAGTAGTCCTCTAATCTTAGATACTACTCTAACTTTAAGTACTATAGATCCCTTTATTTCTAGTATAGATCTTACTATAGAAGCTATTATTATTAATCCTTACTTAAACCTATCTTAGCCTAACCCTGTCTTTTCTAGTCTTAGTAATCTAAAGAGTAAATATTATCTTACTTTAAGTAGAGTATCTCTAACTCCCTTTAAGAAATATTATCTTAACTATCTTTTTAATAGTACTATTCTCTCTTAGCCTATATTAATATCTAACTTTAAAGACCTTATTATATTTTAAGTAGTTTAGAAGAATCTTACTTATTTCTCTAAACTTATTAATAGAAAAATTTTAAAGCTTAAGGAAGCTCTTCACCCTGATAAAGTAGATAATAATAATAAAGAACTTAATCTAAAGGATAAGATATATTAGGATAAGTAACTTACTAGTCTTACTAGTCTTTAAGGTAGAGGCAGAGGCTAAGGTAGTTAAGTATTACTCCTATTAAGGAAGCTAATAAAGTTAAGAAAGCCTAGAAGATCCCTTTATTTAGCTATTTTCTTTTATATTTAGCTATTTTTAAGTAGTTTTAACTCTAATTAAATAGGTCTTTTTTCTCCTATCTAAATATTCTTATAATACTAGATAACTTATCCTTCTCTAATTACTCCTAATAAGTTAGAACTACTACTATAAATAGTCTATTAAAGTCTATATCTCTCCTATTAGCATCCTATTAAATTTAATTATTCTTTAATAAATTATGTAGTGTTCCCCTATTTAACTTATTATTTAAAGAAGTTAAGTTAATTTTACTCTAGTTACTTCCTAGAGTTAACTCCTTTAGATAGTATATAGGATGGCTAGTTCCTATTAGTATATTATTAATATATTCTTAAATCTTTATTTATTAAGTATATTACTTTATTAAGATACCCTCCCTTACCTACTTTAAATATACTCCTAAATATTTAGCAGATTCCCAATCCTTTTAAGTTATTTTTAAAAGTTTATTATATAAGAATAAGGGTTCTTTAACTTCTTTAAGCACCTTATATACTTTAATTAGTATATAAAGTAATAATCCTACCTTCTATAGTTATTATATTAGTATAGCTAATATCTATAGTTTCTCTAGCTTRCTATTAAAATTAGCTTCTACTAATTATTAGCTATTAATTAAGTTCTCTACTATATATCTATTAGGTTCYRAAATARYRTATATACTRAGYAGGTRTAATTATTTAATCTTATATARRYTAAAYTATTTATATTAGAACTTCTAAGGGGATTTATTCTAAATAAGGAYCTATTAATCTTTTATAAGRTAAGATTCCTTTATATTACTATCTTAAATTAAGTTCTATTTAATTACATATACTAATAGCTTCTTATTAGCTAGGGATTATATATAGTTAATATATTATAATTAAGTTTTAATACCTTAGATAGTTAGTTAATTAGTTCATAGATAACCAGGTAGTGATGGATATATATTATAGAGAAGGTAGAATAGTAATAGCTTTATCTAGGTATAGATATATACTTAAGTAGTAAAGATAGCTAGAGGTAGATATTTATCCTATAGATATATTAGTTTACCTATAAGATACTTTATTAATATCTTACCTAGTAAGCTATTCATGTTTTCATTCTTACTATTAGTTCTAGGATGGTTTAGAGTTATTATATAATATTTCACCTTAAGAATCTTAAGGTAAGCTGCTATAACTTAGGATAGAAGATTTAAATTATTATCTAAGAGTAGTTCCTTAAATACTCTATAATTAATAAAGATATCTTTATAGAGAAAATAGGCTAATATATCCTCTTTTATATTAGGTATAGCTTTTACTATAACCTAACTAGTTATATAATTAATAGCTATAATAATCTATTAATTACTATTTAGTATTATAGGTAGATACCTAATAAGATTAATTCCCTAATATTTAAATAGATAAATACCCTTCTTCACTAAGTGCTGTATAGCTTTATATTTAAGATTTAGTCTTAAAGGCTTTACTATTTAATAATTTAGATAGCTCTTAGTAATATCTTAGATATCTTTTTATATTATAGGCTACTAGGCATGGGTATAAATTACTTTAAATAAGGCTAGATAGGCTAGATAGCTAAACTAGTTATAAAGCTATAATATAAAGTTCTTTTAAAAGGGAATTTTAAGATATAGTATTTTAATACCTTTATTAATATAATATAGTTAATTAGTAGATTATTAGTTAATAAATTCTACTTTAAGTTAAAAGTTTAGTACTAATATCTTAATCTTTATTTTAATATTATTAGATATATTTAGATCCTTACCCTTTAGGAATAAGATTATTAATAAATGCTATTCTAGTTTATAGAGATATAATAGTATGTAAAGGCATTCTTTACTAGTTATCTACTATAACTATATTATAGATAGACTAAAAGTAGGTATTTATGCTTGATTTACTAGACCTTCTTTAATAAAGTCTAGTTAATAACTTATTATATTAGGGATAACCACCTCAGTTCCTTTATAATATTTAATAACTAGATTATATATTTAAAACTCTTTAATCTAATATATAAGACATTTCAAATATATCTTTATATAGGTGAGATATTAAAGGCTTTTATAATCTATTATAATTATAATAGGCTAACTATTATTAATATAGTAGTCCTATTATTAGAGTACTTCTTTAATTATAAGAAGCTCCTTCTTATATATAGAATAGTTCTTTTTAGTATTATTAAGCTTTTATCTATTAAATACTATAGGATGCTACTATCCCCTTTTATCTTATTATAATAGTACTATACTAAGAGCCTATTTAGATGCATTAGTCTTGATTTAATATAGTAGTAAGAGATTAGTAATCTTAAGAATAGGTATATAAACTATTATATTCTTTAGTATTATAAATACTTACTAATATTAAGTATTCTAGACTATAGGTTAAAACTTCTTCTTATAAAGTAAAGTATCTAATTCCTTTAGAAGTTTATAAAGAAGAGCTATAATTCTTATAAACTTATATATAAATTAGTAATAGTATATAGCTAGTCCTAAGAATTATTAAACTTTATAAATATTTATTAGTTTTAGCTATGTCTTTATGACCTTAATCTTTATAGGTATTAGTTAAACTAGTTTATTACTAATAATATAGTTATAAAATTATATTTCTCTCTTAGTGAATACATACTTAAAGAGTTTTATATATAACTAATATTCTTAGAGTTAGTTAAGTACTTATTAAATATGCTCCTAATATTCCTCTTCTAAGTCTAAGAAGATTAAGATATTATTAAGGTATACTACTATAAAGTTAAGGTCTTATATAATACTATTTATTATTATCTAGAATAATGCAGGAGTATTATAAAGTTTAAATAGTATTACTAACTACTTAAACTTATTAAATAATATATTAAAAGCTATCTTTAGAATTAATAATTTACCTATTTATAATTACTAATAACTAGAGAGAAGATTAAGCTTTAAAAGATACTTAGCTTAACCTACTTAATCTAGGAGTTCTTAAATTCTTAGTAGTAGATAGGTATTCTTTATAGTTACCTTATTAAGTAAGTAGTAGTGTGAGAGCACCTATGGAATGCTCCCTATTGAATGGTAGATAACATGGTAGCAGCAATGCCTTCATAGTAGAACTAATCACTAAGGTGTAAGCATCTTGCACCTTAGTAGTTAATAATATCTCTGTAGGTCATGTGCTATATATATAATCCCTGTAGTTTAGCTATATATAGGTTTACTATATCTAATAACTATCTCCCCTCTTTATATACTATATCTCTATAGTAGGAGATGGTGTTATAGCATCTCCTAACCTATATAAATTATATCTCCTTATTAGTCTATTTAGAATGGTTTTATTATTATTACTTAGTATTATTTATTAGTATAAGGTAGTAATATTATTATTAACTAATATATTACTCCCTTAAGTAATATTTATTATATAGTAGTTTAACCTTATTATTATAAATATTCTAAATAGCTTTATATAGTACTTACTTAGTAGTATAGGAGCTTCTCCTCTTTATAGATTTATAGATTCTCTTCTCCTTCTTCTCTTCTCTTATTAGTAGTATTAAATCTTTTATTATATAAGTACTTTATCTTATTCTTTTTTATTATATATTTCTATTTAGCTTCCTTAATTATCTTTATAATTATATTATCTATATTATCTTATTCTGTTT